>NC_081411.1:715788881-716101024 GCF_030272615.1 Cryptomeria japonica | reverse complement strand
GTTGGTGACACCCAAATAAGGAACATGACAACTCTGGCAAGATTGATCTCTCCGTAAACCCACCTCCTCAGGGTATGAAAGATTTTATGGACACCATGGAATGGTTATTCACCAGTTGCAAGAAAGTTGTGGATGACAACAAAAAACTCAGCCATAGAATCCAAATTCTGGAAACTATTAACACAGGGGAAGGGAAGACTATGGCTGATTATATGGAGGATTTTGACAAATATTGTTGCTAAAGATGAAAACATAAGAGACTCCTTCAACCCCAGATTCGAGAAAATCTAGAAAGACCTATTGGAGAGGAAAGCAAAAGCTAATGCTATGGATCAAACTATGTCGCGAACTGTCAGTAAAGTCAACAAAATTGAGGAATCTCTCAAAAGTATCGTAGAGCAAAGCTTGAACATTCTGAAGGTCTCTGCTGGCAATACTAAAACTCTCATCAACAAATTGGATGAGGAGAAGGATACCCTGGACATTGACCCTGACACTGAAGGCACAGGAGATGTTCAAGGACCCAGAACCAGAACCAAAGGAAAAAAGAAAGAGAAGAAGCCTAATAAGAACCTGGATGAACTCAAAGTTGTTGTGGCCTCCTATGACCAGCTGGTGATTAAGGCGGAGGACCTTCTGAAGACTCTTTAATTGTGCAGTGTTTTCCTGGTTTCTATTGTTTTGTTGTTCCTATCTTATGTTGTCTTTTTGTTTACTAGCTTGTTGCCAGTCATTTTGTATCTAGTTTTTATATTTTAGAACTCTATGATGACATTTCTTAATATCCTTTGTTAAAGGTTTCGGGTCCTGAAAACCTGCTTTTCTAATTAATCAGAACAACAAAATGAAAATTATATAACTATTAAAAAATATATTATTATATAATTATAAATTAATTACGTTGAGAGGCGGAACACTACAGTGGCACCCACCCATTTTTTTCGGTGTAATTTTAAAGATTAGATATTTAAAAATAAAAAATTAAAGACTAAAATCTAATTAAAAAGAAACTTTCTATTATTATTATTTATAATAATGACTAAACAATGGATTATTTAAAAATAAGTTTAACAATAAAATCTAAATTAAAAAGCAATTTTCTATTATTATTATTTATTAAATATGAAAAAAAAATTAAATCTAGATTTAAAAGAAACAAATCTAAATTAAAAAGCAACTTGTTATTATTATTTATTAAATGTGAAAAAATAAAACAAATTAAATCTATATTTAAAAAAACTTCTAATTTAAAAATTATGTTTTTAAATCTAGATTTAAAAGAAACTTCTATTTATTTATTTAAAAGAAACATGAAATAAATAAATAAATCTAGACTTAAAGAAACTTCTATTTTTTTTTCATGCAAATAATTTCATATTTTAAAATAAGACTAAATTCTAATAAATATTAACAATATGAAATTAATTAAGTTATGCTAAAGGTAAAGAATTTTTAAATTTGATATCTCTTCATCTTCTCTACATAAATTTTATTTATAAAATATAGGTATGCTAGTGATTAAATGTTATAAAATTATATTGTATATATTAAAATGATTAAAAAAAATTGTGATTTTCAAAAAGTATTAATATAAAATATAATGATTAAAAAAATATTTATACAAAATTATATGAGAATGTTGTGTAAAGCCTGCAATGAAATTGTTTTAAATATTTATTTAATTTTTTATTCAATTTAAATGATGTGAATCAAATTTTTAAAAATAGCAATTGATTTATTACCTATATTCTCAAAAATAGAAAAGAAACAATTAAAATTTTGTAGAGAAAAATCACCTTTTTATAAGATTATCAATAAAAAGTGAAAAAGCTCTTAAACATATGTGAAAATGCGATTTGCGAATATTCAAATTTCCTATGTGAAAAAGCACTCCATCGAAAAGTGATGAGATAGGAGAATGACAGGAGGTCATTAGCAAAAGGGCGAGGAGATTAGCAAGGAAAAATCAATCACAAAGGAACTGTAATAATAGCTCTTTTATTTGACTTCCCGATGGCGATATGAGAAATACCCTAGGAATTTTTCATGGAGGGTCAACCAAAGGCGAGAACCAGTAGTGGAATTCTATTCTTACTATACCTCTTCCTATGCCGAATCCTGTAGGTTCCAAGAATAACAAGTGAAATTCTATCCAGATATTGGTTAATCATCATAGGCCTCAATGGGTTTATGAGAATGGTTGGTGGATAGACAAATGTGCTACTTCTAATCAGGAGAATTTCCACAAAGATAAAGTATCAAACAGGAATTCATTTCTTGATCGATATGAAAAGAGGCCAAGGAAATTCAACTAGCATGGGGTTTGGAATCCGTCATTTCCCCCAGCGATAGGAGCAAATTGTACCCCCCTAGGAAAGATAAGGGTATTTCCCTCTAAAAAATTGACTCCCGAAGTCCCTAGGAAACATCAGGTGAAAAAATTTGTCAAGATTACCTCGATCAAGCTCAACCCCATCTGGAATTTATATTCCAGATTAGGGTCTTTTGTCAAATGGAACGGCAAGAATCTCCTAGCAATAGAGGCTATTGATTAGTGGGATTCCAAATTCATGCATCAGGTAAGTATCTCTCACTTAGAGAATGATATTTTGTTCATTCGATGTAAAAATTTAGAGGTTAAGAATGAAATTCTCTCAAGTAAAGTTAGGTTATTTAAAGGTCATTGTTTTTCTTGCATCGAATGGCTTCCAAATTTTGATCCCTATTCCTTTAAACCTAAATTCATGAATAGATGGGTTGATTTGGGCCCTCTTCCAATCAAATACCACTTCCCTCATTTCTTAGAAGAGGTTGGGATTAAAATGGGCTCCTTTATTGGTTGTGAAGGTCTTGATAGGGAGGATCAAAATGAACATATTAAATTGCTTATCAATTTAGACCTTGATGTCAAAACCTTTGATCCTATGGAAATTGTAATAGACAAAGGATCGTGGATGATCAAGCTAGTTCTATATGATGGGTTCATTCATACCACAAATATAATATTGAAGAATTTCAACAAAGTCGACAGTAACCCTGCTAAATTTGAGGCTCATGCTTCTAGGCCAGACATAGTTGTTAAACTTAATGAAGGGTCAGGGGGTTTCTATTTAGAAACTATGGAGATGGCCCAGTCGGACTCCCCAAAAACCTTCTCATTCCTACCCTGATGTAGATATAGATTCCTCAAACACTAAAAAGGAATCTTTGAAACTCCTCGTTGAGGACACAAAAGCCCTTAGGACTGAAGTGGTGCATGAATTAGAAAATCTCAATCCTAAAGAATCTAATCCATGGCCCCCTTCAGTTCCGATGGAAACCTCTCCTAATGTACCCAGTATAGATAATTCAAACTCATAAATTCCCCTGGAATTAGAAACAACATTTAACATGATTGGGATCGATAATGAGGAAACTTTAAGGCCGGAAGAGGCTACTGAAAAAATTCCTCGTTCAAAAAATTCTAGATTCGATGGAGGGGGAAGTTGAAGGGGAGATGGATTCCCCCCACGATAATCCACAAATTCCCCTTATGATAGATGAGTCTAGTTGTGTTGAGCTCGAGGATTCATTTAAGGAATGTTCAATGTTGGGGATCAAACAAAAGTTGCCACAGTAAAGAGAATCCTAGTTGTGCAACAAAGGGAAAGAAAAGAGGTAGGAAGTCTCTTGTAGAACTTAGGACAATGGATGGGTTGGCTAAAGGCCAAGGTAAACTCATAGCCTTTTTTGATGCAGGGAAGGGGAAGGTCCTTCCCAAGGAGGCATGCATATTATAAAGCGGAATGTTAGGGGTTTAAAGGCCCCTAACAAACAACGTTTAATCAAACACTTTATTTTATCCTGGAAATTTGACATATTGATGCTCCAAGAGATAGTTTTCATTAGAGGATGCATATCAATTTAGTAAGAAAATAGGAGTTTGGCAAATTGACTTGGTTAAGGCGGATGGTGCCTCTGGGGGTCTAATTATGATATGGGATCCTAGACGGGTATCCTCTGACCCCTTGTTTAGTAACAAACATTGGATGGGTGGAGTTGTTAGGAGTACCTCAAGCAAACTCAGATTCTTGTTTATCAACATCTACGGCCCCATCCCAGACAATAAGAAAAGGGTGGTCTAGAAAGAGATTAGCAATCTCTTTAACCTACATCCTGATAATCATTTCATTATGGGGGGAGATTTCAATGCCATTTTAGACATGTCAGAAAAAAGCGGGGGGGGAAGGGGTTAGTAGACTCCCTCAGTCCATGAAAGATTTCAAACAATGGGTGAGTATTAACAATCTCATGGAAATTAAGGCTAGTAACGATAACTTTACATGGATTAATAGAAGGTCGGGCTTTAGCCACATTGCTTAAAAGCTTGAAAGATTCCTCTATAAAGGAAATCTGATTGAATTCCCTCATACTATGAGCTCACACATTGTTCCTGCATCAAGTTCGAATCACTTTCTAGTCCACCTTTTGATTGAAGAGGAGAGACATCCTTCTATATGCCCCTTCAAGTTTGAAAAGATGTGGATGTTAGATGAAAATTATTTTAGTTTGATTTCTCAATGGTGCGAAGAGCATTTCATAGGATCCAAAATGTTATGTTTTATATCTAAGTTGAAATCTATTAAACAAAAACTTCTTCTATGGAATAGAGAAAAATTCGGAAACATGTTGGAAGATAAAGTTAGGCTAGAAAAGGATCTAGCTGAGCTTAATGACAGAGTAATCAAGGATGGGATGAACCAACAAAGTTATCTTAGAGAGAAGGAACTTTTAGGGCAGTATTCAAACATTTTAGCTAAGGAAGAAATCTTTTGGAAGCAAAAATATAGAGAGAACTGGTTGCAACATGGAGACAAAAACACTAAATTTTTCCATAACAATACCAAATCAGAAGGAACATTAACAAGACCTCTCTTATCAAGGATGGGCATGGTTGCATCATTAATGATCCCAAACTGATAGCCCAGGAAGTTGTTAATTACTTTATGGAAGTTTTGAATAGTTGGGACTCTTCTGATTTAGGGGCTCAAACTACGGTGCTGGAAAGCATCCATAAGATTGTAAATGAAGCCCAAAATCAAATGTTAAACAACAAGTTCACAGAGTCAAAAATTCTCACTGCATTAAACCAATTGCACCATGACGAATCTCCTGGGCCTGATGGGTTCCTAGCATGCTTTTTTCAAAAATGTTGGCACATTCTTGGGAAAGATTTGGTAGAGGTACTAGAGGCCTCAAGAAACTCAAGAAATATTTTGAGAGAAATTAATTATACTCTAATCACTCTCATTCCCAAAAAAGAAAACGCTTCACAGAGTCAGAAATTCTCATTGCATTAAACCAATTGCACCATGACGAATCTCCTGGGCCTGACGGGTTCCTCGCATGCTTTTTTCAAAAATGTTGGCACATTCTTGGGAAAGATTTGGTAGAGGTACTAGAGGCCTCAAGAAACTCAGGAAATATTTTGAGAGAAATTAATTATACTCTAATAACTCTCATTCCCAAAAAAGAAAACGCAGAGGATTTTGATGATTATAGACCCATTTCATTATGCAACACCATTTACAAAGTATTAACCAAAACATTGGCAAATAGACTTAAAACAATAATACCCTGCATAATTTAGGATGAACAAACTAGATTTGTTTTAGTTAGGTCAATATTTGATGGTATTATTATAGCACAGGAAAACATTCACTCTATCCAACAAAATCATCATCCAAGAATGTTGATAAAATTAGATATCAAGAAAGCCTATGATCAGGTAGATTGGAGGTTTTTGTGCAAGTGCATGGAAGCTTTTGGATTCTCAAAATGGTGGATCAACTTAATCTTTGAATGTCATCCTGGTCCCAAAGTATTTGTTCTGGTAAATAGCTCACCTGAGGGCTTCTTTAATATTTCTAGAGGGCTTAGACAAGGAGATCCCATCTCTCCTTTCCTCTTCATCATTATGGCATAAGCTCTTGGGAGGTCTATATCTAAAACAAGATTGAATCATTAGTTAAGCAGGATTAAGGTCACAAGTGATATTGAACCCATTACTCATCAACAGTTTGTAGACAACATGATGTTAATGGGTGAAGCAAGTATAGAAGAAGCACAACAATTTAGAGACATTCTCAAGACTTATACCAAAGCTTTTGGACAACTAGTAAATAATAGCAAATCTGAAATTTTCTTCTTTAACACTAACCCATGAATTGAACTAGCTATATGTAGAATCTTGGGGTATAACAAGGGTGTTTTGCCCTCCAAATATTTAGGAATGCCTTTAGATAAAGGTCAAAGGAGAACAAACATGTGGGATAACATACTTAAAAAAAACTGATCAAAACCTAGATACTTGGAAAAACAAATGGCTATCTTCGGCAGGTAGGCTCACTATGATAAAATCAGTTTTATCTACCATTCCTATCTATTAGATGTCCTACTTACAACTCCTTAAGGGCATCAATGAAAAACTAAACAAGAAACTAAGAAGCTTCTTTTGGAACGGTGCTTCTGATAAGCAAAAGATAGCTATGATTGCATGGAATAAGATTTGTAGGCCTGTGAATACAGGGGGGTACGAGATTGAAAGATTTAAACATGCAAAACAAGGCTCTAGGAGCGAAATTGGTATGGAAAATGTATAAAGAGCCTAATCTCAAATGGGTTAAAATATTGCAATTCAAATATCTAACTAGTAGTGACCCTAGTTGCATCTTTAGGATGGCTTCGCCTCCGAAAGGTTCTAGGATATGGAACTTTTTATTAGATTGCAAAGAGGTCATCTAGGACAAGCTTACTTGGGATATTGCAACTGGGGATGAAGCCTTGTTTTGGGAAGACTCTTGGGGTGGATACTCGACCCTTGATTCCTTAGGATTCAATGAGCAAGTAATAGCATGACTTAAGGAAGAGTGGGGACCACATCTTAAAAATTATGTAAATTTTCCCAAAGGGGACCCGGCCTTGGGATGGGAATGGAAATCATTGACTGAATCTAATCTTCCTGACCAAGATATTGAAGAGATTGCTAGACATTTGAGTAGTAGAAACCTTTCCTTCCACCAAGGTAGGGATAAGTTAGTTTGGGCAGGATCCAAAACTGGTTCCTACAAAGTTAAGGATGGATACAAGTTGTTGCAAGAGAAATTAGCCTTACCTAGAACTGATCTCCCAACTCGATTATGCTGGTCTAAAATGGGACTCCCCAAAGAAGGATCCTTTGCTTGGGCTGCTCTTCAAAAGAGAATCCTTACAACTGACTGGTTTATGAAGCTTGGATTTGAAGGCCCTTCTAGATGTTCTCTCTGTGGAAATGATAGTGAAACAGTAGATCATATTCTGCTGAATTGCCAATATAGTAAAAAATGTTGGGACTGGTTATGTGAGAGCCTCAGTTGGTACTATCCAAAGCATAATGACCTTCTTAAATGGTTCCAGGGTTGGCCCTCTCAAGATAACATAGGAATCTACAATATTATTTGGAATATTGCCCCTTCAATTGTAATATGGGAGATTTGGAAGGAAAGTAATAGAAGAATATTCAAAAACAAATCTATGAATGAGATCCTTTTAATTAACAAAATAGAAGCTTCAATTGTGGAAGTAGTCAATAGTAGACTCCTACTAATGCAAAAAACTGATGCTAAACTCTCTAGATGGGATGAAATTATCAAGGGAAAGTGGCATGGTCTCAAAATCCCTCCCTTTATAGGCAAAGGGGGTTCGGGTAATAACAGTATTAGAAATCAAGTTAAATGGGCTCCCCCTTCATTGGGATGGCTTAAGCTAAACTCCGATGGTGCCTCTAGAGGCAATCCTGGCATTGCTGGGATAGGTTGTGTGATCCATAATTCTGAAGGTCAAGAGATGGCGAGTCTTTGCAAACCAATAAGTATAGAAACTAACAATATGGTGGAGATTCAAGATCTTTGTGAAGGCTTGATTATGGCTAAGGAATTGCACATTAAGAATTTAGAAATAGAAGGGGATTCAACCATTATTATTAATGCTATCAAGGCAGGCTCGACCCCCAATTGGAGGCTTAATAGCTATCTAAGTCTTCTCAAAGCTTTTGACAATCATTCAGTGAACTATATCTACAAGGAAGGCAACAAAAGGGCTAGCTTTCTGGCCAATCTAGGGGCGGATGGCCAGTTTGTATCTATTTGCAAACCTCCCTGAATGAATGTTTAGTTATCTCCTATAGTCCTTTAAGGGGTAGATTAAGGGTCTTATCTGTAGCATTCTTTAGCATGAACTGTGGGATATAAATCCTTTTATAGAAATTCTTATACCCTCACTCAGGTTCCCTTGTTCGGATAATGTAACCTTTAGGTATCTTACTGCCCTTATTTCCTATGTTTTCTTTGATTTTTTTATATATATTGAAATTTATATATGCATATTTATATTCATACAATATATATACATATACATATATAAGTGTGTATACATATACATATATAAGTGTGTACACACACACACACACACACACACACATATATGTATGTATGTATGTATGTATATATGTATATAAATACACACGCACACACACATACATACATACATACATACATACATACATACATACATACATACATGCATACATACTATATACATACATACATACATATGTATATATGTATGTATGTGTATACACACACACATATATATATGTGTAAGTATATATATACATATATATATATACATATTCATATACACATACATATATGTATATATATATATATGTATGTGTATATGTATATGTATGTATATATATATGTATGTATATATGTATGTATATATATGTATGTATATATACATATATATATACACATATACACATATATATATTTGTGTGTATATACATATATGTATATATATGTATACACATATACATATATATGTATATGTGTGTATATATATACATATATATATGTGTGTGTGTACATATATACATGTATGTATATGTGTGTGTGTGTGTATATATATATATACATATATATATGCATGTATACATATATATATGTACATGTATGTATTGGTGTATATAGAGATATATACATGTATATATATGTGTGTGTGTGTGTGTGTGTGTGTGTGGATATATATACATACATATATATATATATATATATATGTATGTATGTATGTATATATACACATATATACATACATATATATACATACATACATACATATATATAAATATGTATGTATGTATATATATATATATATATGCATATATATGTATATATATACATATATATACATACATATATACATACATATATATACATACATACATACATATTTATATATACATACATACATACATACATATATATATGTGTGTGTGTGTGTGTGTGTGTGTGTGGCATATATATACATGTATATATATAGATTGAAATATATTATCAAAAATATATTATATATATGTATATACATATATATGTGTGTGTATGCATTTATACATATATATGTATATATAGGCATATATGCATATATATGCATATACACATATATATGCATATATTGGCATATACATATATATGTATATGTATATATATATATATATATATATATATATATATATATATATATATATGTATATGTATATGTATATATATATATGTATATGTATATATATGTGTGTGTGTGTGTGTGTGTGTGTGTACACACACACATATACATTTAAACATTATACATATATATTATACAAATCAAAGAAACGAGACTCAGACTCGGCAAGGCCGACCTGGACTCGGACTCGGGACTCGGAGTCAGATTCGGCTGGACTCGGGAAAGTGAAAAACTCAAGAAATTTAGAGATTTTTAAAGATTTAAAATTTGTTTCATGCACCCTTTATTAAATACACCTTAAAGACACAATAACATCATCAAACTTGGCTCATTTGATTACATACACAAGTATACATCAATCACATAAGTATAAACGCAAATTGTAGGTGAAGGAAATGACAAACATAGATTTATAAATATTGTCAAATGTATACAATAATACAAAACTCATGGAATAAAAAATCCATGTTATCATATGATCATCATCAAATGTTCCATACAAATACCAAAGGTAAATACAACTACAAGCCTATGGCTGAAAGGAGCCTGCACCCTCCGGCCCTAACCCCCCGCGAAGGCATCTAAGGTAGGTCTTGGATGATTCGACAACCATAGCCGCTCCTCGTGACACCATGCCATGCTCACCAATATCAGGAACATTTGTGTCACTATCTACCTCTGAATCTCCTGTCTCTGCTCGTGCTCTCCACTCCTCCTCTGCCATGGCTATAGTCTCAATCTCTATATCTACCTGGTCGATCCAATTAGTGTTAGACTCGGAGGTTAAATTTTCCCTACTTCTATCGACACAGTTTCCCTCCATATTTTTCAATGGGGGTTTGGGGGTAGTGCCCCCAGGGTGGGGTCAACGCATCAAGTGTTATTTTTAAATTGGCTGACATGTTGTAACCCTAATTTTTCTCATTCTGAGGCGGAGGTTGTAGTGAACAAAGATGAGATTATTCATTTTAAAAAAACTTTTAAAAATGCATTTTTTTTGGCCTTTTTTGGGCCTTGCTGTCGGCTGAGTTCCAAGCACGGGACTCGCCGAGTTTGGCGAGTTTATGCCAAACTCGCCCAACTTGGCAAGTCTAGCGAGTTTATGCCAAACTCGCCAACTCGATGAGTCTGGCAAGTTCGCCCCCTGAACTCGGACGAGTCCGAGTCCGAGCTCGCCAGACTCGGGGGGCATGAATTGTACTCGGACTCACTGAGTTTAGCGAGTCCTAGGCGATTTTTCGATCTCTAATATAAATAGATGTGTATATATATTTTCTTTATCTCTTAGTTTGCTTTCTCCTCCCTCCCCATTTTGTTCATCGGACGCTCTCCCATGTGGTCATCATTAGTCAGTATAATGTGAATTATGCTCTGTCCTCATCATTTCTTGTTAAGCACCAAAGGTTCCATATCTGAAGGGATGACACTTTGATTTGACCTTTCATATCCTTGATATTTCTATTATTACACTTGATTATTCTTCCCTTGTCATGTGTGGCATTTATGAGAATTTCTTTGAGAGCCTTCTGGACTTCCTTATTAACAAACTTTGCATTGGCTCGGGTAGATTGGTCTTTTCTAGGTTTTCTAATGGATTATTCTATCTGTATGCTACTCGAGGAAGATAGCAGAATGATGGCTTTTAAGGGTCGTATAAAACCTGAGAGATGGTGCAGAGTCTTGAATGACCTGGATGATCTTGTAATTAGGGTTGTGTCTATAGTGATGGGGGAGGAACATATGAATTATGAGTTTAGATTCAGGGTTAATTTTGATATCCATGCTACATTTGTAGTCATCCTGCTAGTGATGGGAATAGCCAAAAATGAGGCTATTCAGCTTTGTAAGGCAATTTTCAAGGAAAATTTGAGTGGTCTAGAGTTGGTTGTCAACAATATTGATGATAACCTGATGATCCCATACCTAGAGGATTATATGAAGCCGGGTGAGAGGATTGGTGATAGGACTGTGGTAAGATGCCCTATTCTGACCATTAAGGATGTCTCCTCTTTTGAAGAGAGGAAACCCATAATTGCTAGAAATATAGCTTTCCTCCAAAAATGGCTCAACTTGAAGCCTGCCTAGGGAACGAAATGGTGGATAGATTATATGGTTGAGGAAGGTTTTGTACCCCCTCCACACTTCCCTAATACTGAAATTGAAAGATTTCAAGTATTACCTCCGGTGATGATTAAAGCTTCCCATCTGTCTGAGAAATATCCCTCTTCACTAAAGAAGATGAACCGCATGACAACGGTGGTAACTGTACCGTCAACCTCTTCTGCGACCTTTCTTCCTCCACATGGGGATTGTGTTTTCAAAGATAGAAGCTTGAAGGAATGAAATTTTACTCAATATACTTTCTTTATATGTTATAAACTAAGTATATCTTAGGAAGGCCCCTAAGAAATTTTGATTAGGTCAGTTTTGTCAAACTTGGACATAATCCAAAATGGTCACTTGGCAATAGTTTTCATGGACATTTTGTAGCACTGACACTTGATGTGTGGACTCTACTTTTATAATTAGCTACTTATAAGTGCATTTCTGAAACCTGTTAATGATTTACATATTTGTAGATGGTTTATTATGGCTCATTTTAAATGAATTATGTCATCTCTATGGGGACCTTACTAAGTTCTGACCTATATTGATGCCACCTGTAGGTTACTATATACACACAGGTGGTATTGGTATTGGTTAGAAACCTTAGTCTAGTCTGAGCTATGGTTGGCATTGTCCTCTTCTCGAACATGTTCCTGGAGTAATATTTGTGGTGTATTTGGATGCCTCTGTTTAAATGCACTCTTGCCTTTTATGGTCCCATATGTTCTTTATACGTTATATACTTAGTATCCTGGGAAACCCCAAGAATTCCTGATCTGGTCAGTTGTGGTTATCTTGGATGCATACCAGTATAGTTTCTGGGAATCAATTTTTGGATATCTTGCAGCTCTAGCATTTGATAAATGGACTTTACTTTTATAAATAGATGCTTATATTTTCATATCTTATGTTTGTCTATTACTTACATTCTAGTGACTGTCTTTATATGTAGATGGCTCAATTTTAAATTAAATCAGCTCTGTGTATTCTTTTGGTTTTTATGGAGACCCTTTCAGAGTTTGACTCGTATATATGTCATTTGTATAGTAGTATGTACATACATGTTGGCATTTAAATTGATCAGAATCCTCAGTTTGGTCTGAGCATTGTTTGTATCTGCCCTCCTTCTCTACATGGTCCTAGGTATACTACCATAAATAAGCAGTGTAGTTGGATGTCTTTGTTTATATGAAGCACTCTCGTTGTATGGTTTCTCATAATATCTAACAGATGGTCTAGATTGTTTGGGAGTTGTTTTTTGGCTTCTGCTGTGTAGAGTGTTAAATCTAGTGGCATGGATATTGAAAGCTCGATAATCATGGAAAACTAAAGTAAGGAACAATTATGTGCCTTTCCAAGAGGACATTTTGGAGCGAGCCATATACTCTATGGCTTTATAAAACAAAGCTCTATTCAATTCTTGATGTAATGTAGCAAGTAGCCAAATTATACTGAAAGAGGAAAATCCCTCAAATTTGTAAATGTATTTTTGTATTGCTTATTCTTTTATGGGGCAAGACTGAAGGTTTTCTCCACTCGACTCTTTCCTACTAATGCCCCTAGTGAGCCAAGTTGTAATAGGTTTTCAAAATTAATAAAATTCTTTGGCTCTGGCCTTTTACCAATTAAAAAAAAAGTGAAATTTATTTTATTTAAAATAGACATTTATTTTATAAATATAAAGAAATCTAAAAAAAATCCTAGAAATTTGCTTCTATAGCACCAAATCTTTTTCATCCAATCATATTGTAGACAAATAATTTCTGATTTAAAGATATAAATTTTAATTTTATAAAAATCAAATTTATTTTAAAAACAAAATAATAATCACTTTGACTTTGTGCAAATAATCAATTAATTAGCCTTGTATAATAGTAATTGATATTACATTAATTAATTAAAATTAATTGAAATATCTAAAGCCTTTAATCATTCATAAGAAAAAATATAAAATAAACTAAAATAAATTGCAATGTAAATAAAATGTCAAATAGAAAAATTAAATAACACAATTTGCTTAATTTTCAAATTAAAGTTGAAAATTTTCATGAATAAATTAATTAGTTTTGAATCTTTCATCTCCTCCTTGGTATTCTTGTTCATTCTGATGATTTGAAACGTTGATGATAAAAAATTGGTATACACGATCCATTCCAGAAGCAAACCACTCAATATTAGCATGGATTATGGAAATCTGATAACATTAATCTAAATTGATTTAAAAATTTATTAAACTTTTTAATAAATTATAATAAAAAATTAAATAATTTGACTTAAAATTAAAAAATTACTTTTATATAAAGATGGCACATTTTTTTTAATCTCTAAATCAATTTATAAGACTTTCACACATTCATAAAAACAACAAAAATATTAACTTCCTCTGCTCTTTTGTTCTAAATGACAACAACTTTACTCAATTAAAGAGAGAGAGACACATAGATACAGAGAAATGGAATAATATGCCTCAACTATCCTGTCATGCAATTTCTTTTCATTGCTCTATAACTTGATAAAGAAAATAAACCAAAATTATTAATATTTTTAGTTTTCCAAACCATTGCAAAAAGAAAGAATTCAAGCCTTCATGTTAAGAACTGTTTTTCCTGGAAATTTGGGTATAAAACGCAAAATAGTCTACTTTTCAGACGACACATTGTAGTTATGTAAAGTAGAGATAATTAATAAATTTTGAATCCATGATTAAATGTTTCAAACAGGTACCGATCACTGAAATAGAAAGAATGCATCTGTATAAAAATAAAAAATTACTTACTATGAATGACTAAAAATCCCCATTCAAGCAAATTCACAGTAAAAATAGCGAGACAAATTTTTTTTAAAAAATGTAAACACAAAGGAAAGAAAATGTGAAAGATTTGTTTCCAAAGAATATGGAGTCACATTATTGAAAAGAAATCCTTTGACTGAGGGCTATGACAGTGCTGCTCTGCAGATTCGAACTCAGGACTTAATACAATATATGTACATGTATGTATATACATACTATGTACACACATATATATACACGTTGAACTTAAATTGTTGGTTTAACTCATTTTTATTTACTAATAATGATTAATTAGCTATGTATACAAGAATTAAGAGGTGAAGATTAAAATAGCAGTATACCTAGGTAATTGGTGAAGTGTAAGAAGGCAAAATTTTATGGTCGTGCAGAAACGTGAATGGTGAAAAGCATTTCAAGACAAGTGCCATGTCTTTCAGAAATAGAATACTGTCTACCCTGTCTCCTGCATTAATTGCTGCCAAAAACAGAACACCAAGTGCAAATTGCTCTGTCAGTCTTTTTGTCCACCAACTGCATATTAAATACACAGAAAAAATCCCACCATACATGAAACGTTGAAATCCATCCTATCCATATCTATTAATATAAAATCCAGATCAGAGTCATTTTAACCTGCAAAAATCCTAACCATATAAAAAGTGAAGGTATAAAAAAGAATCCAGATCAGAGTAATTTTTACTAATATTACTTAAACCTGAACCGTTACAGAGAAATAGAATGAGAAGCTATTCTGACCAGGGATATGGTACCTATCAGACGTATATACATTAAACATACGTTCCATAAATTGAAAATGGTCTCACAAAGACTAAGATGTGGTTGACTGCGGGTTGAACTTGAGATATGTAGGTATATGGTTGATATATGATTCTTTATTTTATATCTCGATATAGCTATAGATCAATCTGTTTGCTTAGGTTTATATGATTGATTTCAAATTGTAATAAAGAATAGCAATCCATTAAGTAAATGGGTTGATCCTCGAGGTCTATAATGTCATGTTGGAGAGGACCAATTTGGAAAGCTTGTCTGGGAATACATAAGAACAACTTTACCATCAATCTGAATTTTAGGAAAATGTTTATCTATAAATAGAATCTAGCTTGTGTGATTTCAATTTGCAAGTCTGGTTTTAAAGCTGTTTTGTTTTCATTGAAAATCCTGCTAATCATCTATGGTCATTTTGTTTTAACTGGTAATCCTATAGATAGTGAAAAGAAATCTTTTTGAGACATTGTGGGATGTACAAAAAACTATGACTAAATCAATGCAAACTGTGGCAGAGACAGTGGAAGAGATCATGAGATTGCACAGATCTCTTTCTTCAAGGCCCAGTAGTTTTGAGGAATTTGAAGCTTCCAAGTGCTTTGGTAAGGGATGTGGAGAGCGAAAAAGTAGTCTTCGATAGAAATGATTATGAAAGAGGAGAAGCCTTTTCAATTATTTGCAGTGTTGCGGGAAATGCAGAGGAACCTTGTTTGTATGAAGAAGCATTAAATATATATCATAAGCCTTCTAGCAAGTCAACTAGTGATGGTTTAGTTGATGAAGATGCTTATCTTTCATAAAATCAACCACTGAATTTTTTTAAACCTCAAAATAAATAGAATAGAATCAATAGATGCTTAAAAATTCTATCATGTTTAGATATGAAAATAGATGGACCACTGATATTTTTTTGTAAAGGTAACTAGTAACTTTTTTTTTATATTAAGTAAATAAATGTAATCAATAAAAGTATTATTAACTTAGGTGAATCAAAGGAGCTAGCAGATATAATAAACGATTTATAATACTTTAATCTGTGTATATGATCTTGACTTTTGTATCTACCTGCTGGATATATGCCCAATCCAAGTTCCCAAGTGATCTTGTAGCCTCTTGTTCTATAGAAACTGGAATTTTTTCCCCTGTGATCTGGCAGGCTTGAATCCTTTTCCATTGAATGTCAAATCCTGATGAATCAAGTTGAGCTTGTGCTTCAAGTTTCAACAGTGCAATCTAGAAGTATGTTGTCATCCAGTGAAATAGTACTTGAGACAAAAAGTATTCAAGTCTAGAAGAATATTGTCCAGAGGCTCTTGGGCTTGAACAGAACAACAATTCCTCAGTGACTTGGTCACTTCAGAACACCATCTAGCCTGTCTCCTGCATTAATTGCAGCCCAAAACAGAGCCATTGCTCCGTCAGTCTCTTTTTCCAACATTTGCAATACACAAAACAAATCCCACCATACATGAAACATTGATATCTATCCTCTCATTACATTCAAACAACAGAAATCCCAACTATATGAAAAAAAACAAAATTCATGCCGCACCATTCATTTCAGCAAATCATAACCGAATACACAATAAGACAAAGACAAAATAAAATCAGAAGCACAAATTTTATCAAAATAGGGATAGAAGTTTGCATGTGAATTGAATGCTATTAAATTCTCTAAGTAATTAATGTTCCTTCTGTCAACTCCATTGATATTTGCTTACAACATGGAAAATCAAAGTACATCATGGAAAACAGATATTGCTTACAACAAGCACGCAGTCAGCCATCTAGCTATTCAGAAGAAGCTAGACGAAATGAAGTTCATGCTAATGCAAGCAAAGTTTCTGGGTCCGTGCAAAATTGGGTGCATTGAGCATTCATGCAAGGATGTTCTCTGCTGCAAAGAGATTTAAATTGACAACTCAAACATCATGAACCACACTCTACGGTAGGGAGTTCTGAATGGTTGGCCTTCAAACAAAATCCAAAACTCAGAAGTAAACCTAAACCATCAATACGATGGTAAGAAGTAAGAACACAACAGGAAAAAATGATTATACCACAAAATAACATTGTAGGCACATTTAGGCAATGGTTAGAACTAATATGAATAGGCAAAATCAGGGATCATAATGAACCCTAACCTAACATATAAATATAAATTAAATATGCTCTCTCACCTTTTCAAATAGCACTAAAAAGTTTATTTATTGAACGACCCAACAGTACTCGAAGAGGCCATATTCTTAACCTTAAGATGGAAATCTCTAAACAAGCTTTAAGACTTCAATCTATTGAAAACTGCGTCAAAGAAATTCAACCGAGGGTACCAAAAAAATTCGTTCGGGGCAAACTAGGGGAAAGGACCTAGTAGTTGAGCATGTTCCAATTGTTGTGAGGGTTGTTGATACCTTTTGTTCCAAAAATTGAACAAATAAAACCTATTGTTTGAAACAAAAAATATCAATTTTTGTTAGGAAATGTACCAACAGTTGTTAGGAAATGTACCAATAGTTGTTAAGAAATGTACTAATATTGTAAAAAGTAACCAATCAAGTGATGCCACATCGGCTGCACAACTATTGGGGTCTCTAATGCACGCCTATTGGTCTCACTTTTTTTGGGGGCTGTTTTGGACACCTTGGCAAAAAGCATGCTGATGTGGCATCATATTTGATGATGTGGCCCTGAAACCTTAGTTATAAGCAGGGGACTTGCCAAGTAAGCTGCTGTAAAAAAATCGGAGTGATTCGAAATTTCCAAGTAGGATTTTGAGAAGCGTGAAGTTAGGGTGCACGACTACTGGGTCCTTTCCCCTAATTCTGTGGTCAAGATCAAGTTAAAAATACAAATACACGTTGAAATGTAGCGGGGCGTCACTCTATAATTAATAACTTATACTCTATAACTTTTCCAAATAACCCTAACGCTAAAGGTGAGTTGGTCTCAATATTTTATGCAGGCCATCTAGGGCTTGAAGCATTCACCAAAACCATATTCTGTAAGAAACTAATTCTATTCTTTAAGGCTGAAAAAGGTAAAACAATAAACTGAAGGTATAAAAAAGAATCTAGATTAGAGTCATTTCCAGTTCTACTAAACCCCAACAAATCCAAATGAAATTCATGGAAATTAGATCATTTCTAAACAGACCTCAGACACCCTCCAATGTATTCTGGATTCCAAACCTTATATGTGAATAAGCCTCTCTAACAAATACCCGACAATCTAATTCTAAATTTTAAACCATGTTCACAAAAACAATTCAAGATAATAGCAATAAACGCTTAGCAGGGCCAAAAATTCAGTCATAAATAATGATTTGAAAACCGAACAAAGGGTATAAATGAAACTGGTCTTAAATAAAATCAATCATATATAATCACATAATTATCTTAGAAATAAATCATTGATATAGAAGTCTTTGGGTGTAGATTTAACAATTGCATTGTTAAAAAGATATAGACAATGGTTGTAGATTTGAAACTTCATTTGTCCGCTTTATGTTAGGGGAAACGTGTATAGCCTAAAATTTATAAGGGGTCCATCCTATGGTTAAAGTTGCCTAATAGTTATGTAATGTCCCCTTTTCTAGGTGACATGAGATGAGTAGGGGTTGACCTACCATTCGAGTTCCCGTAGGTCAATGACATGGTTAGGGGGCTCATTCTGAGGGTCATGGAGCTTTGCATGGGCTCTGTGAGCCATTTTGGACCTTCAGACGACCATTCCTATTTTTTAGGGAGAACTGGCAATTGACTGAATGACCACCTGGGGGACCAAGGAGTAGAGCAGGATCCTTTTGAGCAGTTACAGGTGTTTGGAGAGAGGTTCCTACTTTTTAGGGAGATTCCCTACTTTTTAGGAGGTTGTGGCAGTTTCCATATTTGAGGTTCCACGGGACCATACCATGGTTTCAGTTTTAGGAAGATTAGGTGTGTTTCCCAGTTTCTAGGAGTATCCCTAGATTTTAGGGATGGGACTGCTAGTTGGCCCATCTTGTCCGGCATCAATCACAAATAGGTGACGAAGTCAGATTCATGTTTGGTTGGTTATTTTGGGCTATTATTGGATCTATGGAATATTTTAATATATTTAAATATTTTCTAAGTTAGTGATTAAATAAATTAAAATAAGGCTATGTATATAGCCATTTCAGAGTAATAAGGGGTTTTTGGCTTCATCTAGTTTGATATGCCTATGTGTTATAGCTCGTTGGAAAGGTCTTGAACTTTGCTACATGATTCTCACCTCCCGGAGTCTTTTTGGATGCTTGAAGCTATTTATTCGCAATAAAGTGATATTTTTCTATAGTTTGAAGTCATAATTGGGAAAGTGTCACTTTAATTATAAAGCGCAAACTTTATTATTCTTTAGGGTTCGACTTGAAAAGGGAAAGGAGTTATAAGAAGATGAAAACCTAATTGATAGTGTAGTCACACAAATCTGTCCAGCTTAATTAAATAAATATTTGCTATTTATTTGATTAAAAATCCACTAGCCATCAATTAATTAAATTAATATTTAATTAATTCATCCCCAAACATTCTTCTATTAATTAAATAAATTATTCAATTTATTTTAATTAATTCATTAAATCAAATTCAAATCAATTAAATAAATAAAATCTATTTATTTAATTAAATCCCCTTTTCCTCTTTTAAATAAATTAAATAAAACATTTATTTAAATCATTATCCCCCCCCACTTGCATTTTCCTACAAATGCAACTTGCACACATTTATTGAAATAAATGAATTTTTATTTTAATAAAATCATATTTTCCCTCACCCACCAAGTCCACTTGCAAAAATCTAATCCCCTTCTAGATTCTTCTAACCCCTTCCTAATTAGCCTAATCCATCCCCTAATTTTTGTCACATTCCTAAGCAAAATGGAGTCACTTCTCAAAGACTCCAAAGTCTTTGAAAAGCATTTAATGCTTTGTGTGTTCAACAAATTAACCCCCAAAGTCTTCCAAGACCACTAATGGCTCTTACATGACCATTTATGGCTCTTACATGACCATTTATGGCTCTTACATAACCATTTATGGTTATTTCAAACTTGTCCCCCCAAACATTTATTGTTTTGACCATATTCCTCCATTTCACATTTGCACAAGAGTTTATCCATTGGATAAAAGCTTTATTCTTTGAATAAAGAGTTTATTCATTCAACCAACTTTGACCCTAAATCCCAAAGTCATATTAGGCATTTAATGCTTATTCCCTCTCCTCTCAACCTATCTCACATTGACACTTGTCATCCTGGGATTGGGTTGAAAGTCCTCACATGGATTTGAATTCATTCAATCCTGACCCTTGTTGAGATTGCTCAATCTCAACCATCCATTGCTTCATTTTTCCTATAAATAGAGTCCATTTCTTCATAATCCAGATCCTGAAAACTTGTATGCATCTAAGCTATAGACATTTTAGAGAGCATTTTTAGCGTAATCATCTAATATCTTGTTATTTTGGTTAAAATATATCATTTTAGCATAAAAAGCATAGCATTAGCTTCTCATTTCATATTCGAAGTTCAATATTACAATCTCAATCCTCCATAAGCATCCATAGTGCAAAAAGCTGCTGAGAGCTACACTATTTTGGAACTTGGAGAGGAGAGGAACAAGGGAGAAAGGAACCAAAACCATGCTAAGAGGCATTTGGAGATGTCTCATTATCTTTGCTTCTTTAGTTAGATATATTAGCATGTTTTTAGTATCTCTCTTGGTATGCCTTTTTAGATTAGTTTTTGATTGACTAACACTAACAATCTAACGGTTTTGTGTCCTTTTGTGTTGTTGATCATTCACTAACCTTGTGCCATTTAGGAGGGCATCAGATAGCATCTTTGATCATTTTGAAACTTGCGAATTTGGGAATTGCTCTGGAAGAGTGATTTTGGTCAGGGACGCAAACCCTAGGTCTGAGCTTGCTGGGACATAGCCCTCAGCAGGAGTTGACAGTGGATTTATCTAGGATTGCACAGAGATTGTCAGAGGTAGAAGACACATCTTCTTGTCCTGAATATTCAACGTGCACATTGGAGGTTTCAACAGGGCGACTAGTCTATTTCAGCTAGCACGTGATTTGCAGCAACTTCCACGCCTCCTTTGCAACCACGCCTTGTTTGTACGTTGGTTTGAAGGGTTGTATTCAACTTATTTGGTCTTCCTTGTTCGTTGCTAGTAATATTCCTCCATCTGGCATCAATCTAGATTGAGAACAACTCCAAATAAATGTATGGATTCTTGCTGAATACAAAACTAGGTTATTTGCCTGGTATGATTTACAGTATTTTCAGATTGCTTAAGTGTTCTTACACATGAACATTATTTATTGTTTTATTTCAGTTGTTTCTATTTATCAATTACTTTACTTATAACTTCAAAACCCAAAAAGAAACAATCCCTTTCTACAACTTCTGTCTATTCTATAAAATCACCAGAAAATTACAAAAATATAGTATGTTTAATTAAGAATTTACAGCAGCAACAACAAAAGGATCCATTTGGGATCTTTCAAGTTACCTCCAAGTTGTTGAGCTTCCAATCTCTCTTGTTAATAATGGAAAACATAGTTGACTCAAAGATTTGTAATATTACTCTCAAAATTGATCGGCACTCTCATTTCTTTTTTGGGTCATAGATGCAAACAAATTATTCTAAGGTTTTATATGTGATATTTACTCTCTACAAATTTAGATTTTGTTGTTGATGGCTTCTCCCCACTTGGCCACACTTCTCCCAATCCACTGATAATTTCACCTTAATATTTACTCTATGTACTTTCAAAACAAGTCGCATGTAGGTTTACTCCAAATTTCTCCTCAATCTTTTCATCTTATAAAGACTCCTTCATAAGCATTATTTTGAAGCCTCTAATTATTGCATAATTTCTTCTTGAAAAGATGTAGTGTCTATGACCTCCTTAATTAATCATTATGCTCTCAACTTCCACATTGACTATAATAAGGATTTTTTTATGGAAGCTCTAAAGTTTGAATTGGTTGGGATCCCCTTCTAATTTCAAGAAAAGATTCCATACTACTTAGATCATCAAAAAATAGGAAGTGGTTAAGTGTGAGAAATATGTGGTTTAGTCAATGTGCTTGTTTATAAATTCTTCAATTTATAAGCTAAATTATCCAAACTATATGAGTGAAGTTCTAAGATGTGGAAGTATTTCTTGGAGAATAGAATTTATATTTATCCTCATGGGCCAATGCTTTTTCAATTTTGAGTTTTAATATATTACATATAAAGAGCCCATCTTGAAGCTTGGTTAGTCGGAGTTCAGAGAGGATTTACTTTGTATTGACCCTTACTTTCTTTCCTTTGTTATATTCCAAGTAATTATTTCTCTACAATCCTTATTTTCGTAAGACTTCCTTGGTTTTTATTGCAATATTGGTGGTCTCCAAGTCTATTGACAATTGGTAATGACATATAAAAACTTTGTGTGTTTTGCAAAGGAGATTAAATGAATAATCATACCAAGATAATACTTATACTTTCATTGGTTAATGGAGGAAAGAGATGAAAAAATTTAACTAAGAGAACAAATAGAGCACACAAATTGTCATGTAAAATGATTTAGACCTACCACTAAGTTCATTCTGTCCTAGACTCAACCTTTCATACATTCATTTGGAGCCTTTTTCTTTTATTAGTATTGTATACACTCAAAATTGTCTATGAATAATTAAATAAATACTTATTATTTATTATTTATTTAATGCTTATTCCTCTATTGCATAATTAAATTGAAAAGTTTAATTAATTTAATTCATTTGGTCATTCTTCTAATTCAATCTAATTAAATATTTAATATTTAATCATGCACTCTGCAATTCTTCTAAAGTCTCCATTAAATAAATAATTCTACAATTATATTATTTAAATAATTCTACAATTATTTAGTCTCCTTTTCCAACTCACCTTATCTCCACGTCACTCAATCTTGCCAACTCACAATTTTGTGGCTAAACAAATAATTAATTTTCAATTATTAAATGGCCATATTTATCTTCAACTTCCATCTCTTAAATGAAATAATGTCATTTTCAATTCTTCTATATTCTCTCTAACATCCCTACATCTTTGGAGGAAGTTGAGTCCACTTGTCTCAACATCCCTAAATCTTCTCCAACCATCCTATATTCTCTCAAGTCTTCAACTCCAGTCAAGGTGAGCCTTCTGACACTTGGCTACTCCTTCCACCTTCTCCTCCATCCTAAATGTGTAGGAGGAACATCTTCCTCATGTTTCTCTCACATCCCAAACAATCTCTTCATAGCCATCAATCTTGCAAGATTTAATCTCAAATGTTGATCTCTACCACATTGGATTTTTGCTCATAAAAATCTATAAAAAGGGCATTTCCTAAGAATTTTAGAGCTATATAGTCATCTAGGAGTTATCTTGCATTCACGTGAGTTTTTAGCAATCAAGCATTTTAACAATTTACAGTGTGCCTTTAACATTTTAGCTTAATCATTTTCATATAGTTTTGCACAATCATTTAGCCGTTATCAAACATCTAGTTATCAATCCATTCATCATTTGTCATCTTGGAAGCTACAACCAATGCAATCTGAGAGCAACATCTGCAACAAGATCAAAGATGATATGACACAATGAGACAACAAGTGGAGGTTTTCTATTTGAAGTATATCTCTTTTAAATGCTTCATTGGTAATTTTGGAGTTTCCTGTAGGTTTGTTTTATTGTAAAACTAAGAAAATCTTGCACGTGTTTTCTTGAAATATTTCTAGGTTACACATTTTGGCGCCCACCATGGGGCAACCCACAAAATTTCTAATATTTTTCCATAGGTTTATTCACAGGTTTATCTACACGTTTAGCCGCAGGTTTATCTACAGGTTTATCTGCAAATTTTTTTTTAACAGGTTTTTCACGTTGTTTTTCCACAAGTTTTTTTACGCTGTTTTTTTTTTCTATAGATTTATCCACATAGATAGAGAGCCCAATTTTGTAACCCAAATGAAAAATCTAGGCTTGTCTAGCCCACCTTGGTTTGTGATATTTGCTAACGGGGTTTTGCAGGTTCTCAAAGAGTTAGTTCATTTTTTTTTTTTAACTTGCTTTCTTTCAAAGTTGGTTTAAAAAGAACTCACTTCCCTTCTTGTTAGCAAAGCTTAAAATGAACTTCACTTTCTTTTGGTGCATAAAAAGAACCTCACACTTCATTTGGGGGCTCTTAAAAGAACCACATTTGTCTTTTTTTGCAAAGTATAAAAGGAACAACAAAATATCACATTTGCTTTTTGCAAGTTAGGATCATAATTCATTTTGGGCTCTAAAAAGAACAAACAACTTTTCAACTCTTGCAAAGGGTAAAAAGAACAATCAATATCTCATTTTCTTGCAAGTGAAAGGAACAAACCGCATTTGCTTATAGCAACGCAATTTCTTTTGTTAACCAGGTTTATTTTCAAGTCAAAAACAAATTTCTATGTGGAACTAAAATGAACACCATGATTGTTGGAGCAACATCTCCAAATAGCAATTAGAAAATCATTGCAATAAAGGATTAAAATGAACAAATCATTTGCCTTGTATCGAAAGTGGTAGGTTATTATGCTCTCACCTTAACCAGGTGATCAGAAAACCAGAACCATTTTTAATGTGTAACCTTTAGAGGGCTTGCCTCTCGAGTTGCCAATAGGGTCAGTGAGAGGGAACGACCCAAGTGGAAATGGGCTAAAGTCAAGCTCTTCTAATCCACTATAAATAAATTGTGTTTGTAATGAAAGTTATAGGAAACAAGTGTTGATTAGTCCATACCGACCTTATGACTCCCCATAAACCCTATAGAGAGCAACCTATATAGGCTAGGAGACCTTCCTTAACGGAGCGTAACACGCCACATGTATAGCCACTCGATCGGATGCCCTTACTAAAAAATCTCTTGTATAGAAGCCAAAATCCTTCTAGTTGTTGGTACAAGAGGTCGGACCTCTGATGAGACTCACACACATACGGTTCTAAGTAGAGAAACGAAGTTTGCCATGAGGATTGAACTGATGTTTGGTTGCCTCGGAGAAGTGAGTGTCATGGAGTGGAGCCAGTGGGGTCAAGCATCTAAGTATCTGCTTTGAATAGCATAACCTCAGAGAAACCCATGTGAGATTCAACAACTATTGTCCTGACCTGCCATAGGAATTGTGCTTGTCTTTTCAGTTTTATTTTCTAAACATTATGTATGTTGTGTTTGTAGTACATTCTCAAATCAAAATAGAAAAATCATCCCTTTTGAAAAAGAGTAGAAAACTAAAAATTTTGCAAAGAAAATGCAAAGTCACGCATTTACAACACAATCTAGCACATTTGAACCAAAACAATGGCGCATACAACCAAAACAATGGCGCATACAAGCAATTAAGTGGCACATTTGAACAATCCTGTGGCGCATTTGATTAGCACATTTGAAACAAAGGTTCATCTGGAGGAGATTCTCAGAATCCCAAAATAGATCTAAATACCCTTTTAAGAGGTTTTTCCTTTTCAACTATCTCAGACAAATTTCATCTTCCAAATCAGAGGTGTATCAAGCTAGTGATCATAAGTTTTCATCCAGCTCAATATCAACATCATATACTTAGTCTAGGTATCCAAGTTGGTCAAATTCATCTAGTTTCCAATATCGGGGAACTTTATCATATCATTTGACATACTTAGTCACATCAATAGGGGAATATTGAACCCTCTATTCGACTTAGTAAGCTTGGGTGTCCAAAACAAGGTATTTATTATCAAGTCAAACTATCAAAAATATCAAAAATGAGTCCTAGCATAAATCAAGATCAAGATATCATGACTATCCAATCTAATCCCATTTTTTATCAAGATCCCACCTGCCAAGAATCTTATGATGATCCCCTAAGATTTTGGTATTCCATCCACAATGATCCCCTTTCATCTCAAGAGCAGAGTCCCATTCAACATCCATCTCCTAAGCAAGAGCATGATATCTCTTCCATATCCTCCACTGATCTAATTGAAAATCAAGAGAAAAGTGCAAACTCGAATGATCTTATTCCAAGTCAAGATCAAGGTATCCCTTCATCCTCCAAATCCATTTTAGGTCATTTCATTCCAAAGTCAAAGCCTTCCTTCCTTCTATCCATCTTAGGACCTTACATCCACCCATCCAAAATACCTCCATATCATTCCTACCCATCCATGAATCCCATTCCTTTTGGAAGAAATCTAGATATCGAGAGTAAAATCCATAAGTCTAAATATCCAAAGATCTACATGTTCAATCTAAAAGACATGTCAAATCAAAGAAACATCCGATCCAAAAACAAAAAGCAATATCCAAAAGGCTACAAAACCCTTTAAGAAAAAAGAAAAATCAAAATCAATGTGGAGTCCCATAAAAGCATTACACTCCAAAGAACAATCAAAATTGGAATCTAGACAAGTGTTGTTCCAAAAGCTTCCTTCAACCATTTATCTAAACATCTCCCACTTTCCAAATCTATTCTTCCATCATTTCCTCTATCTATTTTGGGTCCTTATGTCCCAAAATTCAATTTTCCTCCATCACTTCATCGCCACTCAAGTTGTGTACCAATTCTCATCTTGAAGACATTTACATCTATCCTTGCACAAATCTGCAAACATCATATCTATTATCCAACACCTCTTTTCTATTTTTCCGTCTCTTTCATTCAATCCTTTTCATAAATCCGTCATCTTTGAAATAGGCGCTTGTATCATTTTGTCATATGCTCGCCCATGCTCGATCTTATGTTCACTCCATTTCCTAGATATATATTCATGAAACACTTCATAATCCAAGGTTGTTCCTCTTTAACATTATCTTTTGGTTAGGATGCATACTCAATCCAGAATGGAATCACTTATCGTATCTTGGTACCGACATCTTTTGATTACTATATCTCATACACTTAATCAATTGCTCTAAATCATTGTGATCTCTTAGTTGAAGACACAACTAGTGAAAAATCTAAAATCTTGCTTCAACACCACTGTAATTATCAAACCCATGTAAGTTTCATCACTTACAAGCCAATGCAAGCAAAACAAGAAGAGAAAAAGGCAATATCAAAAGATCAAAAACATGATCAAGAAAATAAATATCAAGAAAATAAAAATGCAATGAAATGCAATATCAAAATGCTTGGCTATGGGAACATACGAGTAACGCCATCGAGGCTATGGATGTTTGGCTGGCATTGGAGCAATATTTGTGATATTACAGTGATAACCTCGTCAGAGCTATGGATGATTGCTGGCATCGAGGCTCTATCTAGGATGCTTTTGAAGTCAGGGTAACTCATGTAGCTAGCCACATTGGTTTGTGAAGATTACAATGATCATATGAGCTGGAATGAACCCACTTGCACACACATGGGTAATCAAATATTAATTACCTCGATCCAGTTTGGGATTCTTCTTCCCTTTTGAGTCTAGTTCTTAGTCACTAGATATGTTCGGCTGAATTTTCCAGAGGTTCTAAGTGTGGGTTGGGTCTCTATCTTGAAAAGTTTAGAAACACTTATTCGGGTGGCACTAGATGTTTTGACAATCTCACATATTACCCTTTTTAAAAATGGAGACCTCTATGCTTGGGGGCAAAGTTCATCCGCTCTATTCTTCATACCATATCTCCCCTTATCTTTCCTCCAATATCCATTACCCTATCTAAACTCATCATTATCTATGATCTTGCCTCACTTTATCCATACCATCTATCATATATATTCATTGCTTCCATCATCCCTTACTATCTATGATCTTGTTTCTCTTACCCATATCCTATCTCTATTGATATCCCCTTTTCCATCCTTGATATTGATCAAAACTAAGGACAAAACATGATTTCGAAAAGCTCTTGATGTGTCCCTTCATGTTCCATAATAAGTTGTACCTCCATCTTTCACCCATTCATCTTCACCTCAACAGTTCATTCATCCATTCATAATATTCCTTGTCTTGCTAGACATTGGGGCAAACAAATACATCTTGCTTCTAATCCAAAAAATTCTAAAAAAACACAAAATGTCCAAAAAATAAAAAATAAAAAATCGACAAAATCAAATAAAAAATTAAAAATCAAAGCATGACAACATGGACCATCCATCAAATCAAATCAACAATAGGCAAACTCTCCAAAGTATACAATCAAACTGATCACATGTCTAGCTAATCAATCCATCATGTTGAAAATATATCAACATCAACATGTCTTATATAGGGAAAGGTACACTCAAAACCAAACAGATCTGTCTTACACTAGATACTCACTCTTTGAAACCAGACATTCCTATCAATCATCAAGTAATCAAAACAATGACATAGATCAGTGTCACTACTGGATTTTGTCCTAGTTAGTCTTGTCTTTATCAATTGATGGCAGGACATGTTTTATCTCTCAAAAAATAAAAAAATAAAAATCAAGAAAAAAGACAAAAAAAATCAAATATAAGGAAAAATGCAATAAAAATAGATGGTGAAAACCTGGCAAACAGGCGATATCTGTCCGTTGTCTCTTCTATCTATGAGTTCGCATTTTCTTCTCACATCCATCCATCACATCTGTGCATATTCATAATAAGGGCTTTTGTACATAATCAGACGTAGTTGTCTCAACATGTTTTGATCATTGTTGTACATCCATAATAAAGTTTGTTTCTAGCTGGGGGCAAAATCTTGAGCTTAGTTGGGGGCAACATTGAAAACTTAGAAAAGTTAAAACATTGGAAAACTTACAAAAACCAAAAACAATTTGGATTTTGAAAACAAACGACAAGTAGTAAGACAACAAAGCAAAATCAGGACGTAGACAAAATTGAATCGTGAAACTCAAACTTCGGAGATTCAACAAGCAAATTGCAATTCATATCAACAATAATTAATTGGGATGATTATTATCTGTTTTGCCTAAGAGAATGTACATGTGACATATATGATTCAAATGTTTGTATCTTGATTTTTGTTAATCATGTTCCCTATGTAACTCGATGATGTCTGAGACTAGAGGAGCTATGATGGGGCATGGTTATTTTTCTTTCTTTGTTGTTTGTTATTTATCTCTTAGTAGTATATGTACTTGTCTGAGAACATGATTGACAAAAGATCATCGAGGACGTACCGAGTCATATATGGAAGGGGATAATCCTTGTCTGTTATGCAAGAAATACTCAGGTCATCTTGGTTCCTTATACCTAGATGCTTGTATTAACTTGCTAAATCAAAATCCATGTAAGAGATACGCAGGTCATATTGATGTAATTATACCTAGGTGCTTGTATTTTCTTACAACAATTTAAAAGCTCAATGATGAATTGAAGCACTATACTAAAAGTTGAAAAGATGATAGATATCATTTAGCTAGGTCTTTGCATTTGTATTTACATTATAAGCATTTCATAAAATATCATTTCATCTATCATTAGAACATATCATCATATCGTTTAACATCATGCATTTGCACATCTCAATCTTCTTGTAATGGGATATCAACAAAATGTTAGTTCTTTATCCAATCAATCTCTTCGAGCACCTATTAGTGAGACTCATTCATCATGAGGTCACGCATCTAGTCTATTCAATCTTGAGTTTACATCATTGACGCTTATCAATCATGAGGTCAATCAAACTCTATCAATCATCAAATCTTGAAAAATATCAACGTAATCAGAGAACTGACACTTTCATCAACCAAAGTTGCAGGAATCAAATAAATTTTAACCGGAAATCAATTTTGCAAAAATCCAAACAATCCAATCGTCAATTCTCTCAATTGATCTCTTGAGGGGGCATCCTCGTATCATCATCTATCAATCAACGTTAGGGGCAACAAAAATCAAGACTTGATTTTTCTTTGAAACAATGTTGTTCCAATAACATTTCAAAGAGGGGCAAAATGTATACACTCAAAATTGACTATGAATAATTAAATAAATATTTATTATTTAGTTAATGCTTATTCCTCTATTACATAATTAAATTGAAAAGTTTAATTAATTTAATTCATTTGGTCATTCTTCTAATTCAATCTTATTAAATATTTAATATTTAATCATGCACTATGCAATTCTTCTAAAGTCTCCATTAATTAAATAATTCTATAATTGTGTAATCTCCTTTTCCAACTCACCTCATCTCCACATCACTCAATCTTGCCAACTCACAATTTTGTGGCTAAACAAATTATTAATTTTTAATTATTAAATAGCCATATTTATCTTCAACTTCCATCTCTTAAATGAAATAATGACATTTTCAATTCTTCTATATTCTCTCTAACATCCCTACATCTTTGGAGGAAGTTGAGTCCAATTGTCTCAACATCCCTATCTTCTCCAACTATCCTATATTCTCTCAAGTCTTCAACTCCAGTCAAGGTGAGCCTTCTGACACTTGGCTTCTCCTTCCACCTTCTCCTCCATCTTGCATGTGTAGGAGGAACATCTTCCTCCTTTTTCTCTCACATCCCAACTAATCTCTTCATAGCCATCAATCTTGCAAGATTTAATCTCAATTGTTGATCTCTGCCACATGGGATTTTTGCTCATGAAAATCTATAAAAGGGGCATTTCCTAAGCATTTTAGAGCTAATAGTCATCTAGGAGTTATCTTGCATTCACATGAGTTTTTATCAATTTACAGTGTGCCTTTGGCATTTTAGCTTAATCATTTTCATATAGTTTTGCACAATCATTTAGCTTTTATCAAACATCTATTTATCAGTCCATTCATCATTTGTCATCTTGGAAGCTACAACTAGTGCAATCTGAGAGCAACATCTACAATAAGATCAAAGATGATAGGACACAATGAGACAAAAAGTGGAGGTTTTCTATTTGAAGTATATCTTTTTTAAATGTTTCATTGGTAATTTTGGAGTTTCCTGTATGTTTGTTTTATTGTGAAACTAACAAAATCTTATAGGTATTTTCTTGAAATATTCCTAGATTACACAAGTATTATACATTTGCACAAGCCACCATACTCTAAAGTGACAATGCTACACCAAACCATTGATATATATATATATATATATATATATATATATATATATATATATATATATATATATATATATATATATATATATATATATATATATATATATATATATATATATATATATATATATATATATACTTCAAGTAAAAATCAATGTTCTATTGAATGCATAGTTTCCATACATGATTTGAGAAAGAGGGATTTCTCATGAGTTTCCCAAGCACTTATATTCCTTGTGAATATAGCAACTACCCAACAGATGAACACTACACTCCTGCTCATATGCATATGTATGGTCTGAATATTCATCTTCTATAGGGGCCTAATATTATTTTGTTTTATAAATTTAATAAGAGTTACAGGATCTAGCAATTTAATCCTCTATATTAAAATATCATTAATTACTCTAGGTTCATTAATACTCTAATAACTAGCACTTAACGAGGCATGTATATGTGCATATACTTCGGTAAGAACTAAAATAGCTCCACTCTATCTATTTGACCAATAATGTCTTATCACTCAATGCAACCTTTAGACCATACATTAAACCATCTTAAGCACAATAGAATATAAATTTAGCATACACAATACAACATAAATTTGACTTTCAATGTAGGTAACTTGATAGGGGTGTAGCTTATGTGCAAGTTATTTCAGAGAAGTGTCGACAATTATTGTGCTCACAATATAAAATGCCCAATTATGATAGTGAATCAGCCCAAGAAATAAAATATCACTTAATTAAAGAATATTTGTATGGCATGGATTTGTTTTGAGTATATGTTTATCTCTCTTTTTACTTATCTTTGCAGTACTAAAGGAGAACGATTTATTTGATTCAATAGGATAATCAAAAGACTGCCCAAATGAAATTATTCCTATAATAACAACAAATAGAAGTCGATGATCATTGTTTATTTTGGCAATAGCAACAATGAGTGAGCATCTAAACTTACTTCCATCTTTTAATTAAAAGCACTAACATCATGTTCCCATGCGGCTGCTTAACTCTATTTTCTACTTAAATTTAAGCAGTTAAGTGTTCCCATGCAACTTAAAAGTTGTCAAAAAAGGGATAATTTGGAATCTTTCACTATTTTGGTGGAGCAGCTATTGTTTAGGAATTAGAAATAAGCTATGGAAAACAAGGGGGGGCTAGAAATAAGCAGTGGTTGCTTATTAACAAAAATGCCACATGGCTCCACAATTTTCTTTCCCTCTTTTTTTAAAGATTTTATTTTTTTTTCTTTCCAAATTTTATGTGCACAAATTAGTACTAATGCTATTAATACAAATTTAAGATGTTTTTCTTAAAAATAAGCAACAAAGATAAATATTCATGGGGTCAGTTGTTTCACAAATAATCCCTAAAAATATTGAGCAGTGGCTGCTAGCCAAAATAAGCTAAGCAGACGCATGGGAACATGCCCTAAACAATCAGGCCCTTTGGTATCATTCCACTTTTGCAGGAAGGAATAAGAGACTCATTAATCATTAATTTATTTCTACAACATATAATAAACAAAAAGCTCACTCACATTTATTTTTCTTCTAACATGATTTTAACTGAGGTTTGCAAACCATCCCATCTTCTTAGACATATTCTACAATACTTTTTAAGACTTACAATAAGGATCTCTTAAAATGTCATATTAACTTTATTATGAATACTCAAAGAAGGTGAGGTAATCTCCCTTCAAGTTTGCAAACACCTCCAACCTACATATGACATCATAATTCATTTTTTTTCTTTCATTTCCATGATAAGTTCACCTCCCAGGCATAGGAGTTTGTTAAAATCCCATAACTGAGCTAGGAAATTCTCGAGGAGACTAGGCCATACACATATCCACATTTATGTAAATACAAGAAATAATGTACAATGAATGTAAAATAATTTCCACCCAAGGAACTTACACATAATAATGAATCTCTCTCTCTCTCCCTCTTCCTAGACCTCTACATTTATATCTATTTGTCCCTCTATCTCTATTTCTCCATGTTTGTTCTTTCTTCTCTTTCTCTATCTCTATCTTGATATCTCTTTGTCTCTCTCTACCTCTCTGTATATATCACTTCCTATCTCCATCTTTATCTTTCTTTCTCTCTCTCTCTCTCTCTCTCTCTCTCTCTCTCTCTCTCTCTCTCTCTCTCTCTCTCTCTCTCTCTCTCTCTCTCTCTCTCTCTCTCTCTCTGTGTGTGTGTATATATATATATATATATATATCACTTCCTATCTCCATCTTTATCTTTCTTTGTCTCCCTCTCTCATCCTCACCCTCTCTTTTCTTCTCTATATATTTATCTCTTACATCTCTATCTATCCCTCTCTCCTCTCTCTTTTCATCTCTTCCTCTCCTCCATCTCCATCTCTATTTTCTTAGGTTCTCTCTTGCTCACCCTTCCCCCCTATATCTCTCCTTCTTTCCATCCTACTCTCTCTCTCTCTCTCTCTCTTCCTTCTACAAACATAACTTGAAAATGTTGGTAATGGAGCTTAATTATTTTGGCGATTCAAAGGTTTTGTTTTAGTCATGTCTTGATCCATGCAAGCATCTTTGTTTCTTAAACAATATCATTTGCTAAATGGCCTACCAATTGACTTCATGTATTACACAACTATACGTAAAAAATAGAACAATTTTTTTCCTAGTTGACCTTTCAAACCTCTCTGATGTACCTATTGCACACCAAGATTCAATTGCTAATTATTTGTATTGTTTTATCGATCTCAGTTATTTATCTTTTAAATTACTTATTTATAAATATTATGAATTATTTTAACTTAAAATAATTTGAAGTGTGATATTTTCTCTTACAATTATAATTAACGTTTTCTTCTTCTTCCAATTCCATATTAATTGAATTCTCATTAAATCAAACTCCATGTTAAATCTTAACTTTTTTAAAATAAAAATAATTATTATTATTATGTAAACACAATAGTAAAGCTCTAACTATACCAATCAAATTAGCAAACATATTTATAGTATGTTTATAACCATTAAAATTGTATCAATCCAATAGCTTTACAGGGAAAAACCATAAAGCATCCGTCTCACCAAAAAGTATAAATTGATAACAAATCAACAATCCATTAAAAATAGTTACAAATTCTTAGAAAAAATACTTCTCTAGGCAACAAAGATCAAATCCAATAACTTGACTTTGTCCTCTTCAATGTGGTTACAATTGAAAAATATGTTTTCATTTATTTAAGCTGGCTGACTTGGAGCGGCTCAAGCAAAGCCTAATTTACAGAAAAACATGCTGAGAAAATAAATAAACAAAAAGAATCTCAGAATTTTCTTCAACCGGTAAGAACTTTACTTGCTGCCGAATTGTTGCTTAAGTAGGACTATCATGAATAGAATCTCATAAAATGAAGTCAAAATAATTCTTAACTGTCTCAATTTAAAACATGGGAAACAGTTCTAGCTTTTATTCAAATCATACCATCGCCAGTAGAAAGTTATGGAAAACAAACAGAGGTCTAAGAAGTCTTTCTTGTAGAAACAAAGTATATTAAAACTTTAGCCAAAATCTTTAGTTTTTTTTTTTTTTCTTAAATCTAAAGTACTTAGATAAAATATTACAAAATGAGATGAAACAATTTGAAAACCCAAGACACAGCTAAACAGGATTAAAACCACCTTTCCAATCTTGGCTGCACTCCAGCTCTTAGCCTGCCTTTTAAAAAAATATGTAGTTAAGCAAATGAGAGATAGTAGAGCTCAAAAAATATCTGTCACAAAACCAAGACTTGACTTAGTTTCTGAAACTTTCAAAGAGATAAACGATGGTACAGTCCATCAGCTGTAAGCACTTTCTGCTCAATGTTGTGGTAAAACACAACACTCCAATAACAATATTAAACCCAACTGCAAAGCTAAGTCCTACTCCCAATCCCCACCACACATCCTTTTCTTCATCATCCTCTTCATCACTTTTGCTTCTATTGACATTCTGCATTGTGGGAGGGCTTTCTGAGCTCAAGGTTGCCACAAGAGGCGTTCAGTGGGAAGCCCAATAGATCTGAATTATTTGAGAAAGCTGAGGCTTCAAATGTTGCGAACTGCCTCCCTTGTGGGATTATTCCTGTTAGATGATTGTAGGACACATCTAGAACACTTAGGAATGTCAGATTGATCAAATCTAAAGGAATAATTCCAGAGAGTTGGTTTCGTGAGAGGTCAAGGGACTCTAGCTGTACCATTCTTCCCAAGGACTCGGGGATAGCACCACTAATATTGTTTCTTTAAATGTTTAGAACAATCAAACCAATGAGAGATCCCATGCCCCCGGGAACAGAGCCACCTATTTTATTGCTTGATAGATCAAGGCATTTTACCAAACTCAAAGCTCTCGCAAACTGGAGCTCCGATCCTTTGCTTCTGATGATTATTTTCTCTACATAGGTTAACTCTGTCATGATCCAAATTCAAAGACTTCTGCGTTCATGGAGTCGTTTGCCATGCTCTTCATCTCTGAAATGCTGTCAGGAATTACTCCTGAAAACCTGTTCATTGAAAGGTCTAATATTTGAAGAAATGGTAATTTGCTTATATCTTCAGCTACAGTTCCTTAAAATCTGTTTGATCTTAAGATCAAAATCTTAAGATTAGGAAGCTTTAGAAGCCAATTTGAAGAGATGTTCCCAGTCGGATCGTTATCCCCAACATCCAATATCTCCAACTCTGTACAATTTGCAAATACTGGCAGAACCCCATTCAGACGATTTCGATTGATTTTTAGTGTTTGAAGTGAACTCATGTTTCCCAACTCTGCTGGTAAGTGGCCTTCTAAGAAATTTTCCTCCAAATTCAATACCTCAAGATTACTGCAATTTACATAACCTACAGGAATCTTACCTGCAAGTCTATTATATGATAAATCCAGAATCTGCATAGACCTTTGATCACATATTGTAGAAGGAACTCTACCACTGAGATTGTTGTGAGACAGAGATAGATAGCTGAATCTATACTCGCCAGTTTCAGGTGGAATGGATGCACAAAAGTGATTTTCTGACAGGTCCAATACAACCACTGAAGGAGGAGGAAGCGGAAGAGGACCTTGTAAATTATTGCAATGCAAGTCCAGAACCTTTAATCGTGGGCGGTTCGTTAGTTTTGAAGGTAAAACACCTGTGAAGTGATTATGAGACAGGTTGAGCTCGACAAGAGCAGGAGAATCCCATATCCACGTAGGGATTTTGCCCCATAATCTGTTATCGGACAAATCCAAACGAGAAATGTCAAACTGAGTTGTTAGGAAGGCAGGTAACTCACCTTCCATATTGCACGATCTTAAATTCAATGTCCTAAAAGAGTTTTTTGGAATCCAAGTCGGACTCATTTTCACAGTTAGCATGTTATTGGAAATATCCATGTAGACAAGGCTGTCCAGATTAAGAATAAACGACTCTGAGAAGTTCCCGCTTAACCGATTTGAGGACAGGGAAAGAACCTGAAGTTTGGATAGATTTGAAATGTTGCGAGGTATGGCTTGACTTAACATGTTGCTGCTGAGATATAGTGTCCGGAGAGAAAATAGCTGACCTATGGAAGCCGGGATTTTACCACTCAAGAGGTTTTTACTCAGATCAAGCTCGATAAGGGACTTTAGGTTGGCTAAGGAAGGAATTCTGCCGTTTAGTTGATTGTTGCCCAGATAAAGCCATGCGAGAGAGGTAAGATTCCGGGAAGGGGATGGAATGCCGCCGGTCAATCGGTTCTGATTCAATCTGACGTAGCTGAGCTTCCCAAATGCACCCAACAGAATGGGGGCGATGGAGCCCTCCAATTTGTTGTATGAAAGATCAATATAGGCTGAAGGAAACGACTTTCCTAGTGAAGGCCTAGCCCCAAACGGCGGGATCTTCCCTTGGAAGTTGTTCGATGAGATATCCAACTTTACAAGCCTTGAAAGATTTGCAATAGTGGAAGGAAGCATACCTTGCAGTAAGCAGTAGGAGACATCCAAGAGAATTAATGAGGACATGTTGGCAATTGAATCTGGAATACCTCCTGCTACAATTGTTGCTGAAAGAACAAGTCAGGTTCCCTCCCAATTCCAGATTGGCAGACTAGTCAGATTCTTGCAGATTTGGATGGCTTAACAGATCACAAGGGATGGAACCCTTGAGCTCACAGCTACCAAGCTTGAGAGAAACCAACTTGGAAAGGTTCTGTAAGCAAGCAGGTATGGACGAGAAGAAGAAATTTTCAATTTTGACTAAGTTGGAGGTGGGTTAGATGGGTAAGATTCGCAAGGGAAGTGGGAATCGGTCCAGACAGCTCACAGTTGGACATTTGAAGACGCCTGAGATTGTACATGGTGGAGATAGCTTTGGCCCATTCATCGCTTGCCACAAGCGACATATCCACCCCGGCCAGCAGCAGCTCCTCTAAATCTCCCAGGTTTCCTATCCACATCTGCATGTTCTCAATTGTGAGGAATCGGAAATGTAGTATTCGGTGGAAAGATCCAGGCAGCGCAATCTTGACATGTTGCCCAACTCCCTGGGGATGATACCCACAAATCCAGCATTTGACAAGTTCAAATACTGCAGTTTATTCAGCATATGAAATTGGTGAGGGACACCAACACCAATGAAGTCATTGTAACTCAGATCCAAGTGTTCTAGCATTGTTAAATTAAACAAGGGCAAAAGCACATCATGTCTATTTGCAGGGGTAAGAACATCATCACTGGCATATCTCCCCAAACCAAAATCACCATAGTAGCCACGAGGATACCGAAGATCCAGATGAACGACGTGGCCTGTATCTCGGTGACATAGAATTCCCTCCCACTCGCAATAGTAGGTGGAGGCATTCCACGTTTTCAATCGACCAGAAGGGCCATGAAGACCTTCCTTAAACTGCAAGAGAGAAAGTTTTTCACCTTCTCGACAGGAAGTTCCCCAAGAAATGGGCGCCATGAGTAGCATAAATGTCCAAAACAAGTTCATTGGATGTTTGGGAGTTCTACAATCCAAACGAACTGCTCCAGTTGCTCTGAGACGCCTATGACTTTGGGAGCCAACTTTTGAATGTTATTTGTGAATAAATCGAAGACTTCAATGATTCTGATCCACAGTGCAATCAAGGCCTCAAGTAAGAGTCCTGGATATTAATGGAACGTGTGGATTAGGCCAATTGATTCTTCTGATATCAGAAAATGTCTGAAACTTCAAATTGAAAAGGACAAGAGCCCTTACCGCGTTGTGCAGAGGATGAACCGACAGAGGCAGGGATTGTGGGAAAGTGGCCGCAGGAAAGAGTTAATGCAGATGCAGAGGGTTCCCTGGCCAATAGTAGACAAAATGTCTATGTGGCATTTAGGATAAAGGAGGTCTCTAATCGATAGTGGGAAAATGTCTATATAGCATTTAGGATCCACAGGGTATGTGTATGTACAATTTAGGATGGAGAGGGTCTCCTAGCAGACAACATGTCTATGTAGCATTTAGGACGCAGATGGTCCCTCTGGTCAATGGTAGACAAAATGTCTATGTAGCATTTAGGATGCAGAGGGTCTCTGATTGATAGTAGAAAAAATGCCTATGTAACATATAGGATGTAGAAGGTCCTCCTCGTTGATTGCAGACAAAATGTCTACATAGCATTTAGAATGTAGAGGGTCCTCCTCGTTGATTGCAAACAAAATGTCTACATAGCATTTAGAATGTAGAGGGTCCTCCTCGTTGATAGTAAACAAAATGTCTATATAGCATTTACGATGCAAAGGGTCTTCCTAATGGATAGCAAACAAAACATATATGTAGCATTTAGGATAGAGAAGGTCTGTGCCCATAGCAGACAAAATGTCTATGTAGCATTTAGGAGGTATCTTTGACTATATTTATTAAATAATTTTATATTATATTTTTTGCATTTTTTACTATATTTATTAAGTAATTGAAAATTAAAAAAGTTGTATTTTGACTTTTAATCAATTAATTAATTAATACAATCAAAGATGCATCCTATGTGTAGCATCTAGACTGCACCTTTGAGTTCTATATTTATTAATTAATTGAAAATTTATAAAAAAATGTTTTCTGCATTTTACTTAATTAACAAATACAATCAAAGGTGCGTCCTAGGCGCAACCCCTAGGATGCACTTTTTGTGTATTTATTAATTAATTAATAATTAAAAAAGTTGTTATATTATGATTTTTAATTAATTAACTGATATGGTCAAAGATGGATCCAAGGTGCTACATAGACGTTGTCGACAACAGGAAGACACTAGACAACAACCCAATAAATGTGTGTGCCCTAGGTTGCATTCCAACAAGGTTTTTGTGGTTACTTTTGTTTGTCTCTTTCTTTTGATTTTTTAAATCTTTTTCTGGGGCAAAAACTTAAAAAACCACAACAAATCAAAAAGTTGTTGAAATTTAATATTGGGACTTGTTGAGTTGAATTGTGATCATATGCCTTATTAAGTTTCTCATTCACACAAATGGTCCACATGGAGAGTAGATCCAACAATTGCACAAGAAGGTTCATACAAATGGCAAAATTCTTATGAATCGAAAAAATTAAGAACTTTTTGCTACTACTCTTGAGCAACACTTTCAATTGGTGGAAAATAACATATAGATCAAAGAAGACAACAAAGAAAAGGATTATATTTTCAACAATGTGTTAATCCCTAAATTAATCCACAAGTTTTTCAAGGTGTGCAAGAGATCTAGGCCTATGAAGAGGGTTTCAAACACTTCCCAACTAATCCTTGGTATGAGAAAGAGTACAAAGTTGCTAAAAGATCTTTTAAAGAGAATGAGACAAACACAAAAAAACATTAAACAAATAAATTAAAATTTGATAAAAACTAAAAAGAAAAGCTACATGACTTCAAAAAGGAAGGAATTAATTAAGTCACCAATTCTTTCCTTGTAGGGAGATTATAGTATTAGGGAGATTATAGTATTAGGGAGATTATAGTATTTATCCTAAACTTATTTCTTGCTAGTTTGTTGAATTCACAATATTTGTAATTCGAAGAATGGTTGCTTGTCATTTCTTTCTAAATGAGAAAGGTTTGTATTGTTTATGATCCTTGTTTCATTGAGATATTTTGTTAAACAATTCTTTTTCCTATGCATAAAAGGCATTAATTTATGAATAATAATTATTTTACTCTATTGACTATAGAGGTACATGTAAAAGTATGTCTTCCATATGGGAATGAATGCATTGTTCTTACGAGTTAATTATATATCAATAATATCTTAGATATGGAATTAGGTATAAAATCCCTAGATGCTTGAATGCATAAATGTATCCACATACATACTTGATTAGGAACCAAAACTTCAATGCTATCTTTAAAGATTTATCTAAGGAAGATCATTACTGTGGACTAGGAGTTTGAATTTTCCTTTCCTCTATTTAATTGTAAGAGGAACTATCCTACTATTTGCAAGAAAATTTAGGCTAAGTCTCTTAAATTTTACTTTAGAGGTGCTACCCCCAAGCTCCTAGAACTCCTCCACAATTGATGCGAGGGAAAGTGTGGTTGATAATGTCACCAAAATTTAAATAAGATGGACCTACAAGACCTCTTTGTGAATCTAGAATTTTTTATTGACAAACGCACTAAAACTACGGTGTTGTCCAACCCTATCTAGAATTTTTAGCTCCAAATTGTAGCTACAAGTCACTCTTTATTTCCTCTTTCTAGATTTGAGCTACTATGTTGGTTGTTTTTTATTTCATTGTTATTGTTGAAATTGGTTACATTCATATCATTTAGTCTAGATCTCAAATATACAATTCATAATCTAAAATCCATTGCAATATACAAAAGGAATCATAAACCACAAGTGCCCAACTCTCCTATAAGGCTATAGCTAAGCCTATTTATGTTTGCAATGTTATGTAATAGAAAATTGATATCTTAGTTTGCATTCCTAGGCCAAGATCTCACTTCCATACATTTCATTTTGGTGAACCTAAAATATCGTATCCTTGTATAACTTTTGATTTTTATTTCCAGGTTTGATTTACATTCATTTAATTAGCTCATGCTTGAATTCACATCTGAAATATATTTTTATGTACTTGCATTCATTAATTAATCACAATATTGTTATCCCATATTGATTAATCAAGTGGTTAATTGACCATAATTGTGTTATATCACAGAGTTTAATCAATTACATTGTTGTTGTCATTACATATCACTTAATTAATTGGTTAATTGATTGCATCATTGTCATTTCAATTTAGACTTGCAATAAATTTTGTGAGATAAATTAAGGCATTAAACATAAACCAATTTCTCTCCATCTTCTTCTAGTTTTTCCTTTTCCTTCTAGGAACAAGTGTGGGTAAGTGAACCAAGAGGTGGTACCCAAAAGGTGCCACTTTTTATCTTTTCATAAAAATGTGTTATTGGCATGAGATAGTCATCCAAACCTTCGAATTGGATGCTCGAGGCAAATCCAACCCAAAGGATTGGTGTTTTCTAATGCAAACAATAGGGCGAGTGCATTGGCATATTATAGATGTCATGAATGAGCAAATTTGGACACAAGTTATACCCAATCCTTGAAGAAGAATATATACATGAATTATATCATTTACTTGTATAACTCCTAAAGAGCTTAAACCACTCTCAAACATCATGCCAATATATACATGAAATATAACTTAAATTATAAGAAAGAAAAAAGATATATACATGAAATATAACTTAAAAGTATAAGAAAGGAAAATGACTTCATGTATATATTGGTAGGATATTTGAGAGTGGTTTTAGATCTCTAGGAGTTATAATATAAATCCTAGGTTTTGGACGATCATATAATTTTCAGATAGTCAAATTTCAATAATCAACATGCTCATATCAGCTTTTTCTCACTCTCTCTATCTCACTCTTTCTATCTCACTCTTTCTATCTCACTCTCTCTATCTCCCCTAAACTCTAGACCTATAGATATCTCTCTATCACTCTTTCTATGTCTCCTTTCTACCTCTCTCTACCTCACCTTCTCTCCTTACACCCATGGCTATGCCTCCCTCCCTCCCTCTCCCTTATTCTCTCTCCCTCTCTTATTATTGCTCTCTCTCTCTCTCTCTCTCTCTCTCTCTCTCTCTCTCTCTCTCTCTCTCTCTCTCTCTCTCTCTCTCTCTCTCTCTCTCTCTCTCTCTCTCTCTCACACACACACACACACAAAATCACTACCTCCCTCCCACCCTCCTCTTTCCCCCATCCCTAGGTCTCTCCTTCCTTCCATATTTACCTCTCTACCTCTCCCTCCCTATCTCTTTATCAACCTCTCCACCCCCTATATCTCTCTCACTCTATCTCTCCCCTAAGTCTCTCGCCCTCTCTCCTTAGGATCTAGGACTTATATCTCTCTCCTCTCTAGTTCTTTACCCACCTCTCCATCTCTCTCCTTGCCTCCTTACCCCTCTTTCTCTCTTTATAAGCTTCTCTCTCCCTCACCTTTATATCTCTCCCCTCTCTAGGTCTCCCAATCACTCCCTATCTACCTCTCCCTCCCTCCCTCCCTCCCTCCCTTCCTCCCTCCCTCCTTATCCTTCACTTTCTTTTTGTTTGTGTATCTCTCATTTTCTCTCTCCCTCCCTCCCTCCTTATCCTTCACTTTCTTTTTGTTTGTGTATCTCTCATTTTCTCTCTCCCTCCCTCCCTCCTTATTCTTCACTTTCTTTTTGTTTGTGTATCTCTCATTTTCTCTCTCCCTCCCCTCTCTCGGTCATCAACTCTCCCTCCCCTCTCTCAATCATCAACTCTCCCTCCCTTGTATAGGATTTAGGGAATAGAGAGTATGATATAGGGTTTAGGTATAGGGTTGAGGATATAGATTTTAGGGCTGAGGGTATTGGTATAGGGTTTAGTGTACAAGATTGATGGTATAGGTTTAGGGTACATAGGGTCAAGGGTATTTCCCATATTGATACTCTCTCTCTCTCTCTCTCTCTCTCTCTCTCTCTCTCTCTCTCTCTCTCTCTCTCTCTCTCTCTCTCTCTCTCTCTCTCTCTCTCTCTCTCTCTCTCTCTCCTCTCTCACACACACACACACACACACACACACACACACACACACACACACACACACACACACACACACACACACACACACACACACACACACACAAAACTCTCTAACCTCTCTCCCCTCTCTAGGTCTCTCCCTCCCTCTTTATCTCCCACTTCCTTCTTACCCTCATAGATATCTCCCTCCCCTACTCTCTCTTATAATCTCTCCCTATCTATTCCCTCTCTCCATTGTCCAGGTCATCACCTCTCCCTCCTACCCTCTCTTTATCCCTTTCTCCCATTTCTACGTTTCTCCCTCCCTCTCTCCACCTCTATACCTCTCCATCCATGTCTCATTAGGAACGTCTCTCTATCCCCCTCTATCTAAATCTCCCCTCTCTCTTCCATCTAGGTATCTAACCTCTCTCACACCCTTTAGGTATCTCACCTCTCTATCTATCCCCTCTCTAGTTCTCTCCCTCCCTCTCCATCTCTATCTCTCCATCACCCCTTACCCCTATCCCGTTATGAACTATCTCCTTTGCTTCCCTCTCCCCTCACCTCTTTATCTCCCCTAAAATCTAAACCTATTACTCTTCCTCTCTTATCTCTCTCTCTTTCCTCTCCCCCCTCTCTAGGTCTCCCATATACCCTCTCCCACTCTCTCTCACCTTCCCTCCTTCTCTCCATATTTATCCTTGCCTCCTTCCATATCTCTTCTTCTCTTATTATTTATCTCCAATATCTCTCTATTCTCGTGATCACTACCTGTCCCTCCCAACCTCTCTCTCCATCCCTATTCTCTCCCTCCCTCCATCTTTACCTCTCCCTCTCTATCTCATTACCCACCTTTCTATCCCCCTCTATCTCCCTCACCTCTATCTCTCTTCCCTAGGTCTCTCAACCCTCTCTTCCTAGGTTCTAGATCTCTCACCTCTATGTCTCTCTCCTCTCTAGTTCTTTCCTCTCTATTTCCTTACCCTTCTTTCTCTCTTATTTTCTTCTCTCCCTCCTTCGCCTCTCTACCTTTTCCCTCTTTATGTCTCTTAGTCACTCCCTTCCCACCTCTCCCTCCCTCCTTAGCTCTCTCTTTCTCTTTATTCTTCCCTCTCCTCTTCTCTCTCCCTTCCCTCTCAAGGTCATCACCTCTCCCTACCTTGTATAGGATTTAGATAATAAGTTGTATGATATAAGGCTTAGGGTATTGGGTACAAGATTGATGGTACAGGGTTTAGGGTACATAGGGTTGATGGTATTGGTCATATTGATACTTCCCTCTATCTCCCCATATTACTCTCTCTCCTCTCTCTCACCTCTCTTTCCCCTCTCTAGGCCTCTCCCTCCCCTTTTTCCTCTCTCCCTCTCCATACCCCCTCCCTCATTACCCCCATATCTAACTCCCTACCCCGCTCTCTCTTATTATCTCTCCCTCTCTTATTCTCTCTCTATTGTCTAGGCCATCACCTCTCCCTCCCAACCTCTCTCTCTACTCTTTAGGTTTATCCCTTCCTCCCCCTCTACCTATCTACTTCTCCATCCTTGTATCATTACCCACCTCTCTCTATCCCCCTCTATCTATCTCATTTCTCTCTCTCCCCATCTAGGTCTCTCACCTATCTTTCCCCTTATAGGTATCTAACTCATCCCCCCTTACCTCTCTCTCTCTCTCTCTCTCTCTCTCTCTCTCTCGGTATTAGGGTATATAAATTCTATATGGAATAGGTTTTAGGGAATAGGGTGGAGGGAATGAGAGACCTAGGGAAGGAGATAGAGAGGTGAGGGAAGAGAGAGAAGATAATAAGAGAGTTCATACTGAGAGAGTGGTAATGGGGGAGGGAGAGAACTATATAGGGTACATATAGAGAGATGAGAGACCTAGAGGGGGAGAGAGAGGTGACAGACCTAGATGGGAAGAGAGGGTGAGATAGATAGAGGGGGATAGAAGAGGAGAGGTGATGACTTAAAGAGGAGAGTGAGAGATAAGAGGAGGGAGAGAGAACAAAAAGAAAGAGAGGGATAAGGAGGGAGGGAGGGAGGGAGAGGTAGACATGAATGAGAGACCTAGAGAGGAGAGAGGTAGATAGGTGAGGGAGAAAGAGAAGAAAATGATAGATAAACCCTAAAATCTAAGCCTTAATAGAGATATGAGATATAGAGAGGTGGAGAGGGAGGGATAGAACTAGAGAGGGGTTAGATAGAGTTATAAGATACCTAGAGGGGGAGAGAGAGAGAGAGAGAGAGAGAGAGAGAGAGAGAGAGAGAGAGAGAGGGAAAAAGGGAAAAACCTAGAGAGGGGGAGAGAGGGTGTGATGGAAAGTTGACGATGTAGACAATGGAGAGAGATATAGGGATAAGGGTGGATGGGGAGATAGAGAGGGAGATACCTAGAAAGGAGAGTGAAGGATAAGAGAAGAGATAAAAGAATAAATAGGGGATTGAGGGAGAGGTAGACATGGAGGGAGTGAAAGACCTAGGGAAGGAGGAGATAGAGAGGTGAGGGGGTAGACATGGAGAGAGAGAGAGAGAGAGAGAGAGAGAGAGAGAGAGAGAGAGAGAGAGAGAGAGAGAGAGAAGAGAAGAGAAATCATAAATAGATAGGGATAAAGGGGGAGGGAGATAGAGGTGGAGAAAAAGGGAGAGAACTAGAGAGGGGAAATATAGATAGGTGAGAGAACTAGAGGGGGAAAGAGAGATGAGATACCTAGATGGCGAGAGAGAGGATTGAGATAGATAGAGGGGGATAGAGATGGTGGGTAATGAGGCATGGGTGAAGAGGTAGATATGTGGAGAGGAATAAAGGGACAAACCTAGAGAGGGGAGAGAGAGATTATGATGACCTAGACCATAGAGAGAGAAAGAATACAAGAGGAAGAGAGAATAATAGAGAATGGGGGAGAGAGATAGATATGGGCGTATGTATGGATGAGGAGATAGAGAGGGAGAGGGGAATAAAAGGAGAGAGATACCTAGACAGGGGAGGGAGGTAGAAGAGGAGAGACAAAAGAACAAAGAGAGGAGTAAGAGGGGATGGATGGAGAGGTAGACATAGAGGGAGTGAGAGACCTATGGAAGGAGGAGATAAAGAGGTTAGGGGTGAGAGAGAAGAGAAGGAATGAGTTCATAGAGGGGTAGGGTTAAGGGGGAGGGAGAGAGAGGTAGAAAGGAAGGATAGAACCAGAGAAAAATTTAGTGGTGAATTTTCACCAATCGGCGAATAATCGGGTTCAAGGATTTTGAAATTGGCGAATACAATAGTCGAGGGTCCATCTCCCATTCGCCCATTTTTTCTATGTTTTTTGCCATAGGCAAGGTGTTTCGCCACCATCTTTTGGGTTCCATTCATACTTTTTAGTTTTATTCACCAACATCTTAGAAAGTTCCAATCTACATGTGCCAATTTATTCGCCAATTCGAGCTAAGCAGCTCGATACAACAATCGTTTAGGACCCATTTCACCAAACATTCTGTAAGTTATCCTTTAGGAGTACCCATTTTCGCCAACTGTGTTAAGTTAATGGTAAATATAGGTCCATGATCGCCTTGGAAAATGAAACTTATCATTTCTTTATCTGGGGAGATTCACCCATTTTCACTCAATGATGCCAATAGCCCACTTAAATTCGCCAAAATTTAAGATTAATTTTAAAATGCCTCGCAAAAAATTCGCCAAATCTGGATTGGTATAAATATAGTCAAAAGTTGGTACTTTATTGTCACATTTTGTTATGTTTTGAGCTCTCTATAGTCGATTCAGATCGTAGAAAATTTTCTACTACAGACATTGTTGTATAACAGACTTCGACAAAACCAATCTGTAAGTGTGAGTGAAAATTTATTTTTCAGTATTATAAGATTATTTATCCGCGGAGTTTGTGAATTTTAGTTCATTTTTAAAAATTATTTAGTAGGGTTTCATTCATTGCCTGAGTAATCAAGATACAACCACAAGGGTCTATCTTCTTAGTTCTTAGATTCTATTTATTTCAGTTTGTATTTCTTGAGAGATGTCAAGCTGTCAAAGTCCTGAAAGTGTTGAAGGGAGGCCATCAAAGCGCATAAATAGAAGAATAAGGTCATACTTTGGTAATGTTAATATTGGTAGACCATCAAATGGAGGTACAACATATGTACTTGCAGATGCACCCAAAAATAATGTTGAAGGAGAAACCTCCAAGAAAGATCAAAATGAGATGATTGAGATAGATCCCAACATCGCATCTGATGTTCCAATGGAATTGGATTCCCATAATAGTCAAAATAAGTCAAATGAGGTTGATGTCAATGCCGCAATAAATGTTGATGTGAATGACCTAGATGATGTTGTTGAGAAAGGCGGAGATGATATTGCTAGAAGTACACAAAAGGGAATAAAAAAGGAAAATCAAAATCAGGCCACGAGTGGGAAATGACAAGGAGTTTTCAGTTATATTGGGTGTCAAGGTACCCATGCATTTAATAAGTGCCAAATCCAAACAAAGATGAGCCTTCAATAGAATGCAAGTGTACGATCTATAGTTGGAGACTAAAAAGGGATAAAAAGTTGCAGCAAAAACTAGACACTATAGAGAAGCATATCGGTAAAGTGTATGAAAAACAGATCATAGATGGAAAAGAATGGTCCGTGATTAGATGGAAAACAAAGGAAGAATGTAAACATGTTAAGTATGAAGAAGAGTATAAATAGAATATGCAAAGAAAGGAGAAGAATGCTAAACGTCAAGGTTTGATTGAGGCTCAATTCAAACATATAATGTCAGAAACATTCAAGTCGAAAAGTGTTTAGTTGAGTGTTGTTTTTCATCTTTTGAAAAATGGTCATCCTATGTCAGACTACCCTAGCTTTACTACTTTAATTTATTAAGATTTTTTAATGTTCCTAGATTTCCTCAAAAGCATTGGTCCAAAAATAGTGGATGGGAATGGGCAAGTTGTCTCGCTGATGTGGAAAAATATGATTTAAAGGAAAATATTCAATAGTCAAACTTTATTGAATTATCTTTAGATGAAGTTACAACAGTAGATAATACTTCTTGGATATGCATGCATGTGTATACCGAAATGAAACATGTCCACCAATCTCATTTACTCTATGTTGTTAAAATGAAGGAGAATTCCACAATGCAAAATATATTTGACTTAGTTAAGAATCTTTAAAATAGTTTGTTGGTATGAATGACTTATCAATTGCCAAAAATTTGGTATGTGTAGGAGCTGATGGAGCTGCAGTGTTTCAAGGTCATAGGGAATGGTCTTTGCGTAAAGCTACAAACTTCAATTTCACCATACGTGATTGGCATTCACTACATGGCCCATAGACTAAATTTAGCTTTTAGAATTGTGAGCAAATTTGATTCAGTAGTTAGAGTTGAAAATTTGGTTTATGAGCTATACTCATTCTTCTGTCGAAGTCCCAAACGATTTGCAGAATATCAAAAAAAATTCGGGGGAATAACCGATGAAAACAAGCTTCTTAAGGATGTTGATACCAAATGGATCTCCTTGTGGGGACTAGCAAAAAGAGTTTTCTCTAAATATAAATCCCTATTGGACTAATGTATGAACAACAAGGGTGAGTAAACAACTTCTGAGAATTTACACAGGTTAAGGGATGTAGAGACACTCTTAACATTGGTTGGTATTCTCTCCCTTTTGAATGAAATGAGCAAGCTTGTGAAAGTAGCTCAAGAAAGAACTATGTATATTCAAGAATATACTAGTCTGTGTAGAAGGTTAATAATGACCCTTGATAATATGTATCTATCATGAGATCCTTTTATAAAGGAAGAATTTGCTAGTTGACATCTGATAATAGATCTAGAAAATCTTGATAACTTTTGAAAGTTTAACACTAGCAGAGAGTTATGTATACACGTATGTGTATATGAGATACCAATGCACCAGTATGCCACTAGTGGTTGCAGGTGCTCAAGTATAATGAGAGATGTAACTATTACCAGGGAAGCTTTTAATGAAATTGTTAGTACTGTAAAAGATACTTTAAAGAGTATCGCGAAAGAGGTTTCAAATGAGATTGTAAGTCGATTCCCTCGAGATGAATCATTAGATGCCATGTCTATTGTGTATTCTAATTATTGGCTCAATTGTAGTAAAAGGGATTATTTTAACAAGTTATAGTGCTTGATTTATCATTTTTGTAAGAAAACCATATGCAATGTCGATGAAAATAAAATAGAAATAGATGGAATTTTAGATAAAAATAAGCTCTCACACCAATCATTTGAATATTCAACAACAATGATGGAGCAGGATAAGGCATTGGAAAGTCCCCACCGTCTGGGATCAATAACAATAGTTTGGCAAGAAATAACTCAAAGCCCAGTATTGTCTGATGGCCTATCAAAATTCGTCAAACTTGCTGATTTATGTCTAACCATGATATTGGGATCTTTTGAGGATGAGAGAGCTTTCAATGCATTGGGGTTCTTGAAATCAAAGACAAGAAACAAACTAGAAAAGAATTTGGAAAATTGTTTGAGGGTGTATACGAGTTAGTATAATGTTGGGAGTTTTCCTTATGAAAGGGCACTAACAATCCTAGAAGTCTATTTGTGAGAGGAGAGGGTTGTGCAACACTTCAAAGGTGGTAGTGTTTCTATTGGACAAATCGATGGTGGCGGATCGAATGACAGTGATAAATTTTTTTTATGTGGAGGTATGCAAATGAAACAAGATGATTCAGAGGATGTAGAAGAAACTGCAGAATAGGAGGAGTCAAATTTTGATTGGCATTTCAAATTGGTTGGCACTGATGATTGACAAAACAACATTTTCTAGGTATATATATTTTTTACTTCAATTCATATTGAATCCCATGGGCTATTGAAAATGCAAACTGTAATTGTCTAATTGATGATAATTTATACCTTTTTAACTATATAAATGAATGTTGACATGCAATTGCAATTTTCAAATTTTCCACGTTTCATTGCATAATTTAAATTGTAAAAGTTGTCTTCAAATTTAATTTATTTAACATAATTTTTCAATTTGTGTGATACTGATGTGCATCGTGTATACATTAATCTTTCCCCTAAATTACACTAATTCCTTAATATCATTGAACATAATGGAGACTGGTAGTCCAGTAGAATCTCTGTAAAGACCAATTTTACCAAGCAACATAGACATCCCGCTACCCCACGAGACATAACTGCATGATGAAGTGACTATGTGGGGTATGATTTCTTACTTGCTATTGTGTATCCCACTACCTCACGACGTTTTCTTAAGTGCCAAATGAACTTTGTGGGGTGATGGGGGGAGGCATAAAACATAAGCCCTTACTACCCCGTGATGCTTTCTTAAGTGCCAAATGAACTTTGAGAGGTGACGGGGGGAGGCATAAAACATATGCCCCCGTTATCCCGCAACACCTATAAACCGCCTAACAAGACCTTCTAGGGGAAACAAAAAGGCCATCACTTAAGTGAATATTTTTTGCACATGATCTATATGTTGAGGGTTTATACTATGGCTAATGAGGTAGATTAATATTACACAATTTATCAATTAATATGCTTTTATTTTTTAATATTTTTATCATGATGATAATTTCATCTATCACAAGGTTTTAAGTTTTTATATTGCAACTTTATAATTATTAAAGCTCATTTACTAGTCCAAGTGTGCATCATCATCTTCGGTGGGACCCATACACCACATCTGCAAGAACTTAGACAACTGTCGTCTTTCGATTGTATTGCGAGAGCCCTAGCGATGAATTATAATATTCATATGGTGGGTCATATTACATAATTTGTCAATTACTATGCAGTATGCTTTTTTCTAATATTTTTATCGTCTACCGCAAGTTTTTTAAAAAAATATTTTGATTGTCTACCACAAGGTTTTTATATCGCAACTTTATCATTATTAAAGCTTTTTTATTAGTCCAAGTGTGCATCGTCATCCTCGGTGGGGCCCATACTCCACATCTGTAGGAACTTAGACAACTGTAATCTTTCTATGGTATCACGAGAGTCTTAGTGATGAATTATAATTGGTTGAGACATGAGCCATGGATGTCCTTTCACATATGGGACTAACCTTTAGGGCCAATTCCGATTCTAAGTTCCAACAAAACATAATTCGAACTAAGCATAACCGGAATTGAGACACGTGTCAAGGTGGACCCTAGCTCAGAGAGGATTTTTAAAGTTCATTAAAACAAATTTTTTAATTTTTATTTACATCGGATCACATTGCTTTAGTCTATCGAATATGGGGGGTCATCCTTGATGGGGCCCATATGCCACATCTGTAGGAACTTAGACAAGTGTCATCTTTCTATTGTATCATGAGAGCCTTAGTGATGAATTTTAATTGGTTAAGCCATGAGTCGTGGATGTCCTTTCACATGTGGGACTGACTTTTAGGTTCATTTCTAAGACTAAGATCCAACAAAGGAAAATTTGTACAAAGCATAATCGGAATTGAGACACGTGACAAGGTGGACCCCACCTCAGAGTAAAGATTTTTAAAGTTCATTAAAAACATTTTTTTTAATTTTTTTTTTTTCATTGGATCGCATTGCTTTAGTCTATCATATTCATATGGTGGGCCATATTAACAATATTTTATCATGTGAAATAATGTCGACGAAGATCTAACAATCCAATTTCAAAGCTATGAACAACGACTTAGTTGCAAGTTGTTCCTTTGCGTGTTAATGGTCGTTTCCACTGATATTACTAATCTAAAAGCTAAGAACTAAGAAGAGTGAGTGTACATGGTAATTGAAGCAATGCAACCAATTTCAAATTTACAGGTGACCCATGATTGCTAGGGTTTGATTTTGCATAGGATTTGTTTGTTTCTAGCTACTAATGGGTTTTCTTAGTTTTGTATGGCTTAGTTGTTGAAATTGTGTAGTTTGAAGGCTAAAGATTAATTAGATTGTATACAAAAATTTTGATTATTCAATTTCCCCGAGAAGTCTAGTTTCTGCATTTTCTTAAAACCCTATTTTTTATTAAGATGGGTCGAAATTCAAAAAGAGCAAATAATGAGAGGGCCCTGGATGAAGATATTATTGCTCAATTACTTGGATCTACGAAACAAGGAAAGTATGCCCAGGGTACGGGTATTATATCTGATAGACTTGTGGATAGGGAAACATCTTGTGGGGATCCTTACGTCCCAATTAGTGGAAGGAAATTATTCATGTATTCTTATGAAAAGAGTAGAGCCCCAATACCAATGAACAATGTATGGAGATTGGATTTGGGAAAGCTTGTCATCCCAAATGTTTTTGTCAATGCAGACGTAATTAGAGTACTGACAAAAAGCTATAATCAAGAGAACAGGTATGTCTACACACATAAAGGTGTTTTGTTGGCCGGGTTTGACAGGGGAACTATTTGTGAAATATTTATGTTAAAACCTAATGCCGACATGCCTATTGGCTTTCTATCTCTGGGGAGGGAATATGAGTGGAACAAAGGTAGCTTCAAGGTAAAATGGCTTCCATTACATAAAAGGGAGAAGAAGGAAGGGAAGCCTATCTTGTTTTGGAGGACAAATGTTGAGCCTTTTGATTATCAAAATTTTGAAAATTATTTTATAAACACCTACTTTTCAGTTTGCCAAGTGTTGGGAATTGATGTACAGACCAAGTTGCATGTGCATCTAATGATTTTGATCGCTGATATTCAACACAAATATACCAACACTTTTTATGACTTTTCCTTGTTCATTTCTAATGGCATTCACAAAGCCCTTATGGATGTCAAGCATGGTAGACCTATTGTTCATTTTAGGTGGTATTATTTATTGTGCCACATTCTTTTGTATTGTGGAAGTAAGGCTTGGCAGTGGGGGCCAAATTTAAAGTTGAGAAAGGTAGATGAGCAGAGTAAGAGCTTGTCGATCCAAGAATGGATGTACTTATGGGACATGCATTATGAGAATTCCAATTATGTCATATTTGAGGAATCCTTTGTCAATATTATGATGCAAAATTTGGGTTGGCCAGTCAATTGTAGATTATCTGATAGGGTGAGGAGATTTTTGAGGCCCCTTGAGAAAGCACTTGAGTTAGGAGTGAATCATAATTGGGGAGATTGGTTTTTCTACCGTAGTTACATTGTCATTAGAGTTTACGGTGCACCAGGTAAATCCCATGTTTTGCCTAGAGATGTACTAGATAGAATTGTTTTTTTAGAAATCATTTGGCAGTTGAATGATTTTGAAAAGTTTAATTTAAGAGATAACAAGAAGGGCTCCTTCATCCCACTAAATCTATATTTCTTTGATTTTGAGATCACAGGCAAAGAAGGACTGGACTAGGTATATTTCAAGTTATTGCCATATCAAATGACTCTTGAAAAATTCAAAAAATGTGACACAAAACACTTTATTCAACACACCAGGGTTGGGGTTAAATTGAAAGGCTATGATCATGAATAGGATCAAATTGAGGACTTAATCAGAAATGTTGCTTGTGATGTAGAGGTTCAGAGGAGAAGAGAGATATGGGTTAAGCTACACATGGTAGATGAAAAAATGATAAAGATTGAGCCAACCTACAAAGGGGCACATACTGATTTGGAGGAAATGTGTCATGATAAAATGATCATAAAGTTTGAAACAGGAGGAGAGGAGGCAAACAATGTCAATGGATTGACATGATCTACATTCATGTCTGATGATAATTTTATGTAGTCTATGGAATTTAGGGACTTTGTCCTAAAGAACAAAGAGGGCCAATTTTCTATCATGGTCAAAGAAAGGTTGGCATCGGGGAACTAAGAAGTTAATGAATGATTTATAGTCGAAGTCCTAGAGGAAGTTAATTTTTATATATCGAAGAGCTTTACCAACTAAAGAGCACGCTAAGGAGTTGTATTTTGGTTCAGGTTGTAACTCCCAATATAAGGCACTATCAATGTGGTCAATATTTCCTGATGACCATAAAAATAAGTTTACAAAGAAGTTAGGATATCTTATTGGCAACTTGGTTGTTACAAGGTCAAGTGACACATTTACAACGCAAGTAGTGTACAATCACGAAGTTTTTGACAAGCTACAAGCTGATTTTAGTAAGTTGAAAATTGTCAATGAAAAATTGCTTATAGAGTATTATAAGGTGGTGTCACTCCTCCCTTCTCCATACACTAGTTCTACTTCTTCTGCTCCTTCATCTTTCCAACCATTAGATGATGGAGAGAAAAGATTCAGTGAATCGCTTGAGGAGAATAAAAATGTTGTTTCACTCCTCCCTTCTCCATATGCTAGTTCTAGTGCTACTTCTAGTTATTTTCCTCCTTCGTCTTCCCAACCATTGGTGGTGGATGCTTCAAATTCAGTTGAAGAGTTAATGGCCCTTAGGGATGAAGTAGCAAGTTTGAAAGAAGAGCTCAAAAGGAGCAAAGAGGCTCAAAAAAGGACAATAAATGATGGAGAAAAAAGAGTGAGTGATTTTCTTGTCGAGTATAATAAGGTGGTGTCACTATCAAACCCTTTTCAATTTGTGTCACCCGATGTTAGATCAATATGTTTTAAGTGAGATGATTACAAAACTACTAAACCACGTGACATCCAACGTCATTGGCAGTGCTGAAAATTTTTGGGAGTGTTATAAAACATTGAGAGATGCAATCAAAGTCCATGAAGAGGCACAAGTGAGATTGTTATGCTTCCAAAAAATTTGGTCTCGTCAAGTTAAATTTCTAAATGTCTTGCTTGATCGTGCAAAATTTGATGGTAATAGTTTTAGTTCCATTTCACAAATATTTGCAAGATTTGATGAGTTAGGAACCATCCTCCATACTCATGAGTATTTTCATGTCTTGTTAATTAAGATACTGGAAGAATGTGAACAGATGTCAGTACTGGTAGATGAGATGCCCACAATTTTGACAACAAAAGGTAAGTTGGTGAAATGTTCATACTGGAAGACTAATTTTTTCCTTACTATTGGTCACGCAAATCAAAGAATTAATAATGATGGTGTTATAAACTTCAATATGGTAACTATTACACTGGACAAGCTTTATTGCATTAAACATGCAATGGGAAATCTTTGCACTGTTGTGAAGATAGTAATAGGACATTCAGGTCATGACAGTTACATTGATCATGTGACAACAGTCAATCAACTTCTCTAGCATGAAGCCAAGAGAGTTTTTAGAACAAAACAAAAAATTCCTTCATTGTAATTGTAAATGTAATGTATATATTGTTACATTTATAATTATATTTTCATAAAAAGCAATAGCATAAATTATTATTTGTTCTCATGCTTGGATCACAATATAACCAGCCCAAAAATGTGACTCACTTTTGTATCAATGTATTGGTTTTCCAAATAATGAATACATAAGAGTATTTCTAATTTATATAGTACAATATCTCTATCTATTTAAATTTACAAATTACAAAAATGGGTTTCAATTTTGTATTAATTTTCCAATTAATTAATATATAGATGTATTACCAATTTACAAAGTAGAATATTTTTTAAAAAATTAACAAATTACATTTCTAGCCCCTGGTAGTTGTTGGTTCGCTAGTAGTGGGTCATCCAATTAGCTTCTTTAGCAGGCTCCACTATTGATCTGATGGAGTTGGAAGTTGTCCAAACTTATTATATCTGACTTTCAATTCTATTGACAATTCATAAATGCTGGCTAAAATTGACTAGAATGCAACAATCAATGATTCATTCAATGATATCAATAGTTTGATTGAATCAAAAAAATTTCCATATACATTTAGAGGAATCTACTTCAGATCATTCCTCATATTCTCCTCCATCTTTTTATGAAGTTGAGTATTGCCAATGAAATTCTCATGTGTGTCAAAAGGCTTTGACAAACCAAGCTTTGTGAATAATTCAACTTTTTCATGTAGGCCCTGCAACTTTATTTCCACCCGATCCAAAAATTCCTTAGTTTCACGTAGACTATAACATTTCTGAATCATATTTGATACCTTTATTGAGGCATCAATGTAGTTCTGAATATCTTTAGATGCCAATTCACTATCACTTCCTCTGTACAGTTTTTGCAAAATCTGGGCAGTCTTTTTCTCTTATGATTTCATGTCTCTGTTGTCACTAACATATTTTTTGAGCTTCTTATAATTTTCCATCAGCTTGTCCACCAATGAAAAAAATGAAACAATTGATCGGCCATCTTCATTATTTTCCCCCAAATCTTTTTCTTTGTATGCCTTATTGTTTTACTACATACTTCAGATAGTCTTTTTATAAAAGACTCATTTGCCTCGCTTTCTTTCATTAGAGCTTCAATCAACTTTTTATTGGCATCTTTCAAATTGTTAATCTCAGTTTGTAATTGTACTCCTTTTTTATTGCTTTCATCCTTTTTGATATTGGCTTGTGCCAGGGTTTGTTCTATTTTTTTTGTATGGGCTCTTTCATCTTCATATTTTCACAATTGTTCTTCAATTCATCTAACGTTGTCTTTTGATTTTTTAGTTCCTCCCGTGCCTAATCATTATCTTGGCTTGAAGATGTAGAGCCATATTTTATTATCTTGTTTTCTAAATCCTTACACTTGTTTTATATTGCTTTCCTTTGTGCTTTCTCATTTTCTATGTCTTTCTTGAGCTTGTCTATTTGAGTCTCTAATTGATTTTTTGGTTCTCTCTAGCTTTAGCAATGACGTGTACACCACTTGGTTGTTCCTTTTTGATACATTGATTTTGTTAGTATTTTTCATTCTTAAAAAATCCATTTGGACAGTGCTCATGTCATATTCAGATGGAACCACCCGATGCTCTAGTTTGTTGTTGACTATGGGCACTAAAATTGTGTATTCCAAGGTTTCTTTATTTGGATCAAATTTAGGAAGCACCCTAATTGTTGCAGGCTCTGAAGTTACAATAATTTGCTCTACCAATTGCTTTTTTCCTTCTTTACACATTTTTGTTTTCTTTTTTATCCCAGCTTAAAATTGTATGTAATCAAAACCTTGGATTGCTAAAACAATTGAATGCTTGAATGGAGAATCTGAACTACTTGTAGTCATGGTCATAGTAAAAAATGGACTTGGATGGGTGACTTCTAGAAATAATTCCTTTGGACTTTGAGCTGCCATAATATTTTGCTTCTTTGTAATGGTGTGTTCATTGAGATCATGTAGTTGTTCAGACTCCTGTAGAGACTATCTCTTATGACTATCAATGTGAGGTTGTGGAATTGAAGTTTGAGTTGAAACAAATTGAAATGGTCCTTCTGCAATTGTTTCCACTTTGGCAGATTTACTTTTAGATTTTTGTGGTGCTCCAATTCCACTTTTATCATGCACATCTCTAGGGGTTACTTCTTTTACAAAAAAAAATCCTTGTCCAATAGATCCCAACACTAAACCATCATAACCCATTTTTTCAGCAATTGTTGCCCCTAAAGAATATTTCTCTTTTGTGGCTTCATTTGCAAAAGGTGTGTATCCATATTTTACCTGACCAGTACCAGCATCATGTTCCATAGTTTCATCATCAAAAACAACATCTTCATCATCACTGTCAAGTTCATTGGGATGCTCTTTATTCCAAAATTTTCTAAATTCATGATCCTCTGGGATCTCATCAAGATTTGTAATACTCTTTGGATCACCTAGGTTATTCCTCATAAACCAGAACTCAGTGATTGTTTGTTGTGTCCATTTTTTTTCTTTACAAGCTTTATCTAGTCTCTCTAGTATTTTGTGTATGGTACATGGTTTGGCAGGTCTTGTATAATTTTTTTTGTACCTATTCATTGACATATCTGGTGCTTTATGTTGGTGAAATTTCATTATTTCAACTGACATCTGATCAAAAGAAACTCCTATCTCAGTGGTTGTTTCCTCTATTATTTTTTTGACCTCTTCCCAATAGTTCTTTTTTTTCAATCTTTCTAGCATGGGTTTACTTTCATGTTGAATTAAACTTTCTTTTTTGTGATTGGCTACAATTATTTGTTTGATAACATCACATGGGTCATACTACCAATGCCTGACAAATTATAAATTTTAAATTTTAAAAAAAGACTTTACAACATTGAATTATTTTCTATCAAATGCAAACCCTCCACATAAGAAAGGTAACAAAGGAAATATTATCTTCTTACTGTATTTTTAGAAGTATATGTCATCTGTACTACTTAGTTGTTGTACATACTCCAATGCAAAAACCCTCTCTATGACATGAATGGGAACTTTGTAGGGGGGTTCTTCTGATCCATAAAATCTTAGCATAGTAAAATCTTCCATTATTTACCAATCAACCAATTGTATTTGTGATCCCAATTGAATGCAATTTCTACAAGAACTAGGCAATTGAGGCATTGGAGTATCTATATTTGCTTGATACAATGGAGCCAAAAATTAGTCTACAAAACCTTTATAGTTCCTCTTATTATCATGCATTCTTATCTTATGGGTCCACTCATATATTGGATGTGGAATACCATCAGTCTTATGGAATGTAATCTCGTGTATGTTGCCCATTTCCACAAATTTTCGACTATATTTCTATAGAAATAAATAGCACAAGTAGGTTGTGAACTTGAGTGTCCTCTTTTATTTTTTGTACCTCTGCCCTCATCCTCTGCAAGTCTTCAAAATCTTGTTTTGACATGGCAGTGGAGTCCCTTGCTGCTAGCTCCTTTTTCAATATGAAATTTTTGATATATAATACATTGTGGCTAGCATTAAGAGAAACATGCTTTTGTTTAATCTTTGCATGTTTCTTCTCTTCTTCTTCAGCAACTACCTTTGCAAATTGAGCGGTATGGAATGGAAATGTGGTCGCTTCTAAGGCAGTGGTGTTAGCAAGGTTTCTAACAATAGCATCCCCAATTTTCTGCTCTATACCATAGAATACAATAGGCTTATATGTATTGGGGGCCTTTTCCCATATTGCAAATTCCTTGATGCTTGGGTTGATTCCTAATCCTTGCTTCCCAAACTACTTAGCATAAATGGGGTCCCTCTGCTTCATTACCTGGTCCATTACAAAAAAATTCTCCATATCCCAACTAGGGATTAATATCGTGTTGTTTTTTTTGATCATTTCTCTTGCCTCCCGAGGAGTGCACTCAATATTGTCTTTATCAAATTTCACAATCTCCTCATCTGATAAATTTTTCAATTTCTCCTTCAGCCAAAGATCCTTGAACTCTAAAGTTTTAACAAAATCGTCATCTAACAAAAAATGGATAGCAGGAATAATCCTTTCATCCTAAGATTGCTCTTATGGAATAAATCTAGGAATGATTTCCCTATATTAATCATTTGGGACACTTGTAGTTGTTGTTTCATCATCTCTAAATGTCTCCCTTGGAGGAGGAGAAGGTGGTGGAACATTTTTATCAACTTCATCATCTATGACCGAAACAAAATCTAAAAGATTTGCTTTCCCCTTCTCAACTTTTCTGACTGCCCTTGCTGCTGGCTGGCCTACTTGGGGAGCTTGTTGTGAGGGGACAACTTGAGAAGATTCCTCTACCAAAATTTCCTTCCCTTTCACCTTAGATATAGTTGGGGAAGCATCTATGGGCCATTCTTCAAGCAATTCTACTGATTGCTCTACATTAGCCCATTCCAATTCATTGGTGACAATGGCCTCAAAATTTCTCATTTTGTTTAGCATTCTTAATGAATTAATAGAATCCCTAAAAACTAGGCTCCTTTTCACTCCTTTCCCTCTCCAATTTCTTATGGTATTCCCATTTCTTTCTTCTTTGGACAACTTCTTTAGGGTCACAATTTCTAATTAGATCTTCATACTCATCATGCTGATAGGATATGCCCTTTACCTTCATCTTTTGAGTTCTTAGCTCATTAATGTACCCTTCTGGATCAAATTCATGAGATTTTCCAACTTGGAGCTGATAGGTACTCACTATGAAGTCTTGCACCTTCTCGAGTGTTTCACTTCCCACACTGAAATCTCCATAAACTGTGAGTCGGGGAAGGTGAGTTCCTTTCTTTTTAGTTCACATTAAATCCTTCTCCATCCACATGAGTTGCCACATGAATTCAATGAAGGAAAGCCTCGAGGAGACAATGATTGGAAAAATGTGAGGTGGTTGGGGGCACCCATATGCCTTGATTAATGTACAACTTGAGTAGTAGAATAAATCACCAAAATTATGAGCAAATGCACCCTCTATAAATTCAACATCTTTGGGCCTAGCATTATTCACTCTCAAAACCTTTACCATATCAATTGGGAGTCTTGGAAGGTGGACTCCACACATTCCTAGGACCTTAACAACAAAATGATTAAAGAAATCCCTATAATTTGAATACTGAGACCTCTTATCCCATAGTTGAGTCCATCTTTGGACTAGCCACCTCTTTCCTGTTTGTGGGTCATACTTTGTCACCTTTAGTGCCTTATCCCAATCTATCCTATTTTGAAATAGAATCAGATGGCACAATAAGGAATAATATTTAAAGTCCAATTGGACTTTCTCATCTTGTTCTTTTATCAACCCCTCATGCATTTTGTCCTGAATGTACATGGCAAAGTCATATAGTTCATTGGACTGGGGGTGTTGAATCTTTATTGTCATCATCATATAATCTACTAGCATCTTTGTTCTCCCACAATCCTCTCCCAATACTTGGAAAATGGCATAATAGGTCTTTACAAAATAATGTTCAAAAGTTATAAAATAGAAATGTTCCATCTCTAAACTCAAAATGTAATTCTTTCCCCCTTTGTACATCTTTTTCCTATATTGGGGAATCACTTGCTCTCTGTAGAGTTTTTTCCTCAAGGCATACTCTGTCCCCAACCTTTCATGTCAATGGTCTTGAGGGTGCTTCTGTCCAAATCAAATCACTAAACTATGGCCTCTTTTGCTATATCAACCAAAAGATGACCACTTGCCATCCTTATTGTCATGCTCTTGGGGTGGTAATGCTTGTCAAGTTCTCTAATCAATAGTAGTTCTACAAACACAGTAGGGACAACCAACTTGGCCAAATTAAGATTCTAGGGGTTGGAAACCGGTGTTGCCTTATCCCTATTTCCATAAAAGTAATAAAAGATATCCCACCCTCTATCTATGGTGATGTCATCTCTACAATTGGAGCTCCTACCATTGAAGGCATTTTTAAATGTTTCCTGCATGGTAGACCCCTTCAATAATTCTACAAGATCTTGGTACAAATCTCTTATGTCTCTCCTTTTCTTTTTCTCCATCTCTTCTAGTTTATCTCTACTTCCTCTGCTACTTCATCAACACTTTTAGTTAGAATTGATGAAGTAGGGGTCTGTGATGGCTACTCTTGTTGGGAAGGTGGGGGGGTTTCAACAACACGAGTGTTTTCCTCTACAATTGGGGCCTACTCAGTAGATGAGGATGTGGTTTTTTAACAGGGGCCCTTCTTCTTTTAGGCTTTGGGGTTTCCTCCTATGAGTCCAATTCAACAATTTGAGGGCCCTCTTTAGCAAGCAAGGCTTGTGTAGAGGATGTGGCTATAGTTTTCTTAGTGGGAGCCCTTCTTTTCTTTGGTTTTGGGGCTTCAGATCGAGGGGATGGATTGGGTTCATCAATAGATGGCTCATCATCAAAAATTATGGTGGTGACCCCTCTTCGTGCCCTGCCCTTTTCCTCTTTGGTTTAGAGGATTCCTCTTGGACGGTTTACTAGACTCGGCACTAGGAGTGTGTTTGAAAAGATCTTATGATCTGATTTTATTGTTTTGGTTTGTTTATCATTGTTTTGCAGAGCTCTGTATTTTCTCCAGTATATTTTGATGTGATCAGATCTTGTGCTGAGATTTTGGGATATTGTTTGAGATGGTCTTGTGTATCTTCATTTTAGATGGATCATCATTTGGTGCTCTGCAAGTTATCTTTCTTCGTGACAGTTGTTGATTGGTTGTGTTCTTGAGCTTTCAGACATTGACCGATGAAGATTTGATAAGTGGTGTTGGTGTAGTTGTTCTTGATGTTTCTAACATGCTTCTTGGTGTTTTCTAGTCACATCCTATTTCTTTTGGTGATCCACATTGATCGTTGTGTGAGTTTTTGGTGGTTTCTATGAACTAATGATGATTTTCATGTTATGCAGTTTTCTTAGTGGTGTGTTGATCTTGGTGTAATTTCCGGTGGAGTTGTCTATTTGGGAATTTGATTTAGATCCATGGTATGCTATGTAAACCATTATATTGGTTTGGTGGCTGATATTTGTATCGTGTGATGTAATTTTGTAATTGAGGGTTGAGGGTTTAGCCAACCTTGTTATCAAGGTTGATGATTTGTATATATAGGTGACATGTTCATGTAGTTTGTGTGTCAATGTTATATTTGCATTATTAGATTGAGGTTTATGTGCAGACAAGAGATTTATCCTTCGGTGTTGAGATTAAGGAGAGATTGGTGTTGCAAGGCATACATCTATGCTTAACCGGAACTGTAATTAGGCATTTAAAGATGGTATTCCTTCAATTCATTTCTTTTGAATTGTAGTCTGAATCTTATTGTAATTTAGTGAGACTTCCCTAAGGGTTGTAGGCTTCCAAGCCATTGTATTTGAGCAATGATCTCTAGGAAGTGTGCTTGAATGCATTTGCATTCCTCATTATAACATTTTCACATACTACTGCATAGTATCATCTTACTTTGGGTAGGTTCCCATCATGGTTTTTCCCTTAACCTGGTTTTCCATGTCAAAATATTGATGTTGTTTTTATTGTGAGGATCTGGTTATACTTGAGAGAGGGGGGGAATCAGTGATAACAATAAACTGCAATCTTTCACCAATTTGCAAATACTTCACAAAAATAGTTCATAACCAGTACCAATAGTTGATCAAACAGTCCCCAAAATAGATTTACCAAACTGATACCGATAGCTACTTAAGTGTTCATCATTAAGAAAATATAGTAAAGACACCAAATGAATAACTCAACAATCCATCCATAACATGAACACAAATATTTTCACATAGAAACCCAAATGGGAAAAACCACGGTGGGAATTGGTACCCACAAAATATTTGCACTCTTTTGGAATGCACCCTGTTAAAGGCCTAGCCCAGTTAGGATCTTTACAATAATGCTCAGTTAAGAGAAGACCCTGTTAGGAGTCATCGGGTGAAGGGATTTTAACCTCAGCTCTGTTAGGAGCTCTACCCTGTTAGGAGTAACCTTGCTAAAGGATTTAAACCCAAATTAATGAGCCACCCAATGAAGGGATTTACAAGATCATGCATGTTAGGACCTACCTGGTTAAGGGATTTTAATACTGCTGCAACTGTTAGGAAATAACAGATAAATGATCTTATCAATGCACTCTCTTCTTGCTAGTAGATATCCATTTTAGCTCCAATCTACTTCACACATGCAGACATCTCAATCTGCTTTAGAACGCTCTCCTTCTCTAATCACTGACACACTAAACCTTCCTCAAACTCGACCTAAATAGACTTTTCAACTATGTCGATAGAAAAACCCTAACAACATTCAAAATACATTGAATTTACATCATAGATCATATCAGATCATTACAAATCATTACAGATCATCATACAGATCATTACGACAAATTTTAGGACAATTATTGTCATTGAATGATCCTAACACATCACCGCACATCAATCTGATAAGCTATCAAACCCTTATCACATTCTGCTAAGTTCTTCGCTATTTCCCAAGAAATTTGATCCTTGTACATGATTAAATGCAAACTTATCGTCACACATAGTTTTTGAGACATCACCACAAAGTAATGAACATGATAAGATTCACTGTCAAACCATAAATCATCACCGGTTAAAGATCTTGTTACCAGTTCTCAAACCCTACACTGAATATACAACAATCAATTATAAACATGACTTTTGGTTCTCCAAACATGATGTGATACCTATCATAGACTCATTATAATGTCATAAGCATACATTTCAAACCATAATGCCTAACTCAACATGGATCTCTATTGCAACCATCTCCTTCACTGTTCCTGCTTACCGGTTCACTATCAACTTAGCAAACATTCCATGACCGGTTATGCTTAGATAACTTAGATAACTTAGATGATATACCAAACATAAACAAACATGGTTACCATCAATGACAACACAAATTACTAATCATAAAGCATCATATCACAATTATATCATCACCATCCTTTACCAGTACATTATCATCTCTATTGGTTATGCCAATATGCCAACATTCTCCCCCTTTGGCATTGATCGCAACACCAAAAAACTGCAACACCAAAAGTTCATCATGAAACCTGTTATGTCTGTTGTACATCACTCACTATCTGTTTCTTAGTTCTTCTCTCGGTTTTACTTTCCTTCTCCTTTGAATTTTATTGCTCTACTCCCCCTATCATATTTCTTCTCCCTCTTTGACAGCAATGCCAAAGGTTCAAAGACATCTATTGTCTTCATTTCTGCTTCTTCATCTCTGCTGATCCCCTTGAGGAGTAGCCCACTTCTCATCAATCCAAAGTGAAAGATATACAATAAGTCCACTAGATTGATGCATCACTAGCATCCTAGTTGATCTTGTGTAGGGGTATAACCCCTAACTTACCTCTGAGAGATTCAAAGGTAGCCTTAGGCAATGTCTTAGTGAATATATCTACCAACTGCTCCTTACTTGACACATGCTCCAGTCTCACTTTCTTTTCCTGAACTCCTTCTCTCAAAAAGTGATACTTCAATTCAATATGTTTAGTTCTAGCATGCAGTATCAGGTTCTTTGAAATGTTTATAGCACTAGTGTTATCACAATGTATGATCGTCGATTCATTCATATCATGTTTGAATCCTTCCAAGACATTTCTCATCCATATAGCTTGTGTACAATTCATGGATGTAGCCACATACTCTGCTTCTGATGTAGATTGAGAAATACAATTTTGTTTCTTATTGGTCCAAGATATAAGTCTACCACCTAGAAAGAATGCGCCACTAGTTGTACTCTTATAATCATCCACATTTCCTACCCAATCAACATCAGTGAATACTTGCAAAGAAAACTTGCATTTTTATGGATACCACAATCCATAATCAACTGTCCCTCTAAGATATCTGGATATTCTCTTCACTACTGTCATATGTGTCTCCTTAGGTCTCTTCTGAAATCTTGCTACTAAACCAACTGCATGGGCAATATCCAGTCTACTATGAACAACATAATGAAGTTTCCCAATCATAGATCTATATTCCTTCTCATTCACTGTGGGTGAAACATCTTCTTTTGACAATCTGCAACCTGTAACCATCGATGTTCCAACCAATTTACAATCTTCCATTCCAAAGGTCTTTAACACTTCCTTCACATACTTAAACTGACTGATAAAAATACCACCTTTCATCTGTTGTACCTGCAAACCAATGAATTTTTTTTATCTCACCTATCAGAGACATCTCAAACTCTTCCTTCATCTCATCTACAAAATTCATATTCATATCATCATTTACTCAAAATATAATATCATCAACAAATACTTTTGCAATCAACATCTTGTCTCCTTCAGTCTTCAAATAAATATTGCTGACTGTTGGTGTAAATAAATATTCATTTTGGATATTATTACACTTACTTAAGTTAACTTAGGATAATGCATCTCTTCGTAGTTTGGATTTGAGACACTTAGGGAAGTGTGGACATAGGGATAGAGCTTGTAGGAGAAATTCCACCTTTTGTGGTCTTATTTTGCTGTTACACTCCACATTAGGTGGGTCATCCACTTCTTGTGGAATATTATATTATTTCTCCTACCTACCCTTAGTATTTCTTACCTACCCTTGTTTCTCATTGAGCCACATGTCATATTTGTGTGCTCATACATCCATATGGCCTTGCCTATATAAGCAGGCCTCTATTCATTGTATTGGTTAATCCAGTTGATCATTTTGCATATTGATGAGAATACAGTTTGTTCTTGTCATTCTATTGTCTCTTTTATGCTTTTCGTTGTGCCCTTGATCTTGGCAAAATCCTACATGGTATCAGAGCTATTGGGGCTTCATTGATCGGTTTTTGGAGACATCATGGAAGGCTTCTATTTTCGGATTTGGGGATCTTCATTTTTTGGGGGCGTCATACAGCGATTTGGACATCACCGTTGAATCCGGGAGGCTATTTCCATAAATTTTGACTATAAAGTTGACCTATTTTGGTGAGAAAATTTTGTTCCCCATTTTCGCTATTATCGTACGGATTTCAAAATTTTTTTTCAAAAAAAAAAAAAAATTATTTTTCAAAAATTTCGAAAAATTGAAAATAAAAAAAAAAAGTTTTTGGCTGTTTTTGGGGGTCTGCAGACCCCCCCGTATTTGGCTATACCCTGCGTGCAGGGCCGTACCCTTTCTGCAAGTCAAGACCAGGCCACGTCCCTGTACCCGTCGCTGTCGCCGCGATCCCTCCCACTGACTGCTCCGGATGCCAAGTACTCCCACTGCCACCGCCGGCCGTCCCATCCTCCTGGCTCCGCACGTCGCCATCATGCTCGCTCTTGCTAGCCCCCTCAGCCATCGCCGCTGGCAGCACGTGGCTCCCGATCCGCCGCCGGTCTCTTTCGCCTCTGGCCGCTCCCTCCACTGGCGACCACCAAAACAGGTGGCCCCGCGTCCGCTACGTGGCAAGCAGCTACTGGCTCGCGGTCGACTTTTGTACGCCACGTCACTTGCACCACACAGTTCATCCGTACACATTGTATAGTGCCATGTCATCATCCATACTGCACAGTCATCTACCCAGTCAGCAGTCCATACAGTATGAATGCCCAGTCAGCAGGGAGGCAAAATTTTTGTGACGGTCAGATGACCGTCAAATTTAACATAGTGAATTGCTGATGTCAGTACCACATCAGCACTTTTTGAAAAAAATTTGACCCCTCTCCATTAGGCTTTTCAATTTTACAATCCAACTTTGAAAGGCCATATCTTGCTCATTTTTGCTCCTTTTTTGGTGCAATTTTTTTTGAAATGGGCTAAAATTTTGTGATCTTTGCAGTGGTGTGGTTATATTATGATTTTGGTGCATAGGTTTTTCGGAATTTTTGGATTCTCTCAGCTGTACCTGTCCAATCCTCAATTCTGCAACTTCAAAGGCCTCGTTTGAGCTCATATGACCTCCTTTTCAAGTGCTATTTTTTTTTTAAGTGCTTATTTTTTTGTCTACTTTCATAATCTATGATTAGATTTCAGAGATTTTGAGTGGAAATTGTACTTTCAGATTTTGGTCTTATTTGGCCTATTAGGTACTTGTAAATTGCTTGGATCTTAGTTAGATCTCTTGCATTATCAGTTTGAGACTCTTTTGGCCTTATTGAGGTAGTTGTAAAATTGTAAATCAGAAGTCCACTTTGCCATTTTTTGCAAGTGGCCCATTGTATACGCACTAAGTATAAAGTGCCAAATCATCACAATTGGGGGGGGGTTCTTTGATTGAGTGAATTTGGGGGGGTGTCTAGTGTGATTGTGCCTCTTTTTGTGCTCTTTCCATTCTTGTTGCAATGAGTCATAATAAATTTCCACCTTTAACTCCACATAATTATGCATCATGGAAAATTAAAGTATGGAGTAAATTAACGAAAAAGGGTCTCACACACTACATAGATGGAACAATAATAGCACCACCTAATCCTAAGGCTGATCCAAATGCTCAATTAGAATGGCTCACAAAGAATTGCATGGCTCTTGGAACTTTACGCAAGTATGTATCAGATGACCTCATTTTTCACATTGAGAAGTGTAAAACAATCAAAGAGGCTTGGGATATGTTTCAAAAATTGTATGGACAAGATGAAATTAGAGGCTATCAGATTGACAATGAGCTCACCAACTTGGATCCCAAGAGTTTTGATACAATCCAAGATTATGTCACCAAAGAAAATGAGCTAAGAGCAAAGCTTAAGGATTGTGGAATTGACAAAAAGGATGCTCAATTGATATTCAACTTGTTGGATAAGCTTGCACCAGAATATGCAGCATTTGTGTCTAGCTTCCAAACTCATCGTTTGATAGTGGGGAGTTCTTATGTTATGCCTTCATTTGATGTTTTCTCAAAAATGTTAATATTGGAACAATCTAAGTTGTTGAACATGGGGTTTCTCAAGTCTTCAAAGTCCAAGGCTTTGGTAGCAAATCAAGGAAATCAAGGAAGTCAAGGCAAAGATTCCAACAAGAAGAAGAAGCACTCTAAGTCTAAGCCACACCAGGAAAAAGGGAAATCATCCTCTCCATCACAAGGCAATTTTTCATCCTCTTCCAAGAAGGGGACACCACCTAAGAAGGATAAACCAACTTGTGCATATTGCAAGAAGTATGGTCATGATGAGCATCGATGCCACGCAAAACAAGCTGATGAGTTAACCAATCTTCTCAAGAAAAACAACATCAACTTGCCATCTGCCTACACAAAGAAGGATTCATCTCCTTCCTCTTCCTCACAGTCTAAGGGAAAAGGGCAAGCATTTGTGGCTACAATAGGTTCTTCACAGCAATGGATACTTGACTCAGGTGCCTCATATCACATGGGTTCTACAAAGGAGCAGTTTTCTTCATTGGAGCCATCTAAGGTACCTCACATTTACATAGGTGATGACACACAAGTAGAGGTTGAAGGGAAAGGTTCAGTTGACATGGATGATGGAACATTTGTGAATGTTCTCTATGTTCCTAACGTGTCTACCAACCTTCTCTCCATCTACCAAATCACTCACTATGGGAATGGGAAAAAGGTTGAGTTTACACCAGATTCAGTTGTGGTAAAGGAACTTGATGATGATGCCTTGGTAGCAGTGGGACAAGTCAATGACAACTCAAGGCTTTATTCATTCTCCCACTTTGTACCAAGTTCACCTTCTAGGGCCTTGCTTACTCATTCAAATTCAGAAAGTAAGCTATGGCATGAGCGGTTTGGTCACCTCAACTACTACCATCTTCAGCAACTCAGCACTAAAGACATGGTCACAGGTCTACCTCGAATCAATTTTTCAGAGGGTGTATGTTCATGTTGTTCCATGGGCAAGCATCCTGAAGAGAAGTTTGATAAAGGGAAAGCTTGGAGAGCTTTGGAAGTTCTTCAACTTGTTCACAGCGATGTAGCAGGTCCATTTCCAGCACCTTCATTTAGTAAGGCCCGCTATGTTCTTACCTTCATTGATGACTACTCCCACTTCACTTGGGTCTACTTTCTCATTCATAAGAGTGAAGTATTTGACAGATTTCAGGACTTCAAGACTCGTGTGGAGAAGCAATCAGGGAAAGTGGTCAATATTCTTCGCACAAATAATGGAAGGGAATATGTGAACAAGAGACTTGAGGATTTTTGTACATTTGAGGGGATTGATCTTCAGCATTCTGTCGCATACACTCCACAACAGAACGGGGTTGCAGAACGCAAGAATAGAACTCTCAAAGAAATGGCTAGCTGTATGATACATGCACATTCTCTTGATCCTGCCTTTTGGGCAGAGGCTATCAGTTGTGCCACACACATCTAGAATCGGGTTCCTCACAAAGCTTTGCAAGGTATTACTCCTTTTGAAGCTTGGGCTGGTAGGAAACCGATTGTGAGACATTTTAGAGTCTTTGGGTGTCCAGCATGGGCTCGCATACCTCCGCAGAAATGCAAGGCATTGGAACCTTAGAGTCGACCTTGCATATTTGTTGGATATCCTGAGGGTGTTAAGGCATACAAATTGATGGATCCAGAGACACATGAGGTATTCATTGAGAGGAGTGTTCACTTTGAGGAAAGCTCTCCTAGCTTAGCCTCACTACCTCCTCCACCTTCCTCCATTGTGGATAGTGATGTTAGTGATTCAGATGATGAGACTCCCTCAACTCTGACTCACAGGGTTACACCTCCACAGGATCCACTTGTAGTTGAGGAGCCTCATTCTCCACCTCCACCTAGACCTCGTTGGGCTTGACAGACACTTGAGTCCGTGGGTTCTCTTGTTGGGGATCCTTCAGATACACGGAGAACTCGATCACAACATCAAGATCTTCCACATGCATTCATTTCTACCGCTTCTGATCCACAAACATTTAGGGAAGCATCAGGGGTTCCTGAATGGGACCAAGCTATGGAGGAAGAGTATAGTTCCTTGATGAGGAACAACACATGGGATTTAGTCCATCTCCCTAAGGGGAGAAAGATGGTTCGATGTAAGTGGATTTATCGAGCCAAGTTTGTAGCAGATGGTAGTGTGGATAAGTATAAGGCTTGGCTTGTTGCAAAAGGTTTCTCTTAGGTTGCAAGTGTTGACTATACTAAGACCTTTGCATCCGTAGCCAAGATGAACTCCATTCGTTTGACACTTGCTATTGCTGCAGCTCATGGTTGGGCTGTACATCAGATGGATGTGAAGAGTGCTTTTCTTCATGGTGATCTTGATGAGGAGATTTATATGGAGCAGCCACAGGGTTTCATCTAGGATACTTCCTTGGTTTGCAGACTAAGGAAATCTCTCTATGGCCTTAAGCAGGCCCCCAGGGCTTGGTACGCCAAGATGGATTCCTTTCTTCTCTCCGCAGGGTTCACCATGTGTCATTCCGATCCGAATGTCTACATTTTGTGACAGGATGACTCTCACTTGATACTTGTGCTCTATGTTGATGACTTGATCATTACAGGGAGTACTTCATCCATCATTAGCAGGGTCAAATCTGCTTTGCATGACAGATTTGCTATGACTGACTTGGGTATTTTGCACTACTTTCTCGAGATAGAGATTTCACAGTCACCTTCCAGGATTACACTATCGCAGCCCAAGTATGCTCTTGATCTACTTGCATGCTTTCATATGGTTGATTGTAAGCCTGCTCTGACTCCCTTTCTTTTAGGAGTCAAGCTTGAGGCTCAGTGTTCTTCTCCACCAGTTGATGCCACTTTGTATCGTCAGCTTGTGGGTAGTCTCATCTACTTGACTCATACATGCCTTGATATTTCATTTGCAGTTGGCATGGTTTCTCGCTTCATGCAGGAACCACATGAGCTTCATTGGAAAGCCGCCAAATGCATCCTTCATTACATCCAGGGTACACATCACTATGGGATTCACTATGTAGCAGGCACAGGACTTCGCTTGGTTGGTTACACAGATTCCGATTGGGTTGGCGATCTTGTTGATTGTAAGTCTACTTCTGGTTACAGTTTTCACCTTGGTTCGGGCCCCATTTGTTGGCAGAGCAAGAAGCAACATGTTATTGCTCTCTCTTCAACTGAGGCTGAGTATTGAGGCATTGTTAACGCATCGACTGAGACCATTTGGCTCCAGCAGATTCTCACAGAGTTTGGATTCACCACTCCACGGCCGACAGTTCTACATTGCGACAATCAGAGTGCTATTGCCATCTCGAAGAACCCGGTCCAGCACCAGCAGACCAAACACATCGAGATTCATATGCACTATATCTGAGAGCTCATCCAGGAGTAGGTCATTGATTTGCAGTATTGTCCTATAGCAGAGCAGGTTGCTGACATATTCACCAAACCTTTCACCGAGAGTAAGTTCCAGCAGTTGCGAGCTCTCTTGAGGGTGCGAGATGTGTCATTAGGGGGGGTCAGCTGACTTCTCCTTCCTCTCTTATGGGGGGGACTTTATCCTCTTTGAGGTTTTGTCCTTCTTCTTTGAGAGCCTTTTGTACATTCATCTCTCTTTTCCCACTGGGAGGAGTTTTTTCCCACTGGGTTTTCTCCCTTTCTCCGTTTGTGAGAGATTGCATTGCATAGTTTTGCTTGCATTTGCATATTGTACATGGGTACCTATCATGGCCTAGTAGCCGGGACCCATCTTGCATTGTTGACTTGAGTCTTCATTCCCCTAAGTTGCACTTAAGGGGGGGTGTTGGTGTAAATAAATATTCATTTTGGATATTATTACACTTACTTAAGTTAACTTAGGATAATGCATCTCTTCGTAGTTTGGATTTGAGACACTTAGGGAAGTGTGCACATAGGGATAGAGCTTGTAGGAGAAATTCCACCTTTTGTGGTCTTATTTTGCTGTTACACTCCACATTCAGTGGGTCATCCACCTCTTGTGGAATATTATATTATTTCTCCTACCTACCCTTAGTATTTCTTACCTACCCTTGTTTCTCATTGAGCCACATGTCATATTTGTGTGCTCATACATCCATATGGCCTTGCCTATATAAGCAGGCCTCTATTCATTGTATTGGTTAATCCAGTTGATCATTTTGCATATTGATGAGAATACAGTTTGTTCTTGTCATTCTATTGTCTCTTTTATGCTTTTCATTGTGCCCTTGATCTTGGCAAAATCCTACACTGACTTTACATCCATTTGGTAAAATTTAAAGCTTTTAAATGCTACAAATGCAAGTAGCATTCTAACTCCTTCAAGCCTAGCAACCGATGTAAAGGTCTCGCCATAATCGTCACCTTCTTCTTGTTCATACCCTTTGCAAACTAGTCTTGCCTTGTTTCTAACAACATCTCCTTCTTCATTCAACTTGTTTATAAATACCCACTTTGTACCAATCACATTTTTATCATTAGGTCTAGGAACAAATGACCAAGTATTGTTTTTCTCAATTTGATCAAGCTCTTCATTCATTGCCTTTATCCAATCATCATCTTTAAGATATTCTCTCACTATCTTCGGTTCAACTGTGGAAATTAGATAAGCACTTTCTCAATCTTTCTTCTTGTTTGAACTCCAACATTCTTGTCACCAATTATCTGATCTGCTGAGTGATTCAACTTAACATATCTAGGTATAACCGGTTTTGATATAGAATTTTCTTCTTGTTCATCGTCTTCATCATCTTCATCTTCTACTGGTTGAGCTTCTTCCACATTGTTCTTCTCAACATCAATATGAATCTTTGGTTCAATAATCACTATCTTCTATTTCTCAACTGCATCAAACTTGTTGGTATCACCATATTTGTTCGCAACTAGGGTTTCCGGGCTGAACGCTCTTTATATGTTCTCTCAAAAATGTTAAGTGAAAAATGAGACTCTCAAACACCTTTTTATTTGCCTTTTGTCATACCGGTTGAATATACCCTAATCATTGTTCAACTCTAAAACTTGATACTGGCACACATATCACATTCAATTTCCTAGTTTAAGATGTAACCAATTCAAAAACACTTCATAACATCAAATATCATCAAAATATGTAGATTTGACAAAATGCACACCATTCAGAGGGTTTGGAAATGGATTTGACAATAAGTTCCCCCTAAGCTTCATCATAGCTTAGTTTACTGGTGAAGAATTGGAGTCCTCTGACAGTATCTCCTCAGTTCTCTTCTTCCAAATCTTATTCATCTCGATTTTGGTTCCTTCAACATTAACTTTCTTCTTTTCTTTCTCATCAATAGACTAATTAACTAGTTTGTTCATTTTAGCACTATAAAACTTTGCAAGGTGTCCTAGTTTATGACAATAGAAACATGCCATTCCAGATGTGCTCTAGGGTCCAACATTGCCTCTACCAGGTCTTCTTTGGCAATTCATAGCAACATGACCAAAGTTGTGACAGATTGAACATGTCACATTCCATCTATTCTCCATTTCATATGGACTAGATCGGTTCACATAAGTTCTCTTCCAAGTAAGGTTCCTTCGGTCATTGTAAGATCTCTACCAAATAGAGTTCCTCCAGTCATTGTATGATCTCTTTCATTCACCATTAAACCTCCAACCCATGTAAGATGTCTGATTGTTCACTCTTGACCCGCATTCAACAACTCTATGCCCATACTTGTTGCAATTAAAGCAATTTCCATTAAAAGTTCTAGGCTTATATCCTTCATATGTATTAGATATATATCCGTCAAATGTATTGGATCTAGTTCTACAAACATTAGCAGTATGACCTACCTTATGACAGTTAAACCATACTGGTTTGTAGGTTCTCTTACCGGTGTTCTTCTCTTTGGTCTTTGGTGCATATTTGGCTTTATGCTCAATGTCTGGTGCTAGATGGCTCTCCTTATTCAAAGGTTCTGAATCCCAGGCCATGTTTATCTCCATTTTGCCTCTATGATTGAATCTTCTCATCAAGCATAGTAGTGCTCTTGTTGAATTTAGCTAGTATTTCATTTGCATCAGTCTTATTACTGTAATTTATCGTATCTATGTTTTATGTTTAATTTTTATATTCTGGTGAAGACTGATTCACCCCCCTCTTAGTCTTCCTCCTTGGCTGCTTCTAACAATTGGTATCAGAGCCAGATCCTCCGATAGAAGCTTGATCGCTTGAGGAGATCTAGGATGGCAACTCAAGGTGTTATCTTTAAGATGGACAATCTGAGATTTGATGGAAGCAACTATGCTATATGGAAGAACTAGATGGAAGTGCACTTGAAATATCTTGGAGAAGATTACTGGAAGATTACAAACAATGCCTATATTGTTCTTCTGAATGGACCGAATACTCCTTATGAGATTAAGGAAGTTGAACATAATATTGGAGAAAATGAAGCATTTTTTTAGTGCCTTGACCGATTCTAAGATGACAAATGTAATGGGACTTCAGACCACACATGAGATCTGGGAGAAGCTTGAAATCATGTATGAAGGTGATAAACAAGTGAAAGTTGCCAAATTTGAGAGTCTTAAAGGAAAATATGAGACATTGAATATGGGAGATGATGAGAACATACACTCTTTTATGGATAAGGTGAATGATCTTGTCCTAGGTAGCAGATGTGCCAGTGGAACCATTGAAGAAGATGAAATTGTTGCTAAGGTGTTGATATCCTTTCCTCTTGCTTATAAACATAAGGTTGTTGATATTGATGAGATCTAGAGTGTGACTACAGTGACAAGAGATGTGCTAGTTGGAAAGCTTACTGCATTTGAGCTAAGTGAGTTTGGGGAATCATATGGAAATTATGAGACTAAATTCAGAGCATCGGCATCTGTATCCAGTATGCAGAAATATGATCCTGATGAGTGCAGAATATCTAGTTATGAAAGAGAGAGAAGAGAGATGGAAGAGAAAGAAAGAGAGCTAGATGAGCTTGAAGCATTGATTGCCCAGAGATTGCCTAAAGGAACTGGTAAGTATGATGGAAATTTACCCTTGAAATGTTTCTCTTGTAATAAGATAGGACATTTTGCGTCTAGATGCCCAAAGAGAATGTCTAAGTATGACAGGCATGATAAGCATGATAGGAATGAGAGATATGAAAAGCATAAGAAATATGAGAAGCCTTACAAGTCTAACCAGAAATTTAGGAATCAGAAGAACTATTATTATGTTGTTGATGAAGGTGTCATAGATGAAGAATCAGAAGGAGATGAAGTTGTGTTTTTTTCCATTAGAGAAGATAGACCTGTACCTGTTGATTCCACTTGCCGCACTATTGAGGAGAAATATTTAGCTTCTAAGGTTGAAGAGAAAGATGAATGGGTAATTGATAGTGGTTGGTCACATCATATGACTGATGATAAAAGAAAATTTGTGAGCATGGAAAGATATGATGGTGGAATAGTTAGATTTGGAGATGACAAAGCCTGTGTAATCCGTGGGAGAGGTTCTATTTCTTTTGATGGTAAGCATAAAATTGATGATGTCTTGTATGTTGAATGTTTGAAGCATAATCTTTTGAGTATTGGACATATGGTTGATAAAGGTTATGATCTACAATTAAAGGATGGAAAATGCAAGATCTTAAATGCCTTCGGTATAGAGATTGCATTTGGAACTAAGATTGGAGGTAACATTTTTCATTTGAATGCTTGTGAGAAAAGTTGTTTGATTGCTATGATAGATGAGAGTTGGTTTTGGCATATGAGAATGTGTCATATCAATTTTGATTCAATGATTAAGATTTATTCTACACATGTTGTTAGAGATATGCCTAAGATTGTTAAGCCTGTTAATCCGGTATGTAAGGAATGTCAGTTGGGTAAGAAAACAAGGATTTCTTTCAAGAGAAAACAATATACATCTGATGGATTGCTAGATCTTGTACATACTAACCTATGTGGACCTACAAATGTTAGAAGTGTGCAGGGGGATATAAATTTTATGCTGATAATTGATGATTATTCTAGGATGATGTGGGTTGTCTTTTTGGAGAAATTAAAAGAATTGGACAAATTCAAGATATTCAAAGCTAAGGTTGAGACTAAGTCTTGGTTGAAAGTGAAGTGTCTGAGATCTAATAGAGGTGGATAATTTTGTTCTAGTGAGTTCAATACATTATGTGAGATGCATCGAATCAGAAGACAAGTATATGCCCCTAGAACCCCTCAGCAGAATGGAGTTGTTGAGAGGAAGAACAAAACTACTTTGGATGTTGCAAGGACTATGTTGATTGAGGGAAATGTTTTAAAGATCTACTGGTGAGAAGCCATTAGTACTATTGTTTACACATTCAATATAGTTCACATCGATAAGACCCCTTATGAGCTTTGGTTTGGTCATGTTCCTATTGTGAGATATTTTAGAGTATTTGGTAGTGAATGTTATATCAAGAGAGATGAGGATATAGGAAAGTTTGATGCTAGAAGCGATGAAGGAATTTTCTTGGGATATTATACAAAGAGCAAAGCCTATCGGTGCTAGAATAAGAGACTGAGAAAGATAGTGGAGAGTGAAAATGTGAAGGTGGATGAGAACCTTGGGAAAGAAATCAGAGCATGTGGTATAAAATGATGGTCAACATGTTGTTTTAGCTCCTATTCAGACTGAAGAGCCTAAGTAGAATGATTTGGTAGAAATTGTTAATCCAAATGTTGTTGTTGCCAATGAAGGAGTGCAAGAACCCAATAATTAGAACAATCAGAAGACTTTGAGGTATGTAAGATTGAATCATTCTAAAAATTAGATTATTGGTGATAAGAATAAGGGTGTGATGACTAGAAGAAGGTTAGCTGTTGAAGAAGTATGTTTGATCTACAAAGTTGAACCTAAACATGTTGAAGCTTGCAAAGATGAAAATTGGATGAGAGCTATGGAAGAAGAACTAGATCAGATTGAAAAGAATAATACTTGGGAACTTGTTCCTAAACCTAAGGATAAAAATGTTATTGGTACTAAATGGGTATTCAGAAACAGTTGTCAGAAATAAAGCTAGACCAGTTTGCAAAGGATGTTCTCAGAAAAAGAAAAAAAAGGAATTGACTATGAGGAGACTTTGCCCCCGGTTGCTAGACTTGAAGCTGTTAGACTGTTGCTTGATTATGTTGCTTATAAAGATTTCAAGGTATATCAGATGGATGTCAAATATACCTTTGAATGGTGATCTAGAGGAACAAGTCTACATTAAACAATCTGATGGATTTTCACTGTCAAATGATTGAGACATGGTATGTAAACTGGAGAAAGCTCTTTATGGATTGAAACAAGCCCCTAGAGCTTGGTATGCTAGACTAGATAAATATTTATTGAAATTGGGATTTAGTAAAGGTGTTTCTAACAATACTCTATACTTTAAGATAGAAAATGATAACATCCTGATTGTTGAAGTCTTCATTGATGATATTATCTTTGGAGGTGCTGATGACTTGAGTATGAAGTTTGTTAGTGATATGTAGAAATAATTTGAGATGTCTATGATAGGTGAGATAAAAAAAATCTTAGGTTTGCAGATTTCACAGACTGGAAAAGGTATATTTATATCTTAAACATAATATGTTAAGGAATTACTGAAGAAGTTTGGGTTAGATGACTCCAAACCAGTTGGAACTCCTATGGTGACTGGTTGTAAATTGTCTAAGAATGATGAATCTCTGAAAGCTATTTAGAGTTTGTACAAATCTATGGTTGGTGGATTGCTATATCTTACTCAGACTAGGCTGGACATTATGCATGTTGTGTGCATGGCTATTAGATATCAAGCAAGCCTGAAAGAGATTCATTTCACTGTTATTAAGAGGATATTCAAATACCTGAAGAGAACTATAGATTATGGGTTATGGTATCTGAGGAATGATGACTTCATGCTATGTGCTTACACTGATGTTGATTGGGCTGGTGATGTTGATGACTAGAAGAGCACTACTAGTGGATCATTCTTTTTAGGTAAGAAATTGGTTTCATGGACTAGCAAGAAACAAGATTTAGTGTCCTTATCTACTGCTGAAGTTGAGTACATTGCTGCTACTAGTAATTGCACTCAGGTAGTTTGGATGCAACAAATGTTGAAAGATATAAGAGTTATTTATGATAAGCCCACTATTATTTACTCTGATAATTCCAGTGCTATTAACATGTCAAATAATATGGTGCAACATTCAAAGACTAAGCATGTTTCAATCAAATATCACCACTTGAGAGAGAAAGTCAAAGAGAAGGTGAAGTTGGAATATGTATCTACAAAGGAACAAATAGCTGATATTTTTACTAAGCCTTTGCCTACATATACATTTGTCTATTTGAGAGACAAGTTAGGGGTATCCACCCCTCCTGATGAGAACTAGATGCATTGAGTTGCATAAATCTGGTGGATTTCAGGGCTTTAATATCTTTTTGTTTGGATTGATGAGTTGATGTTGCTCCTCTGATGGAGTAATATGTGTTTTGGGGAGAGAGATTCATGTTTCATATTCTAAGGGGGAGAGTAATTTTGGTTTTCTATTTTGAGATCTTTGGCATTGTTGTCAAAGGGAGAGAGAGATGATGTGAAAAATTGCTTTATATGTCCTGATCTTAGGGAGAGTTTGTTGGAGATATCTTCTTTCTTTGCATTGATTGTTTTTCACATTGATATGTTTCCATCAATGTCAAAGGGGAAGATTGTTGGATATTGTTGGTTATTGCTACTGCTAGGATATGTTGTTGTCATTGATGTCAACATATTTTTGTGTATTGCTCTGGTGTGTTTGGGAAGATCTTATGGTTTGATTTTGTTATTTTGGTTTGTTGATCACTGTTTTGCATAGCTCAGTATTTTCTCCGGTATATTTTGGTGTGATCAGATATTGTGCTGATATTTTGGGATATTGTTTGAGATGGTCTTATGTATCTTCATTTCAGATAGATCATGATGTGGTGCTCCACAAGTTATCTTTATTTGTGACAGTTGTTGATTGGTTGTGTTCTTGAGCTTTCAGACGTTGACCGATGAAGATTTGATAAGTGGTGTTGGTGTAGTTGTTCCTGATGTTTCTAATGTGCTTACTGGTGTTTCCTAGTCATGTCCTATTTGTCCACATTGATCTTTGTGTGATTTTTTGGTGGTTTCTATGAACTGGTGATGATTTTCCTGGTGGTGTAGCATGTTGCGGTTGATCTTGGCATGATTTCCGGTGGAGTTGTCCATTTGGGAATTTGATTTAGGTCCATGTTATGCTATGCAAACCATTATATTGGTCTGATGGTAGATCTTTGTATCATGTGATGCAATTTTGTAATTGAGGTTTGAGGGTTTAATCGACCTTGTTATCAAGGTTGATGAGTTGTATATATAGGTGGCAAGTTCATGTAATTTATATATCGATGTTATGTCTACATTATTAGAGAGAGGTTTATGTGAGAACAAGAGATTTATCCTTTAGGGTTGAGATTAAGGAGAGATTGGTGTTGCAGGGTAGACATCTATGTTTAACTAGGACTGTAATCGGGCATTTGAAGATGTTATTCCTTTAGTTCATTTCTTCTAGATTGTAGTCTAAATCTTATTGTAAGTTAGTAAAACTTCCCTGAGGGTTGTAGCCTTTCGGGCCATTATATTTTAGTAGTGAGCTCTAGGCAGTGTGCCTGAATGCATGTGCATTCCCCATTGTAACATTTTCACATACTACTGTAGAGTATCATCTTACTGTGCGTAGGTTCCCACCATGGTATTTCCCTTAACCAGGTTTTCCACATCAAAATCTTGGTGTTGTGTGGTGTCCTTTCAATTTTCCTATCTTTCTTATTACTGTAGTTTATTAGATTTATGTTTTGTGTTTAAGTTTTATATTCTGGTGAAGACTGATTCACCGCCTTCCCCTCTTAGTCTTCCTCCTTGGCTGTTGCCAACAACTTTTCCCTTTCACATCCAAATTAGGAGTGTGGCTCCTTCTAACTTGAGTGCTACTGCTGGGACCTGGATCTCCTAGTTCCATATCCTCTTCCTCACTAATGTCAATTCCATCAGCCCGCATGTAACCACAGATCCATTCACCCCCTTCATTGTACATGATACAAAAAAATTTGAATAGGAAGCAAGCATTCTACATAATACCAAATTTTGTAGCTTGGAAAACATTCAAGTTCTTAATAACCAGAATTGGAAGTCGAGGCATTGGTTTCCTAGCCCTAATGATGAATGACATTGTATTCTTTAAGGTATGGGATAGTGAGGTCATCATAAATGTTTTCCATAGCCTTTACAAGTTCCCCCAGAAAAGCTTCCTTGAATAATTTTCGACACAACATCACAATGTTGTCCTTAGGGACATCTACATGCACTAGGGTGGCCATAAAAACCGCTAGTATCTCTATGTTCACTCTGTATTTATGCTTTGTGAAGAGAAACTCCTCTCTAAGTATCTTTCTTACTTTCCTAATGATCAAACTATGAGAATAGTTCAAAACCTCTGAGAGCCTTCTATCCATAATTTCGCCTAAGAATGTTGTGTTCCTCTTGTTGGCAATAAGGCGCATTGGGGAATCCATACCAACCAACTTCTGACTCCTATTCTTCTAAATTTCTACAATTTGTGAAACAATGAAACACAAATGATGTGTAAAACCCCTGGACCCCTATTTGCCTTTTATAGAAGTTAATGTATCTCGCTCATTTTTTTGGTGCGAATACTTGGAAATGGAGGCTACTAGTTTGGAACTATATGTTTGGGCGCTCTCTCTAGGATGAGGAATGAGTACTACCAGTTCTCCAGGGGCCACCTGCGACTCAACTACCTTGCGGCTTGCACTCACTGTCCTATCAACCATCCCAATTTGGAAACATGTGATAATGTCCATTAGTATTCTAGCATCCTTTTTATTAATCATCGCAATTTGACAATGTGTGATGATAAAAAATTGGCATACACAATCAAATCAAGAATTAGTTATTGAACAAGATTATCCTTCGATCCTTTCTTTTAACTTTTCGATAACCATTTTAATTCCCAATACTATCTATGTTCGTTTCTTGTCATATGTCCCTCTGTATGCTTTGGGAGTGAGTTGGTCCTATCACTTATGCCTCATTAATTGTAAATATTAACTACTCACTTTAATTATGTGAATAATCGATATGATATCAATTTTCCAAGACACACCATAATCCATTGTGATGAAATGATAGATTTTGATAGTGACTAGTGAATCTATATTCATAGTTTTTACTAAAAATATTTTGCATACTACAAATCATAATGCACATCCACTGTTAGATCATCAAATATCAACGACAAAGGTTCAATTCCGGGCTAAGATCTAACAAAACAATTTGTTCAAAGCATGACCGAAATTGAGACAAGTGGCATTTTTTTAGTGTATCACGAGTGCAATAGCGATGTGTTATTATTAGTTAATCTCATTAAAAAGGAATTTATGTATTAAATTATAAAAAACATTCTTTTTCCTCCTCCCGCTTCACATCCCCTTAACTTTAAGCCCTTTGACCCCCGCGAGGTAAGGCTCGCCACATCTTAATGGAATCTCGCTACCTCGTAGTCATATCTTTACTGCCTTATGACCCTTGCGGGGTAGATTTACTCTTAACTCTTTAGCAGATCTCGTTATCCCGTGACACAAAATTGCTTCAACAAGAAGCCATGCAGATTAAAGTTCTTTCCTTTGTCAGCATACATCTCACCATCCCGCAAGAAGTTCCTTTTATCGATATATATTTCAATTTTTCATTTTTTCCATTGTTATTTGTTTTTTGTTTTTTTGTAAGTAAACTTATAGTCATCTTCATGACAATTCCACATAACCCATTTAATATTTTAATCAAATCAACACATAGAATCCACATGCAAAGAATAGACAACAGACCCATGAAAATGTGACATAGGATATATCTTGGGAAAACCCTCATGAGGGAAAAATCCAACCTCCAAAAGCATCATCCATCATGTATTATCAGCAATGTGTCCATTACAATACAACTATAGAAAGCTTTTGAACCCAGCCATCAACAAGCACTCCATGTGAACAAGCATGTAACCACACATCCCATGTCATGCTTCCAACCTCCACAAATGATAACCTAGCTAACTGACCAACCCAAACAACTTCCCTTGTGGTTCTTTTATAAACACAAGCTCCCACAAAACCACCAAGTGGTATTACATCAAAACCATGTGCCCAAAACCATGTGACAATAAAATATAATATTTTTCCTACCTACCTTTGATTCACATTTAATATTGGGTACTTCATCACAATTACATTCCCAATATTAAATATATACAATATAATAATACCAATGTGTCAATACAACTCATCAAGTGGTTACAAGAATATTCCAAGGGAATCTCTACATGTTGCACGTCCATCTAGGCACTCCTAGGTGCAACAATACAATATAATATTACAATATAATTCCATGTCCACCTCACACAATAATATAATAATACAATAATGAAACATTATTATGCAAGGTGTACAACACCATTTTCCCAACATTTTTATCATTTTGTAGACTACGAAGTATGAATCACGTCCACCGCCAGATTATCAAATATCAACAAAAAAGGTTCAATTCCAGGCCTAAGATCTGACAGAACAAAATTTGTACAAATCATGACCAGAAATAAGACAAGTGCAATTTTTTATATTGTATCGTGAGAGCAATAGAGATGACTTATTATTAGTTATTTTCATTAAAAGGGAATTTATGTCTTTAATTATTAAAAACATTCTATATTGCCAAATGAATTTTTTTTAATGATAGATTAATCACTGGCTAGGACCAACACCCATTGTATTAAAATCAAAATAAGATTTTACATCAAAACAAGCTACTTCAAAGCTACCAAAAAGAAGCAAGCCAGGCCTACCAATAGACCTCTTACATACCAATTTATACTAGATTCATACATAATTACATTTCTACATATACATATCAATTATTCACTGATTGATTATCTATACAAAAAACAAAAGACCCCATATCAAGCAGCCATGAAATTGCAGAGAAACTAGAACCTAATTATCTGAACCCAATACCCACACACATACCAACCACTTCCTCCCTTGTTTTTTCCATCTTTAGCATCCTGCCATGCTTGGCCTGCTGCTTAGCCCAGAAGTCTCATCCACAGTTGGTGTGAACATTTGTTTTGGCGATGTCCTCTATATCTCAATCATCATTTGGAATCCACTCCTCGCCTTGACCTAGCATGAGTAGGCTTACTATCTCTGCAATGTCCTCGAGAACAAAGTCATCCTTGTCTAGAAACAATTTAGTGGTTAAGTAGTCCCAATGCTAGTCATCACCATCAGGGGCTTTGATACGAGCCACGCACAGTAGGAAATTGATACTCTGATCCACAACATTCTTGTGAGCCTACAACAACTCTAGTTGCAGTGTGGTTATAATTGGGAATCTATGTGTCTGCCTCAGGTAGTATCAATATTGCAAATCCTCATCCACATTATCTAATGTTGCATCAATATTACCCAGAAATGAGTGTCTGAACAACATTTGGATGAGCTTATTTTCCCATTGCTTGGACACACCCAAATACAATAGCATAGCCAAGAAAAAAGTAGGGATATCAGAAGATACCCTATATTTGTATTGGGACCACAAGAATTCCTTACCTAGAACCTCCTTCACAACATGCCATATGTAATCATGGTCGTTCATCAGTACTCTGCCTACCTGCTTATCTGTTATATCACCCATGAATTCCATCTACGGCTTTGTGGCCAAAAGGACAATAGGCATTTCCATTGCAATAGGCTCAATCACAACAAGAAACTCAAGCACAATAAATAGAAGGTTGAAATTAGGAGGCATCTTGACTTTTCATCATGATTTAAGAATGGTTATGGCACCTAAATCCTCTCCACATTAATTGGCATTAATGCATCTCTTACCATCACACATGCAAATATCCACTCAAGGAGTTATATTGTTTATTAGAAATATTTCCAAATCTTCTCAAGTAGCTCATGTTGTTAGCTCACATGTACTGAAACATACGCAACTCCTTCTATTAGTTGTACCGAAACATACCCATCTATACACTAAAGATTATGTTGACTAAGAAGTAGGAATTACATCTACCATTGAATCATCAAATATCAACGACAAAGGATCAATTCTAGGCCTAACATCCGATAAAACAATATTTGTTCAAAGCATAACCGAAATTGAAATTTGAGACAAGTGGCATTTTTTTATTATATCACGAGTAAAATAGCGATGAATTATTATTAGTTAATGTTGAATTAAAATGGAATTTATGTATTTAATTGGCCAAAAAAAAGTTAAAACCAAAAGGAAAGATATCCTCCCGCAAGGTGGGAAAACCAAAAAATTTCTTCCCAAAGCAAAGTTGGATCCATATACTGAGATGTTGCTAAAATTAATTGAGGAATGCCAAGTTGGACAGGAAATAAAGATGCAGGGAAAATGAAAAAGTATTTAATTTACCCAAGTTTTAGTGAATGTCAAATTGTTTATATAGAAAAATCAACAAAAAATTTAAGATTTTATATATGTCCATAAATTTCTAAAACAATAGCATATTTTGCATTATATTTTGCTTATTGGGGCTCGAGGATTTTCGTAATCTCTTTGTCGATTTTTGATGAAACTTTCCTTGGCAAAGTTGACGTCATGTTGGATTTTTGTTAACAAAGAATAGTATCAACCATTAAGCTTCTAGTATTCATAAAATCTTTAAAAATCGATTATTTTTTTAGTATATGGCCAACCATATTTTTCAAGAATTGTGAAGCAGATAGCTTAGCCAACTTGGTGGCGGATGGTTGTGATATTACCACTTATGGGACAAGCATTTATTCAGATTGATGTTATGAGCATCCTAGATTAATATTTCACATCTGCATGACATTAAAAATTTAAGACAGGGATCTAGCCACTCGTGTGGAGAGTTTTATATTATGTGTTGTGAACTTGTGTCATACTCTCATTCAATCTCTCGATGAATCTTTTTGGCCTTGGTGTGGAGTCAGTGGTTGCCTATCATGGATAATCCTATTAGGTTCAGGTGCAAAAGATGTTAAATGGCTTTCTTGGGCATGATTTTAATCTTTAGAATAAAGTACATTATAAAAGGTCAACACATTCCTTTCATTCGGGAATTGGAATTGGAAGCTATCAAAATGGTGCTTGGGCTTAATTTTTTGGTCAATGAGAATCGCTACTGAGTCAACTTGGACATTTCTTCCAGATTTTTGGCTTCACTTTTGGATTTTGGGGGCAGAAAAGTTGACATTCTCCTTCTATTATGAGAGGTGTTTGATGGGGATTTTTGAGTGGATGGTTTGGATATGGCGCTTTGGGCAAAAATTGGTGTAGGTATCCCTTAGGTGAATGACATCCACAAAATAGAGGAGGTAATAGAGTTGGTCATTTGTCAACCATTTATTCTGGGTTTGAACAATAAAGTACTTGTCTTCCATTGTCATTGGGCCATAGTGGATCCTAATTTCCTACGAAAGATAAAGGCACTAGAGGCGATCGACAATTTTGATTGGTTGTTTCGCTTTGCACAACTCTCGCAGGATGGGGTTTACTGGTTTGGAGAATGAATTCTCCTTCTAATTTTGATTTTTGTCTTTTTGTATTTCTATATACTCAGAGAATATGGATATGTCACCATTTTCTTTTATGACTCTTTTTGTCTTTTTCATTGGGGAAGCCAAGGCTTTCATTTTTCTTAATGGGGATCTCTAAATGTGGTTTTGAAATATCTACTATGTACAAGATTTTTAAATATTAATATAATTATAGTGATGTAATTCACTAGTAAAATTATTTTATCTATTTTATTTGAAGCATGATTCACCAAGATAAACTTTATAGTTCTATATATTTCAAAAATTTGGCTTGTAAATATTAATTTTTGGTTTATATCAAATGTTTCTTTCACCAAAATAATTATTTTATATTGGAAAAGAAATATAAATATTCATCAACTTTTTCTACTAAGTTTTCCTAATTCCAAGAAATTTCCCAACCAAAATTATATTACGTTTCCATGAAAATGAAAAAATCACAAACAATTTTTTTTCAATCTCCAACTAACATAAAATTCGCTAATATTTTTCACCATTTTCAAGGGGGGGGTTTCTTAAAGTTTTCACTAGATAGAACTATATAGGGGACACATATATAGGTGAGATACCTAGAGGGGTGAAGAGAGGGAAAAAACCTAGATAAAAAGAGAGAAGTGAGATAGAGAGAGGTGGGTAATGAGACCTATATGTAGAGGTAGATAGGTGGAGATGAAGTAAGGGAGAAACCCAGAGAGGGGAGATAGAGGGTGCAATGAAGAGGTGATGACCTAGACAATAGAGAGAAGAATAAGAGAGGAAGAGAGAATAATAGAGAGTGGGGGAGGGAGATCAAGAGGGAGAGGGAGAGGGAGAGGGGGAGAAGGATAGGGAGATACCTAGATAGGGGATTGAGGGAGAAGAGGAGAGATATAAGAACAAAGAGATGAGTAAGAGGTGATGGATGGAGAGGTAGACATTGAAGGAGTGACAAACCTAGGGAAGGATGAGATAGATAGGTGAAGGGGGGGAGAGAGAGAAGAGGAGAGAGTTTATAAAGGGATAGGGGTAAGGGGGGAGGGAGTGAAAGGTGGAGAGGGAGGGAGAGAACTAGAGAGTGGACAAATAGATAGGTTATAGACCTAGAGGGGGAGAGAGAGGTGGATAATTATTTAGGGAGGGAGAGATGGAGAGGTAAAGAGGGAGGGAGGGAGAGACCTAGATATGAGGAGAGAGAGAGGATGGAATGGATAGGTAGTGACCAAGATAATGAAGAGGGAGGGGAGAGAAACAATAAGAGAGGGAGAGAGAAAAAGAGAGAGCGAGGGAGTTAGGGATAGAAATGGGCATAATGAGGGAATGAAAGGTAGAGAGGGGAGAGAGAGGTGAGAGATCCAAGAGAGGAGGAGAGATAGGTTAGATTTTGGAAAAGATAAAGAGAGTGAGATACATGGATAAAGAATGCTAATAGGTGTTAGCAGCAATAAAGAAGGAAGACTGAGAGGGGGGGAGGTGAATCACTCTTCACTAGAATAAAAAAATTAACAACCAAAAGAAGATCTAATAAATTGCAGCAATAAGACAGATAGAAAAATTTTAAGCACAACACACAACACCAATATTTTGATGTGGAAAACCCGATTAAGGGAAAAACCATGATGGGGAACCTACCCACAGTAAGATGATACTCTACAATAGTATGTGAAAATATTACAATAGGGAATGCAAATGCATTCAAGCACACTATGTAGAGCTCACTGCTCAAATATAATGGCCCGAAAGGCTACAACCCTCAAGGAAGTCTCACTGATTTACAATAAGATTCAGACTACAATTGGAAAGAAATGAACTAAAAGAAAAGCATCTCCAAATGATTGATTACAATTTTGGTTAGGCACAGTTGTCTGCTCTACAACACCAAACTCTCCTCAAACTCAACATTGAAGGATAAATCACTTGTTCACACATAAGCCTCTCTCTGATAATGCAAACATAACATCAACACCAAAAATACATTAATATATCATCTATATATACAATTCATCAACCTTGATAACAAGGTTAGCTAAACCCTAAACCTCAACTCATAATTACAAAATTACATCACACGATATAAATATTGTCCACTGAACTAATACAATGATTTACATAGCATAACATGGACCTAAATCAAATTCCTAAAAGCACTACGCCACCGTAAATTGTTGGAAATTGACACTCAATTGGTTGGTTTCAATATGTTGTCATTGATGGCAACATGGGAACTTGTTCTGGCTTCATATTTTAGTTAAGTTGTGTATCGGCAAGCACTTCATAGACACTACGCTGGCACCGACAGGTTGGATATGATTTCTTTGGTTACCAACAATGCAGGTCGACATGGTTTAGAATCAGGTAATCATTATTAGAGGCCAACATCTTTTGGATCTGGCATCGGCAATTGTTTTTGATATTCATGTATTTATGTTAACTAGCCGACATGTATATTGATATTGTAATTATCTTTGTAAGATGACATAAGGCATGATAAATTGTAATGGGTATATAGGTCAGTTGGTTAGATCATTTTGAAATATGATATGGATGAGAATATGTATTGGGAAGGAAATAATGAAGGAGATGCGAAATAGATGAGAGAAATTATGTATGTGAGGATATTTTTGTAAAGGGTTATTCTGGTATAGGGTTAAGGGTTTTAGACTGGAATAGATAGAGATTAATCGAAACTATATTCAGGAAAACAAGATGATATCTTTGCAGTTCAATCATTTCTCCAAATTGTAGTTTGGATTTGTATGTAGTCAGTGAGGCTCCTTTTGTGATTGAGCAATGTGCTCTAGGCTATAAGCCGTCTTGCAAGTGTAGGCCCCTATATTTTGTAATATCTCTTCATATGGCTAGTGGATTGATATTGTGGGTCACAAATCCCACCATGGTTTTTCCTCTTTGAGGTTTTCCATGTATAATTTTGTGTTACGGTATTTATCTGTGTGATTGGCTTATTGGATGCTTTACGTCTTTCAATTATATATGTACCGGTATACTGGTTGGTTTATGCATGTTTTAATAAGGTTAAAAATAATCATTTTGTTATAACACTGATTCACCCCCCCTCGTTCTTGGATTCCAACAATTGGTATCAGAGCTTTGTGCCTCAGAGGAAGTTGAACAACTTGAGGAAGATCCTGAATCCGAAATCCACGGATATGAGTTTGGAAAAGCAACTTGAGGTGGCACTTGAAGATTATGATGCTGAAAGGATGAAAAACTTGAAGTTACAAAATGAATTGAATTCTGCTTAGGAATTCATTCTTGTCCTACAGGAGAGGTTGCCATCTGTTCAGGCTAGGAGGAAGGAACTTTTTGCATAATTAGGATGATGAAGAAATAGATGCACTTGAGGAGCAGTGTCAGAAGCTGAGTCAGGAGAACATGGTGATGAAAAATGAAATGCAAGCTATAACTATGAGAATGTCTAAGGAGATTGAAGATTGGAAGAAAAAGGAAGAAAATCTTGTTGTATCTCTGAAGAACAAATTTGAAGAATGTGGTAAGCTAGTTCATGGGAATGATATGTTGAGAACTGATTAAGTACAATCCCAGAGTAATGAACAAGATCTTGAGAGACAAATGACAATTCTAAGAGATAATTTGAGTATTGCAAGTGAGTATAAAGAAAAATTCAAGATTAGTTCAGCACAGCTAGATGAGTTATTGAAGAGACAAAGATAGAATGGAGATTCCAATGGATTTGGATTTGAACAAGGACAGAGTTCAGGTACTGCAAATGAAAATCAAAACCATAAGGCACCGGTAAGGTAGTTTAATGTTTATAAATTTAATGGTAGATGCTTTATTTGTAATAAATTTAGTCACATAGCAAGGCAATGTAGAAATAGAGAAAATCATAACCTTGATTCTTCTCCCAGTCAATGTTCTAAATGTAATAAGTATGGACACAAGACAAAAGATTGCAAAATGAATGTTAAATGTTATGCATGCAAAAAAATTGGACATATGGCTAATTAATGTAGGTCTAGCAACTATACCAATTTTAGCAAAGCAATTCAAAAGAACAATGTTACATGTTATGCATGTAATGAGGTTGGACATATTGATAAATTCTATAGAAGTAGAAATCCACCGGTTGGTAATGGAGGATCAAATGAGAAAGGGAAAGAAAAGGTTAATGAAATCCAACAAGATTGTAACCAGAGATGGGTCAGGAAGTCAGAAGATCAATTTGCAGATGGGAATGCACCGGTTACTAAAACCGATAGAGGAGGTTGGTCCTACATAGCCAAGAAGCTCATCCGACAAATAAGGAAGATGCCTTAGGGGTAGGCAAAATTGATGAAGATGTTGCATATGCCTCGGGAAGAGGTTCTGGAAGATGTTCTGAACATTAGAGATGCTTATTCGGCATGGAGATGTTTTATCGAGATCCAGTATCTTCCACTGAAAGTCATTAATATCAATGACAAATTAGGGTTTCTTGGAGGATAAAAGGTTAAATTCACTTCATTTCTAATCACTTTGCATTCAGAGCGATTCAGAGTGATTTAGAGGAAGTCTAAGGCGAATCAGTGTGATCAATATCATCTTGAGCGATTTCACTAGCAATTGAAAGAGGTCTTTAGGGTCTTTCAACGATAGTGATTCATAGGTATTTATCTTCAATCATGGAAGAAAGATGAAATTTTGATGGAAGCTGTAAAACCCGTAAGATTTGGATTGAGGAAATGGGTTATGAAGTTGATGCACATATCCTTGATGCTTATGCACAAATGCTAATTGAGAAACCTATAGATGAAAATGTAAAAACCTTTGGTACTCCTAAACAAAAGAAGCAAGAGGTTGAAACTGAGTTCAACCGAAAGAAGAGAGAGAAGTAGGAAGGTAAGGCAAGAAAGTTTTTTGAAAAAGTTTCACAGGACATTAAAGAATTGATTGATGTTGTTCCAGAGAAAGGCAGGAAGAGAAAGAACCACAAATGTTGATTGAACCTTTTACAGTTGAATCTGCATTTGATGATGACACACCCCTGACATTCAAAATGGTAATAAGGAAGAAAACTAGAGAAACTAAGGTAGAGGCTAAGAATTAATCGGTTAGGAAAGTTACTACCAAGGTACCGACATAGAAGAAAGCAAAAAAAGAAACACCTTCAGCCCCATCTAGTACTAGAAGAAGGAAGAAGAAGGACGACAACGATCTTGCACTTGTATCTGGTAATGTAATTGTTATTCCACCAAAGACTTGTGCAGAGTTAGTTGATGAAATCACTAAATATGGTATGTTAAAGAATGTACAGTTTTATTACGAAAGTAGTTTTGTTATATTTGGATATTAATAAGAAATCCTTGTTAGAAATTGAAGACCAAATACGAGCACAGTTGTATGATATGTTAGATGCTAGAAGACTATCAGCAATGCAAGAGGACAAGCATATAAAGATTCAAGAGTTGTTATCTATTTGTGTTTCTATTGCTCCATAGGAGATGGATAAGACACTTGAAGTTGCAGATAGGAAAATATTTAACAACAAGCATAGAATAATCATTCTATGTTAGGAAGGGTCAATGAGATAATCAAGGAGACCCACAAGGCATGGGTTAAGTTCTTTGAAGAGAATTATGGTTTTTATACTTCATCAGAATCTAAGACAGATACTTCAAACATCCCAATTGAAGGGAAGGGTAAAGGTATTATGGGTAATTCACCCTCAATTTTGAAAAACATTAAGATAGTGGAAATTGAGCCCCTGATAGATATAAATGTACAGACAAATGTTAAGATAACGATAAATATAGGGAGTGTAAAGGTTGATAATGAATAGGTTACTAATGTTGAGAACAACAGTCCTCCAAATCAGATTGTATAGGATGAGAATAAAGTTCCTATGGAGGAATTGACAGTTACTGAGATTGCACCAAGTGGCAAAGCCACCACTGCAAGTGAGGAATATATAAAGGTGAAACCATTAGAGGAGAAGAAAGAGAAATCCGACAAGGAACTGGTAACGAGTATATCATTGTTATCAATTGACACCTCGCAGGTAGAAAAGAAAAGCATAACCGAGAAGAGTTCTACTGACCTCATTAAGTGTACATACGAAGGAGTGTATAGATATGGTTGGTAAACCCACACCGATAGAGATTAATGAGAAAGATCCATTTGCCCATATGTTAAATGGACTTGTATCTATTTCTGATACTTTCAAATCTGGTTGGGATACCTATCTTGAGCTATTGGAGAAGGCCTATTCGGATATTTTCAAATACATTCAACTTCGGTAAGATATTTTGGGACATATTCATTGTACAATATTTTTCATTCTTTGTAACGGTTTTTGGTATTGTTTTGGGAATTTTTGATGGCATGGATGTCAAAGGGGGAGTGATATTGATGTGAAAATGAAAAAGAGGGAGTTGTATACATTAGGGGGATTATAGGTGAAAAATATTCAGGAGGTATGGAGTATTTTGTATTGATGGATATTCAGCTCAGGGAGAGCTGGTTTAGGATGAAACTGGTTGTTGGAAACCATGACAGGTTCAAGATGAAACCGGCAATTGGAAACCATGACCACTTTTCACATGAGTGTTGCCATCAATGCCAAAGGGGGAGATTGTTGGCAATTGACACTCAATTGGTTGGTTTCAATATGTTGTCATTGATGGCAACATGGCAACTTCTTTTAGCTTCATATTTTAGTTCGATTGTGTACCGACAAGCACTTCACAGACACTACACTGACACCGACAGGTTGGATAGGATTTCTTTGGTTACCGCTAATGTAGGCCAACATGGTTTAGAATCAAGTCATCGGTATTCGAGGCCAACATCTTTTGGATCCAACATCGAAAATTGTTTTTGATATTCATGTATTTATGTTAACTACTTGACATGTATATTGATATTGTAATTATCTTTGTAAGCCGACATAAGGCATGATAAATTGTAATGGGTATATAGGTCAGCTGGTTAGATCATTTTGAAATATCATATGGATGACAATATGTATTGGGAAGGAAATAATGAAGGAGATGCAAAATAGATGAGAGATATTATGCATGTGAGGATACTTTTGTAAAGGGTCATTCCGGTATAGGGTTAAGGGATTCTGACCGGAACAAACAGTGCTTAACCAAAACTATATTTAGGCATAGAAGATGTTATCTTTGCAGTTCAATCGTTTCTCCGGATTGTAGTCTGGATTTGTATGTAGTCAGTGAGGCTCTTTTTGTGATTGAGCAGTGTGCTCTAGGATGTAAGCCTTCCTGCAAGTGGGCCCCTATATTTTGTAATATCTCTTCATATGGCTAGTGGATTGATATTGTGGGTCATAAATCCCACCATGGTTTTTCCTCTTTGTGGTTTTCCATGTATAATTTTGTGTGTTATGGTATTTATCTATGTGATTGGCTTATTGGATGCTTTACTTCTTTCAATTCTATATGTACTAGTATACCGGTTGGTGTATGCATGTTTTAATAAGGTTAAAATTAATCATTTCGGTAGAACACTGATTCACCCCCCCCCCCCCTAGTGTTCTTGGATTCCAACAATTGGTATCAGAGCCTTGTGCCTTGGAGGAAGTTTAATAGCTTGAGGAAGATCCTGAATCCAGAATCCATGGATATGAGTTTGGAAAAGCAACTTGAGGTGGCACTTGAAGATTATGATGTTGAAAGGATGAAAATTTTGAAGTTATAAAATGAATTAAATTCTGCTCAGGAATTCATTCTTGTCCTACAGGAGAGGTTGTAATATGTTTAGGCTTGGGGGAAGGAACTTTTGCAAAATCAGGATGATGAAGAGAAAGATGCACTTAAGGAACAGTGTCAGAAGCTAAGTCAGGAGAACATGGTGATGAAAACTAAAATGAAAGTTATAACTATGAGAATGTCTAAGGATATTGAAGACCGGAAGAAAAAGGAAGAAAATCTCATTGTATCTCTGAAGAACAAATTTGAAAAATGTGGTAGGTTGGTTCATGAGAATGATATGTTGAGAACTAATTTAGAACAATCCCAAAGTAATGAACAAGAGCTTGAGAGACAAATGATAATTCTGAGAGATGATTTGACCATTGCAAGTGAGTATAAAGAAACATTCAAGATTAGTTTAGTACAACTTGATGAGTTATTGAAGAGACAAAGGCAGAATGGAGATTCCAGTGGACTTGGATTTGAACAAGGATAGAGTTTCAGTACTACAAATGAAGATCAAAACCATAAGGCACCGATAAGGCAGTTTAATGATTATAAATTTGGTCACATGGCTAGGCAATGTAGAAAAAGAACAAATCAGAACCCTGATTCTGCTCTTGGTCAATGTTCTAAATGTAATAAGTATGGACATAAGACATAGTATTTATAGAATGAATGTTAAATGTTATGCATGTGGAAAATTTGGACATATGGCTAATCAGTGCAGGTCTAGCAATTATACTGATTTTAGCAAAGCAATTCAAAAGAACAATATTACATGTTATGCATGTAATGAGGTTGGACATATTGCTAAATTCTGTAGAAGTAGAAATCCATTGGCTAGTAATGGAGGATCAAATGAGAAAGGGAAAGAAAAGGTTAATGAAATATGGCAAGATCGTACCTAGAGATGGGTTAGGAAGTTAGAAGATCAATATGTAGATGGGAATGCACTAGGTACTCAACTGACAGAGGAGGTTGGTCCTCCACTAGCATGAAGCTCATCCAGCAACTAAGGTAGATACCTTAGGGGTAGGCAAAAGTAATGAAAATGCTGCATATTCCCTAAGAAGAGGTTCTAGAAGATGTTCCATACATTGGAGATACTTATCCGACATGGAGATGTTTTATCGAGATCCAGTATCTTCCACCTAAAGTAATTAATATCAATGATGGATTAGGGTTTCTTGGAGGATAAAAGGTTGAATTCACTTCATTTTTGATCACTTTGCATTCAGAGCAATTCAGAGGAAGTCTAAGATGAACTAGTGCAATCGATATCCTCTTGAACGATTTTACCAGCAATTGGAAGAGGTCTTTAGGGTCTTTCATCAACAACGATTCACAAGTATTTATCTCCAATCATGGAAGAAAGATGAAACTTTGATGGAAGCTGTAAAACCTTAGAAGATTTGGATTGAGGACATGGGTTATGAAGTTGATGCAATATCCTTGATGCTTAAGCACAAATTCTAATTGAGGAACCTATAGATGAAACTGTAAAAACCTTTGGCACTACTAAACAAAAGAAGCAAGAGGTTGGAACTAAGTTCAACTGGAAGAAGAGAGACAAGCAGGAAGGTAAGGCAAGTAAGTTTGTTGAAAAAGTTTCACAAGACATTAAAGAATTGATTGATGTTGTTCCGTAGAAAGGTAGGAAGAGAAAAGAACTAGAAATGTTCATTGAACCTTTTATAGCTGAATCTACATCTGATGATGACACACCCTTGGCACTCAAAAGGGTAATAAGGAAGATGACTGAAGAAACTAAGGTAGAGGCTAATAAGAAACCGGTTAGGGAAGTTACTATCAAGGTACCGACACAGAAGAAAGCACCAAAAGAAACAGCTTCAGCCACATCCAGTACTAGAAGAAGGAAGAAGAAGGATGACACGGATCTTGCACTTGTATCTAGTAATGTAATTGTTATTCCACCAAAGACTTGTGCAAAGTTAGTTGATGAAATCACTAAAGATGGTATGTTAAAGAATGTACAGTTTTATTATGAACATTTAGATAATGATGAACAAAGAGAAGTAGAGGAAGCGATTTTGTTATATTTGGATATTTATAAGAAAGTCTTGTTAGAAATTGAAGACCAAATACCAACACAGTTGTATGATATGTTAGATGCTAGAAGACTATCAGCAATGAAAAAGGACAAGCATATAAATATTCAAGAGTTGTTATATGTTTGTGTTTCTATTGCTCCAGAGGAGATGGATAAGACACTTGAAGTTGTAGATAGGAAAATCTCTAACAACAAGTATAGAATAATCAGTCTTATGTTAGGAAGGGTCAATGAGATAATCAAGGAGACCCACAAGGCATGGGTTAAGTTATTTGAAGAGAACTATGGTTTTTATACTTCACCGAAATTTAAGACAGATACTATAGGCATCCCGGTTGAAGGGAAGGGTAAAGGTATTATGGGTACTTCACCCTCAATTTTGAAAAACATTAAGATAGTGGAAATTGAGCCCCCAGTAAATACAAATGTATAAAAAAATGTTGAGATAACAAAAAATACAGAGAGTGTAAAGGTTGATAATGAATAGGTTACTAATGTTGAGGACAACAATCCTCTAAATCAGATTGTACAGGATGAGGATAAAGTTCCTAGGGAGGAACCGACAGTTACTAAGACTGCACCAAGTGGTGAAGCCACCAATGCAAGTGAGGAAGCTATAAAAGTTAAACCATCAAAGGAGAAGAAAGAGGAATCCGACAGGGAACTTGTAGTGAGTCCATCATTGTTGTCAATTGACACCTCATAGGTGGAAAAGAAAATCATAATTGAGATGAGTTCTACTGAGCTCATGATGATGGCTGCATAGAAAATGATGAAGGAATGATCTATGGACAAAGGTGTTATTGATTAGTCTATCACTGTTTTTCATAGACTTGTCCCAGAGTGTAAATTTGGTAATGAAGCGAGCCCATCCAACAAGCTTAAGATAATCACTGAACACATTTCAAAGGATTTTCAGTCCTTGCAGCAGATATCAAACCGACAAGCACTACAGAGGTTCACACAAGCTAACAGAGCTACTTTTGATCAAATGATTGAGTCGGAGAGGAAAGAAATCAATGATAAGCTGAAGTTGATTGATATTTCTTTGAGGCAGTGTACCAATATTTACAGAGTATGTTATAACACAGGGCTTTTCATAGCTGAGTCAGATAAAAAGATTAAGGACATTCAAGAGAAGATTATAGGTATAGCCAATTTTTTTGATGGATTGAATTCATTGACTACACCGATTGATGGTCAAATTTTGGTTTTGGAAGCCCAAGTTTTTTCTCTTGAGAGGGAAAAAGAAAAAATTATAAGAAGAGCCAGAAGTCTTAGAGGTTTGGTGAGTCCCTGGTTGGATTCATTAAGTGTACATAAGGAGTGTAGAGATATGGTTAGTAAACCCACACCGACAGAGCTTAATGAGAAAGAGTCATTTGCCTATATGTTAAATGGACTTGTATCTATTTCTGATACTTTCAAATCTGGTTGGGATACCTATCTTGAGCTATTGGAGATTTCCTATTCGGGTATTTTCAAATACATTAAGCTCCGGTAAGATATTTTCGGACATATTCAATGTACAATATTTTTCATTCTTCGTCCTGGTTTTTGGTATTCTTTTTGGATTTTTTTATTACATTGATGTCAAAGGGGGAGTGATATTGATGTGAAAAAGAAAAAGAGGGATTTGTATACATTGGGGGGAGTAAAGGTGAAAAATATTCAAGAGGTATGGAGTATTTTGTATTGATGGATATTCAACCCAGAGGGAGCAGGTTCAGGATGAAACCGATAATTGGAAACCATGACAGGTTCAAGATGAAACCGACAATTGGAAACCATGACCATTTTTCACATGAGTGTTGCGATAAATGCCAAAGGGGGAGATTGTTAGCAATTGACACTCAATTGGCTGGTTTCAATATGTTGTCATTGATGGCAACATGGAAACTTGTTTTGGCTTCACATTTTAGTTCAATTGTGTAACGAGAGGCACTTCATAGACACTACAGCGACACCGACATATTGGATAGGATTTCTTTGGTTACCGGCAATGCAGGCCGACATGGTTTAGAATCAAGTTATCGATATTGGAGGCCGACATCTTTTGGATCCGGCATTGGCAATTGCTTTTGATATTCATTTATTTATGTTAAGTAGTCGACATGTATATTGATATTGTAATTATCTTTGTAAGCTGACATAAGGCATGATAAATTGTAATGGGTATATAGGTCAGTTGGTTAGATCATTTTGAAATATCATATGTATGAGAATATGTATTGGGAAGGAAATAATGAAGGAGATGCAAAATAGATGAGAGAGAATATGTATGTGAGGATATTTTTGTAAAGGGTTATTCTGGTATAGGGTTTCAGACCAGAACAGACAGAGCTTAACTGGAAGTGTATTCAAGCATAGAAGATGTTATCTTTGCAGTTCAATCATTTCTTTAGATTGTAGTTTGGATTTGTATGTAGTCAGTGAGGCTCTTTTTGTGATTGAGCAGTGTGCTCTAGGCTGTAAGCCTTCCTGCAAGTGCAGGGCCCTATATTTTGTAATATCTCTTCATATGGCCAGTGGATTGATATTTTGGGTCACAATGCCCACCGTCATTTTTCCTCTTTGAGGTTTTCCACGTATAATTTTGTGTGTTATAGTATTTATCTATGTGATTGGCTTATTGGTTGCTTTACTTCTTTCAACTCTATATGTACCGGTATACCAGTTGGTGTCTGCATGTTTTAATAAGGTTAAAATTAATCATTCCAATAGAACATTGATTCACCCCCCCCTCTCAGATTTCTTGGATTCCAACAGAAATCACACCAAGATCAATTGCAACATGCTACACCACTAGAAATACCGCATAACACAAAAATCAATACCGGTTGATGAAAACCACCAATAACTTGCACAACGATCAATACGAATCACCAAAACAAATACGACATGACTAGGAAATACCAACAACCATGTTAGAATCATTAGGAACAACTACACCAACACCACTTATCAAATCTTCATCGATCAACATTTGAAAGCTCAAGAACACAACCAATCAACAACTGTCATGAAGAAAGATAACTTGTGGAGCATCAAATCACAATCCATCTAAAATGAAGATACACAAGACCATCCCCAACAATATCCCAAAATCTTAGCACCATATCTAATCACATTGGAATATACTAGAGGAAATATTGAACTTTGCAAAACAGTGATTAGCAAAACCGGATCATAAGATCTTCCCAATCAGCAATCACCGGAGCAATACACAGGAATATGTTGAAATCAATGATAACAACATATCCTAGTAGTAGCAATAACCAACAATATCCAACAATAGGAGCATGTTGATTACTGAAATTTGACATGCTGATTACTGAAATTTGACTGTCAAAATCTATATGATCCTCTAAAACCTAAAGTCTACATTATAACTCCTAAAGAGTTGAAAACATCTTGCCAATATATACATGAAGTATAACTTAAAGACACTTATAATTAAATGTTATATTTCACGTGTATATATTCTTCTTTAGGGATTATTTGGCACTTGTTGAATGCAAAAAAGTGTATTTTTAACATTTGGCATGTGCCAAATTTGGTGCCTCCCAAATGTGAAAAGTGCACTTTTTGAATTTGGTAAGCGCCAAATAGGGTGAGCACCATATTTGGTGCTAGATAAATAGTTTGCATTGGAATGCACCAATCCTTTTGGTTGGGTTGTACATATTTTCGGATGAGTTATCCATCAGGTTTGCATGTGTGTCAATGCCAATTAAAAAAACACCACGATGTCGTTAAGCTCTCTCTTAGCTATGCAACCATGTAATTTGTTTCACATTTTGATTTTGTTAAGGCTTTCATCTTTAATTTCCTTTGTTAGTGTGTCCATTTTTGGTCAAAACCCAACATGTGCTATTATGGGTATAGTTTTTTACACATTCATCAAATTTTCAAAGCAACCTACATTTTTAGAAATTAGAGTGCATTCTACACACCTTGAAAAAATATTGATTTTTTATTAGTTTTCAATGATTTTAGGGGGGGGCACACTCAAATTTATGTTTTTCAGGATGTGTCCACTTCGAAAATTATTAAAAAACAATATACTCATTAAAAAATTAGCCAAAAAATTTAGCTTAAACTACAAGGTGTTAGCTAATTTATCACTAAAGTGATTTTTAAAATTCTATAAAAAAAGAACATTTTAGGGGTGTCACAACAGACACTGTGATATGATTTTTTCATAAAAATAGGACCACTTTGTGTGGGCCCCCTTTTTAAAACCCTTAATCTTGTTAGGTCTCGGATACAACTGACAGGGGGGGGTGAATTAGTTGTCTAACAAATTCAAACCAAAAACAATTAAACCAACTTAATGCTTAATAGTGGTAAACCAATCTAATATGCCGGTAGACAGTTTTAACAGTTAATTGCAATACTAGTAAGGATTAATGCATGAAACAAAAGGACAAAGTCATCCACAACACATAACACCAATATTTGTACGTGGAAACCTTGTAAGGGGAAAAACCACGGTGGGAAACTTTACCCACAATCAGATGATACTATTGTAGATAGTAAGTGTATACAAATGGGGTTTGCACATGCAAAAAGGCCAAGCGCCTAGAGCTCACTGCTCAAACACAAAATAGGAGTCACACTGACTACAATTGGATGGTTAAATCCAATAAGAATGTACTGCTCAAAATAGCATCTTCATATGTTGGATTCAGTACCGGTGTAGTTCTGATTGTCTTCACAAAAACCCTCCTTCAACCTTCAAATGATGTCTGTGTGTATAGCTCTGCTTATTCTTGCATATACCTTCACATAATCCTTTTTGCATTCCACATCCGATCTTACAAATAAGATCTTACATTTATACCATACCTTAGTAGGTCGGCTCTAAAGGATAATACAATAAAATTAATTTACAAATCAATTAATACCCGATGCAATGACCGATTCACCATGTCATCTTAATGCATTTACAACAATAATAAGTCATCTCCATAGCATGCCATGCTGATCTGGAAAAGATAAACCTATCGGTGTAACCTAGACCTATTTGTTGGTAACAGCAAATATGTAAATATGAATATGCCAATTAACAAAACTCCAAGACAAGGTGTCCACACGATGTCTTCGACATAACCAAGTGTTTTCCATGCCCTTCCAAGTGCTAGTGATGATTATATCATGCTGGTGTACCAGATGCCGGTGATTGTGCATGAGTCACTTGCTTGCCGATGAATGTTGCTAATACTCCAAAGTGCCAGAGTTGATAAGTGTTTAGTAGGTGTTGACATCAATGACAAAACCATACCAAAATACCAACAATCTCCCCCTTTGGCATTGATAGCAACACAGGATGGAAAAACCATTAAAGTGCCAAAACAGAAATGCCAAATACCAAAAGCCAACAATCTCCCAAAAAGAGATCACAACTAGAAATCAAAATACAGATACAGAGAGTAATAATCTCTCTCAAATAAAAATCTCTCCCCCTGGGAACAACATGTGTTTTCCTTGTGTTTTTCCATACCAATCTCTCCCCCTTTGACATCAAGTGCCAAAGTTATTACCAAGGCAAGTTCATATACAAAATACCAATTAATTCAGTATACCAACTACTCCCCCTGAGAAGCAGCTTCCTCATCAAAGCCGGAGTAAAAGATTTCTCTATTAATTCTATCGGTTGATGACAAACATCAACTTCCTAAGTCTCTATCGGTGGGGGTATGACCCCAAGATGGTCTCAAAGATATTCAAAAGTCTCCTTAGGCAAAGGTTTAGCGAAGATATCTGCAATATGCTCTTTAGTATTCACATAAACCAATTTTATCTCTTTTGCTTCAACATTTTCCCTTAGAAAATTCAGTTTGATAGAAACATGTTTGGTTTTAAAATGTAATACTAGATTCTTAGATATATCAATTGCTGCAATGTGATCACAATAGATAGTAATAGGTTCCTTGCATTTTACCTTTATGTCTTTCAACATTTGTTTAAGCCATAGTACCTATGTACAATTAGTTGTTGCTGCAACATATTCTGATTATGTTGTTGATAAAGATGTACAATTTTGTTTCTTACTCAACCAAGAAACTAGTCTACTTCCAAGAAAGAATGCACCGTTGGTGGTGCTTTTTCTATCATCCACATCTCCTACCCAATTTGCATCTGTGTATGCACATAATTCAAAGTTTTCATCTCTAGGATACCATAATCCAAGATTTATAGTGCCTTGTAAGTATCATGATTTTCTTTAGGATTACTCTGAAATCTTGAAACAATACATATTGCATTCATAATATAAGGTCTGGTTTGTGTCAAATACAGTAAACCTCCTATCATAGATTTGTATCTAGTTGGATTAACAGGTGTAGATTCATCCCTTAGTGATAGTTTGTCATTTGTAGTTATAGGTGTGCTTACCGGTTTAGAGTTCTCTATCCCAAATTTCTTTAGTAATTCTTTTAAGTACTTGGATTGACTCAAGAATATACCTTTATCAATCTATGAAATCTGCAATCCTAAAAAGAATTTTATTTCTCCAATCATAGACATTTCAAATTCTTGCTGCATTTTAATAGAAATTTTTTTACATAATCCATCTTCTCCTCCAAAGATTATATCATCAACAAAAACTTCTATAACCAAGATGTCATCATTAGTCACTTTATAATATAAATTGTTGTTTGCATTACCTTTAGAAAAACCAATCATGAAAAGATACTTATCCAATCTTGCATACCAAGCTCTTGGAGCTTGTTTCAATCCATACAAAGCTTTTCTTAACCTGCAAACCATATCTTTGTTATCTGTTAAGGAAAATCCATCAGGTTGTTCAATGTAAACTTCTTCTTCAAGATCTCCATTCAAAAATGCACATTTAATATCCATTTGATATACTTTGTAGATCTTGTGTGTTGCAAAAGCCAAAAACAATCTAACTGCCTCAATTCTAGCTACTGGTGCAAATGTTTCATTGTAATCAATTCCTTCTTTCTGAGAATATCCCTTACACACTAGTCTTGCTTTATTTCTGATAATCTTACCATCTTCATTAAGTTTGTTTCTGAATACCCATTTGGTTCCAATTACATTTTTGCCTTTAGCCCGAGGAACTAATGTCCAAGTGTTATTCTTCTCAATTTGTTCTAATTCTTCTTCCATAGCTTTAATCCAATATTTATCTTAACATGCCTCATTAACTGATGATGCTTCAATTTGAGAAATAAGACATACCTCTTCATTTTCCCATCTTCCTCTTGTCATAACTCCTTTATACTTGTTTCCAATTATCTGATCTTCAGAATGATTCAGTCTTACATACCAGGGTGTCTTTGTTTGTTGTTCCTCCATTACTGCGGAATTTTCAGATGATACTGGTGTAACTGGATCTTCATTTTGTACCAGTGGATTCAGTGTAGGTTCATTTGTCAAAATTTTTGTTGCCGGTTCAAAGTCTATATACCTTGAAGTTCCTCTGAATTGTTCATCAATCTTTACATTTGTACTCTCAACAATTTTCTGCAATCTTTTGTTAAAACATCTATATGCCTTGCTCTTAGATGAATAGCCAAGAAATATTCCTTCATCACTTCTAGGATCAAATTTGCCAATATACTCATCTCTTGTGATATAGCATTTACTTCCAAAAATTCTGAAATATTTAAGAGTAGGAGTAATACCAAACCATAGTTCATGAGGGGTCTTACCGGTTTCACCTTTGATGTGAACTTTGTTGAATATATAGACCATTGTACTTACTACCTTTCTCCAATATACATGTGGTAGGTTTTCTACTGATAACATACTTCTTGTTGCATCCAAGATAGTTCTATTTTTCCTTTCAACAACTCCATTCTGTTGTGGTGTCTAAGGTGCTGATAGCTGTCTTCTGATTCCATTTACTTCACAGAATGTATTAAATTCCTTAGATGTAAATTCTCCTCCTTGATCTGATCTTAGACATTTGATTTTCTTACCGGTTTCATTTTCTACCATTGCTTTGAACAGTTTGAACTTTCCAAGTGCTTATGATTTTTCTCTGAGAAAAGTAACCCAACACATTCTAGAATAGTCGTCAATGATTAGCATGAAATATCTATCACCTTGTAAGCTTTTAGTTCTAGTCGGACCACATAAATCAGTATGAATTAAATCAAGAGCATTATTGGATTTTTCTGGAATACTTTTGAAACTAGCTCTAACTTGTTTTCCAAATTGACATTCCTTACATACTGTATTGTGAGGTTTGACAATTTTAGGTAAATCTCTAACTGCCTTAGTAGTACTGATTTTCACCATTCAATCAAAATTTACATGACAGAGTCTCTTATGCCATAGCCAACTTTCATCAATATGAGAAATTGAGCATGTCTTTTCACTATTATTTAAATGAAAAATATTACCTCTAGTCTGATTACCGGTTGCAATTTCCAAACCAGTTCTATTCATGATTTTGCATTTTCCATTTTTGAATTGTAACTGAAATCCTTTCTCAACTAATTGACCAACACTCAAAAGATTATGTTTTAAACCTTCAACATAGTAGACATTGTCAGTATTATTCTTACCATCAAGAGATATTGTACCCTTACCTTTGATCAAACAAGCTTTATCATCTCCAAATCTTACTAAGCCTCCATTGTATTCTTGAAAGTTCAAGAATTTACCTTTATCTCATGTCATATGATGTGAGCATCTTGAATCAATGATCCACACATCTTTTACTTCAACTTTAGCTGCCAAGGTCTGTTCTACTGGTTGAGCAGTAGGTGTCAGTTGATCTTCTATTATAGCAATAGAAACCCATCCATTGTCTATTAGATCCTCATCAGAATCATCAATCACTCCTTCATCAACAATGTAACAAGATTTGTCTTTATTCTTCTTAAATTTGTATCTTTGATATTGAGGGTTAGGATTGTATGTTCTTCTAGCTTCTTCTCTTAGTCTAGCATGTCTATCAGGGTATCTTGAAGCCATATGACCAATCTTATTGCAGTTAAAACATTTAAAGGGTGTTTTACCTTCATACTTACTTCCAACTGGACCTTTAGGCATTTTCCTTGCAAATAGTGCTTCAAGTTCTTCATTTTCTTTCCTGCTTTCTTCAAGTTCTCTTGCATAAAAGGCTTTACAATTAGATTTGTCAAATGATGGTGCAGATGATGTAGATGCTTTAAAGGCTAAATCTATCTTTATAGTAGCAACATGACCAAATTCTTCAATTTCAAAAGCTGGAAGTTTTCCAATCAATGTATCCCTAGTTACTGATGTATTAGGCATTGTTCTTAACTCATTTATAGCAGTGACTTTCATTTTATATGTCAGTGGCAATCCTCTTAAAACTTTTGAAACAATTTCATTCTCACTTAAGGTTCCTCCACAACATTTAATACCCAAAACAATCTCATTTACTCTTTCCATAAAAGTAGAAATTCTTTCATCTTCTTCCATTTTCAGATGTTCATACCTGACCTGAAAGATTTCAAGTTTTGCAATTTTGACTGTGGAATCTCCTTCATTCAGTGTTTCCAAATGATCCCAAATAGCTTTAGCAATAGACCTATCTGATAGTCCCATGATTTGTTGATCAGATAATGCACTCAAAAGTGTTTCTCTTGCTTTGCAATCATTTTCTTTCTTCTTTAGTCAAGTTAGGTGGATTGGGCTGACTCTGAGTAGGAGCAGTATAACCATTCTTTGTAACAGCCCAGATGTCCTTTCCAATGCAATTTAGATGTGTCTCCATTCTGATCTTCCATATGCCATAGTTGGTTCCATCAAGTCTAGGATTGTCCTTCCTGAAATAGTTAGTAGACATTGGATCTCCTCAAGCTGTTAAACTTCTGTAAAAGAGGACTAGGCTCTGATACCAATTGTTAGGTCCCAGATACAACTAAGAGGGGGGGTGAATCATTTGTCTAACAAATTCAAACCAAAAACAATTAAACCAACTTAATGCTTAATACTGGTAAACCAATCTAATATGTTGGTAGACGGTTTTAATAGTTAATTGCAATACCGGTAAGGATTAATGCATGAAACAAAAGGACAAAGTCATCCACAACACGTAACACCAATATTTATACATGGAAACCCTGTAAGGGGAAAAACCATAGTGGGAAACCTTACCCACAATCAGATGATAGTACTGTAGATAGTAAGTGTATACAAATGGGGTCTGCACATGCAGAAAGGCCAAGTGCCTAGAGCTCACTGCTCAAACACAAAATAGAAGTCACACTAACTACAATTGGATGGTTAAATCCAATAAGAATGTACTGCTCAAAATAGCATCTTCATATGCTGGATTCAATATTGGTGTAGTTTTGATTGTCTTCACAAAAACCCTCCTTCAACCTTCAAATGATGTTTGCGTGTATAGCTCTGCTTATTCTCGCATATACCTTCACACAATCCTTTTTCGCATTCCACATCCGTTCTTACAAATAAGATCTTACATTTATACCATACCCTAAGACCAATTTTAGTAGGTCTGCTCTAAAGGATAATACAATAAAATTAATTTACAAATCAATTAATACTCGATGCAATAACCAATTCACCATGTCATCTTAATGCATTTACAATAATAATAAGTCATCTCCATAGTGTGCCATGCTGATCTGGAAAAGATAAACCTGCTGGTGTAACCTGGACCTATTTGCCGGTAATGGCAAATATGTAAATACGAATATGCCAATTAACAAAACTCCAAGACAAGGTGTCCACATGATGTCTTTGACATAACCAAGTTTTTTCCATGCCCTTCCAAGTGTCGGTGATCATTATATTCTGCCAGTGTACCAGATACCGGTGACTGTGCATGAGTCACTTGCTTGTCAGTGAATGTTGCTGATACTACAAAGTGCCATAGTTGATAAGTGTTTAGTAGGTGTTGACATCAATGACAAAACCATACCAAAATACCAACAAATCTCAACCATTTTCAAAACAAAATGGTAGTTTAGAAAGTAGACTCAGAGTACTTCAACTCTTGTTCTTGTTGCATCTTCAAATTTGGAGTGTAACTATGTTCAATTTGTCGTCAATGTTTAGACACTGTTGATTTTAGGGAAAAAAAAAGTGGCATCTTAAAACCCCCTTTTGGTATTGTAATGGTGAAAATTTAGGGTTTCCACCATTAAGGTAAAAACCGCTAATTTTAAGTCTAGGAACCACTACATTAAAGAGGAGTGAACCTAATAGATCTAGCCTCAAATCAATAAGGATAGGGTTGAGAAATCTTTTTAGATTCATTGGGATTTGAATTGATTCTCTCTTTTAAGTTGAATTGAAATAATGCTGAAATTAGGGTAAATGTATATAAATTAGAGTGATTACACATGAACAACATCAGATCAATCTACGAACCTGGATCTGAGCAATGTAAGAGTGTTTGGATCTATTCATAGAAGGATCTCCTGATTGATCAGGACTAGAATGCCTATCACTCTGGTCCTCCCCGCTTTTCATCATCCAAAGGGGAACTTGTTCATCTTTGTAAACAAAGCCAATTCTGAGAATCAAAGATCCATACCTATTCTTGTGCACAATAAAGAAGGGAAATATATTGGGAATAGGGTTTTGCCTTAGGTCAAACCCCGCACTAACTCATTTGAGGTCAAAATCCGATGAAATTTTCTAACAAAAGTGAATTAACTTATTGTTTCGTCGGGTACCTTTCAATTTAATGTGAGATTTTCACTTTTTTTTTTAAACTGGTCCCTGACTTTCGTCGAAATTTCGATGAACAATAATTATTGTTGCTATTCTGATGATATGCTGACTGATATCAATGACGACGATGATGATATGACCAATCCTTACAATGTCGAATCTGGATCAGATGATATCGACAATGAGTTGGATGAAGAAGAAGATCAATGATATATTTAGTACCTTAGAATAACGTGTTAATGAGATCAAGGCATCTCCAAGCCACAAATGGGAAGGGCATACAAATGCAAAACAACAAAATGGGTATTTCTTCTTCCTTCCTTAAATTATGGAATTGCCTTTCTAGGTAGTTTCATTAGCCTAACCCAAAAACAAATTCTCTATATTTTCACCATAAATATTAATTCTAGAATGGCTTTTCATCTACAATTCCTTTGTGTTCCCACTTTTGATGATATTATAGATAAGGGGGTCACCATCTAGAAATACCTTGTTGCCAACATTTTGGTCGAGAACTATAATAAAGACAAAGATAACATAATAACTAAACCAATGAAAAAACACACTTGGGCTAAAATAAAATGTTATCAGATGATGGGGTAACTAGCTCCAAATTCATTTAGAGCTCGAACATGTACCTAAATAAAAATATCCTAATGTTTCAAATTGTCCAACAACTAACACATGTTGTTATACCACAAGAATATTCAATAATCCAAAATCATCCAAAACATATGTACACTTCCTTGGGGGAGCTTATCAAAGTAGTATTTCAAAAATCAGTTTAAGCTAACCTTATTAAATTCCCACATACCATAGTTTTCAATGACAATGCACCCAAACTTGCATTATTATTAGATTATTATTTTTAGGCCTTCATATCTTCTAGGTGTTCAAATAAAGTGTTTTGTACACATTTTGTGCTTCAAGTTTACATAATAATTAAAACGAAGGAAAATAATTGGTTCCAAATTGTATTTTAAATTTGAAATATAAAATTTTAAAAATGAACTTTTAGTCTATTTGGCTCATTTTTATTTGAATCTCGTACGTGTAGGAGCAAAGAGTTGGGGCTACAATATAGAAGGCAATCCCAGCAGAACCCCCATTGGTATAATGACTACAAGGATCAATTGAAATACCAAGCCTCCCACAAAGCATCTTGCCAGTCGAAAATTGAAAAATGGAGGGAGAGAGATGACGAAAAAGTGCAAGTGCCAACGAATCCACTGTAAGTGTTGAATTCTATATTTTGGTCAACTCCCATTAATCATCAAAACTACTATAAAATCCTTCCAATTTACTAAATAGGATTGAAATGGTACTGTGTTTTTTTACATTGAGTGGGAAAGGTTTTGGGGGTAGAAAATTTGTATCAGCTCTCATGGAGTCCACAAGAATACATCTCCTTCACGAGATTGCCTAACTTGTATGGGCTCGGGCATACAAATCTCTCTTTCACATAGTTTGCCCAAAAATTTTGTGGTTCTTACATTTTTATTTTATTTTTATGCCATTTTTGGTCATCAGATTGTACCACGCTTTGGATTCCTTCCAACTTCAGCATTTTGTTACAAGAGAAAGTACCCAACGATGTACTATAGAGCATAATGCTCAGAGCATATTAAAACAGTTTGTCACAGCACTAAGACATCAGTCTTATGAAATACACCCTTACTAATTAACATATGGGTGTTGTACCATCCTTAAAATTCCTCTGCAGCCTCATCGGATATTTACGATGTATATGTTGTCTTGCATAAGTGATATATGAAGTGAGGGTTGGGAGGTCCAATGCATCTAGTGTTTGGTCCTCAAGATCATCATAATGCAATGCAAAAAGATGCCTTGCAAGGCATTGATCTATTTGTTGATCATCTTTATCAAGCACTAGGTAGATCATATCAAACCAGGAAAGCAATGTTGGAGGAAGTTGGATATTATCAATAACTGAAGGTTGGCACAAGCTAAAACTGATGTCCTTGCATTAAGAGATTCTATGAACCCAGCCTTTGCAATTGACACTTTTTTTTTGTTCCATAACCTCGTGTAACATGCTACAAGCATTATCTAACATATTGTCAAACTTGTCTATGCAACAAATACCCCTATCACTCAATACCAGTGCTCCACTTTCTAGAATTGTTTCACCATTTTCAAGGTCCTTTGATACATAAGCAGTCAAACCAACTGCAAAACTTCCACGACCACTTGTATAAATGCCTCTAGGAGCCAACTTATGCAAATATTGAAGTACTGTGTTTTTTTACATTGACTGGGAAAGGATTTTTGGGGCAGAAAATTTATATCAGCTCTCATGGAGTCCACATGCATACATCTCCTTCACGAGATTGCCTAACTTGTATGGGCCCGGGCATACAACTCTCTCTTTCATAGATTTTTCCCCAAAAAATTATGGTTCTTACATTTTTTTTCATTTTTTTTATGTCAATTTTTTTCATCAGATTGTACAACCACGCTTTGCATTCCTTCCAACTTCAACATTTTGTTACAAGAGACAGTACCCAACGATGTACTACAGAGAAAAAACAAGTATAGTCAAATTAGTTATTAAAGAACTATTCATACAATGAGATAGTGTTGAAAATATATTTATGTAGAGTGCCTTATAGTAGTTCTCCCTATTCAATGCTATCTTGTAGGGTGCCTTAAGGCTCTGACTAAATAAGGTTCTTGTGTGGGAGAAAAAGTGACACTAAGCAAACATGCCCTAATCTCACTTTCAACCACACACTTGTGGAATACAAAAGAGCCTAGAGGTATCACACAATTGGCTACTTCTTCTTGTGGAAGAGAGAGCCACGGGCTACCTATTAGGATTTCTATTCCTTTGTTGCAATTGAAAGATGAAATGATGCAAGTTCAATCCCTAACCCCAAAGTGCAAGTATGAACTAATAACAAGATTACAGAATTGAACTTAAACAATGGAAAGCTGTAAACACAAGGACAAGACAAGAATGCAAATGTGTACCCGGAGTTAAAATCTGACTGAAAATGTTCGGGACGGGGGCGCGGGCGCCACTGTCCTGATTCTGCCCCTGAAACTGCTCCGAAAACTGTTGTTTTGCACTTTGGAAAAAGCTGTCAAAAATGCTGAAAATGTTGTCTGTCAGGAGGGCCAGGGCGCCGAGCGCCCCTATCCTGGCAGGACCAGGGCGCTCCATGCCCCTGTCCTGGTCTTTTGCTCTGAAACTTGGTGTGTTGTTTGGTCTCCGTCTGCTTCTTCCGGATCTGTAACTTGCGGCGTTGTCCGAGTCCCGAAACCTGCACTTATATCTGAAAAGGTGTTTGGGCGGCTATATAGGGTTTTGCCTTAGTCAAACCCCCGCTTCGGTGATTTCCACCTCCACGAATAGCCAAGTTGTATTGTAAAATGTATTGTGTGTGCAGACCTAGTGTGTGTGCAAGGTCCTAAAATGCAAGAAAGCAAACTAGAGCAACCTAGAAAGTAAACCCTAATTGCTTGTAAATGATAATGTAAATGCTCTAAATCAAGATGCAAAGTGATCTAAAGCATGAATAAAGGATATTTGAAGCTTATGCAAAGACATGAAAACAACATGAAATCATACCCAACCCTCAAGGGAGGAGTACAAGCCAATCTTCAGTCGGTAATCTCCTATTGTTCTTCAATGTCTTCCAAGCCCTAAATGGACGAATGAAATTGATAAATGCTTGATAGAAAGATGTTGGATGTTGTTGAAGTCTTCAAAGATCTGCTCTTTCGCTGCATAGGAGGTTCCTCAAAACAAAAATCGGATCCCTTCAAATGAAGGAGAGCTCTTATATATGAAACCCTAGGTCTTAATTCCAACTTTAGGCCGACCTAGAGATTGAATATCCCACCAATTTCTTGGGGTTAAGCTTTATTTTATGATTGGATCGTGCTCCTAAAATTTCGGGAAAAATGTCCGGGACCATGTTGCACTCCGGGCGCCATGGTCCCGACAACTTTTCACCAAATTTTCAGGACTGTCGGATATGATGATTTTAGAGAGAATCCCGAAGTTACAGGTGATTTCGAGATGTTGTGACCCCCGAAATCAAGCCCCCAAGTTCAAAATAGGACCTAATTAGGGTTTTTGATTAAATGATGTATAGGAGGAATAAAATGAAAAGGGCACACTTTAATGAAAGGGCCCAACTTTATGATGTGGAAGATGATGAAATAGAACCTTACACCTAATTAATTTAATTAATTAAGTGCTAAAGGGGAAATGCAATGCAACATACAAAATGCGCCAAGGCGGGTGCTAAACTAGGTGTGAAATTGTACCACCCTAGCAAGTGCGTACAATTTACGACGCTACAGTTCCGATTTTACTAATTTGTAATGTCCCCTAGGGTAAATGACTACATAAGGTTTTGATTTTAGATGTTGATCAGATTTTGGAAGCAAAGACCTTTAACCTGTATTGATCTGCAACTGCAAAACAGAATCAGAAGATACTAATAATTATATTAAGGGTTTCTCATATAAACAAGTATAGTCAAATTAGTTATTAAAGAAAGATCCATACAATGAGATAGTGGTGAAAATGTATTTATGTAGGGTGCCTTATAGTAGTCCTCCCTATTCAACTCTTAAGTCCTTGCTAGCAAGATACTCATTAGATTTTGGTCAAAAGATAAATTCATCCAAATCCAAGGTATACATCCTTAACTCTAATTGTCTTGTAAAAGATAATATTACTAGGGTCCTACACTTCCAATGATAGAATTACCTTGAAATCACTTTAGCATTCCTTTCTTCATGGTTCAAAATAAACCTTCAGACTATCAGAAAGTCATTCAAAGCTTACAAAGTAGGATCTCTAATTGGAAAGGCAAATATTTATCAATGGCATCTAGAATACAATGATAAAATCAGCTCTTGACACCATTCCCAATTGTTACATGGTTGTTTTGAAAGATCCTAAATTAGTAGTCTCAAAATTAGAGAGTTGTTGGAAATTTCATTTGGAAAGTAAATCTAGATTAAAAAAAGTAAAAATCCGTCTAATCCCATTAGAAAACATGAGTTTAGATAAGTCTAAAGGTGGATTGGGTATTCACAACATCTCAGTGATAAATTCAGCTCTAGGTACAAAATTGGTTTAGCACATGTACAATAAGCCTCATGCCAAATTGTGTAAATTTATGCAAAAGACATACCTTTATTCTTCTAATCCAAGAAATAAGTTTACAATTTCTAATCCTTAATTTTATTATTATTATTTATTATTAAATTATTAAATTATTAAATTATATTTCAAAGTAGGGACATTACAATCCACCCTTCCCAAATTTTATCGTCCTCAAGCAATGTTGATTTTAATTTTCTCAAACAAAGGTGAGAAGCATGACACATCTATGACCTTCATATCCCCTTTGGTTCACTCTTGTTATTCTCATATTCTAGATTAACTAAAAATATAGAGCCAAACACAAAGCATACACTTGAAAATAAAAAGCATACACATGGATATATGAAGACAGAGCATACACAGAGTATACACATGAATATACACATTGTTAGACCCTTCTTATTGGTTAGAGGACATTCATTATTGTATTGCTTGGAAATAAAATATTGATCCATAATTGATCGATAATTTATGTATTGTATTGCTTGGAAATAAAATAATACAAATATGCAAGTATAGGTGGTATTGAAAAACCACCAGAGTTCTGCCACCCCAAAAAAATCCCCCAAAACCACCCTCAAAAGAACCATCCCAGCAAAAACCAAACTCTGCTACATGCAGAATCAACCTACCAAAACTACTAACAGAAATCCCCATGTACATACAAAATTGGGGAGAAAACAGACATAGAACAAAAAGATACAAACATACAACACAAACTCCACTAGCCATGGCAGGATTAACTCAGAAGCGATCTATACTTCGAGTCCTCATAGACCTTTGACAATCGCCTCATTGCTTGGGAAGTTTGGGGTCTCAGCTGCAACTCTCGACCCACCTCTACTCGTGCCACTTCACGAAGAACCCTTAAAACCTCATCACATTGCTTCAACCTTTAGAAATTTTTTAATGTCTCCCACCCGTGAAAAGCAAGAGATTTGCATCTTGCCTTCAAATCATCATCAGCCCATCGAATGAGTGGTAGCAGCACCACTGGACCAGCCACCCCTACCTCAAGAACAATGCCCACCATTGGGACCACACGAGAACACACACTATCCAGGTTTAACAGATGCCTTGAGTCAATTACAACTCTCAAGGCATTTTTCACCTTGTCCACCTCAGCCTCAAACTAGAAACCCGAGACTACAATCAATGAATATGCATCCATGTTCATCCTATAGCAATGAATTACATGGATAATTTCCTCTCTCACCAACATCTTCACAACCTCATACAGGTGCTCATCCTTAAACAAAAACAAACCTTTCAGCCTCCTATCCATGAATCATCCAATAAATGGGACTAATTTCTTGTCAGTATGGAAGGAGAAATTGGCTTCCATGCTACATAAGGCACCCAAGACAACTATGCATACAGTTTGATACCAAGAAAATGTGACTCCAACAACACTCCACCCAACCCACTCAATCTTTAAACACCTCACACTCAATTATGATAGCCATTCATCGTCGATATTTTTCACAATCTCTGCCATCATTCCTCTGAATGTTCTAGTTCATCTACATAATTCATCCACACAAGCCAGCCTTAAAGCCATCTAAATATTAGCCATTCAGTGCTTACAACAAGGCAATATCTTTGCTTATCAGCATTCTCGATCACCACAAGGCAATAACGCAAGACAATTCGTTCAAATGTATTCAAGAGAGTTCGCAACATTTAATTATTTTTGGGCCGATCCACATGTGTGCACTGTCCCATTAAAGGTTCCGATGTCATTTCGCAAACCCACTTTATTCCTCCTTCCAAAATTCCAAAGTGGTAGTTGATGCCCTTCACGAAATAGCACTGAGTTCTCTATTTCACAATCCTTACTTTTATCTTTCACAAAATGGTGATGTATTCGCTATTTCACATCCTTCATATTTAGATTATGCAAAACAACAAAATATTTGCCATTTCACATCTTTTATTTTTTAACTATTACAAAATCGACATCCAATGATGTTGTTGTATGTGCGATGATATTTTTGTCAAACTGGCATGCTCTGTATTGTCGCAATTGTGATGAACCACTTAAATATCTGATGAAGTTGTTGTATGTGTGACAATTTTTTTCATCATAATTACCAATGTTTTGTGTAGATTGTTCGTCACAAGATTAACAAAATTTTCATCAATATTCCGACAAAAACCGCTTGCATTTTTTCCTGACATCATCTAATGCCCCTTCGTCAAGATTTTTATGAAAATAGGAACGTCAGACAAGGGACAAAAATTTTGTTAAGTATTTTGTCAGTAATTCGAAGATAGTTCATTGAAATTTCAACAAACATGCATCGGAAATTTGTGCCAAATATAGTAGTGTTAGTTTTGGAATTAACCATGAAATAGAAATGAATTGTAATTGAATTGCAGTAATCGAACTGATCTCCTTTTGAGGGAGATGTTGAATAATGTCTGAAACACTAATGACATACCTTTTTATGGAGTTTTGTTTGTCTCCACAAGGAATTAGGGTTTCATGAAGTCTTCATAAACATAGAACATGAATGTCAACTCCATTGCTTGAATCTTGACCTTACTTCTACTCCAATGCTTGAAGGAAGAATGATTGCTTGCTCACTTGAATTTGAATGAATGCTTTATTACTTGATTGAATTTGTGGATGTCAAAATGAGAGGGGTAGACCTCCTTTTATACATGCTTATCGAAAAACAAATTAATTTTTCGACATGGGCTTACACAGGATCACAATTCTCGCTCAAATTGAATGACTGTTAAGGGGCCCCAAAATGGGTCCTGATTGGGAGGACCACAACGTTGGTCGCTCTGGTCCCAAAGAACTAGTGCACCAGTGCCCTGGTCTTCACCAATCAGGGACCAAGAAAAGAGGGGCAGAAAGTATGCATGCTGGAAAAATGAGACATTTATATGGTGTGAGTAGAATCAAGGCTCCAATCAGGCCTCAAGACACAAATACCAAGGTGAGGGCCCAAATGAGGACAAAATTGTAAGGGAGTATAATTTAGGATGCTACAGGTACCACATCTTGGTGCACATACCCATGTGTATTTTTAAATCTTATACATGTTTATGAGTTTCACAACCTATTGTTTTGAATATGAGATTCCTTTGAAAAGAAGTTACCAACTCATGACTTCTTGTGTTTTAAATAGTAATGATTTTGAGTGTGACTTACATGTTGACTTGTTCCCACCAATAAACTTAGGAGATCAACCTTCCCTCAATCCAACACACACCTATCCTAATATACCTAAAAATCATTCCCCTCATGCTTCTCTTGATGATGATAACCCTATTAGCAACAATCAAGAAGGAAGACTAAGAGGGGGGGTGAATCAGTCTTCATCGGATCAAATCAAATTAAACTTCAAAACATAAACTGATAAACTACAACAATGAATTAGATAATAAAATTAACAGCACAACACACAACACCAAGATTTTGATGTGGAAAACCCAGTTAAGGGAAAAACCACTATGGGAACCTACCCACTATAAGATGATACTCTGTAGTAGTATGTGAAAATATTACAATGGGGAATGCACATGCATTTAGGCACACTTCCTAGAGCTCACTTCTCAAAATATTTATGCCTAGAAGGCTACAAACCTCAGGGAAGTCTCACTGACTTACAATATGATTCAGACTACAATCTGAAAGAAATGAACTGCAATGATAGCATCTACAATTGCCTGATGATAGTTTTGGTTAAGCACAATTGTCTGCTCTACAACACCAATCTCACCTCAACACTACACTGAATGATAAGTCTCTTGTTTGCACAACCACCTCTCTTTGATAATGCAGACACAATATCGACACCTAAATTACATAAGTATCTCACCTATAAATACAAATCATCAACCTTGATAAAAAGGTCGGCTAAACCCTCAACCCTAAACTCATAATTATAAAAATTATTACATGATACAAAGATTGATCACCAGACCAATATAATGATTTATATTAAATAACATGGACCTAATTCAAATTCCCAAATGATCACATCCACCAGAAATCATGCCAAGATCAACTGCAACATGCTACACCACCAGAAATACCGCATAATATGAAAATCATCACCGATTCACAAAAATAACCAAAAACTCACACAATGATCAATGCAGATCACCAAAACAAATAGGAAAAGACTAGAAAACACCAACAAGCACGTTAGAACCATCCGGAATAGTTGCACCAACACCACTTTGTAAATATTCATCGATCAACATCTACAAAGCTCAAGAACACAACCATTCGACAACTGTCACGAAGAAAGATAACTTGCAGAGCACCAAATCATGAACCATCAGAAATGAAGATACATAAGATCATTCCAACCAATATCCCAAAGTCTCAGCACAAGATCTGATCACACCGAAATATACCGGAGGAAATAGTGGATTCTGCAAAACAATGATCAGCAAAACCAAACTTCAAAACTGGATCGAAAACTCTTTCCAAACTCACTGGAATAAATCACAGGAATATGTTGACATCAATGACAACAACATATCCTAGCAGCAGAAATGACAATAACCAAATCCAACAATCTCCCCAACAATCCAACAATCTCCCCCTTTGGCATTGATGGCAACATATGAATGTAAAGAATAGTCAATGCAAAGAAAGACAATATCACCAACAAACTCTCGCTAAGATCAAAATAAATAAAGAATTTTTTCACATGATCTCTCTCCCCCTTTGATAGCAATGGAAAAGATATCCAAAAAAGAAAATCAAACTCTCTCCCAATAAAAAATCTTGAATCTCTCTCCCCCTGGGATACACAACCAAATCAACAAACTACTCTAGCAGAGGAGCAACATCAACTCATCAATCCAGATAAAAGAATAAGGCTCTGAATTATACCAGATCGATGCAACTCAATGCATCTTATTCTCATCAGGAAGGGTCGATACCCCTAACTTGTCTCTCAAATAGATAAATATATCTGTAGGCAAAGGTTTAGTGAAAATATCAGCAATTTGTTCCTTTGTAGATGCATACTCTAGCTTCACCTTCCCTTAACTAACTTTCTCCCTCAAGTAGTTATATTTGATCGATATATGCTTAGACTTTGAATGTTGCACCGGATTCTTTGACATGTTTAATAGCATTGGAATTATCACAGTATATAACAGTAGGCTCATCATGAATAACTTTGATATCTTTCAACATTTGCTTCATCCAAACTATCTAAGTGCAATTACTAGCAATAGTGTACTCAACTTCAGCAGTAGATAAAAATACTGAATCTTGTTTCTTGCTAGCCCATGAAACCAAATTCTTATCTAAAAAGAATGCTCCACTGGTAGTACTCTTCTGGTCATCAACATCACCAACCTAATATGCATCAGTGTAAGCACATAACATGAAATCATCATTCTTTGGATACCATAAACCATAATCCATAATCCGTAGTTCCCTTTAGATATCTGAATATCCTTTTAACAATAGTGACATGACTCTCCTTCAGATCAGCTTGATATCTAGCAGCCATAGTTTGAGTAAGATATAGTAGCCCACCAATCATAGATCTATACAAACTTTGATTAACTTTGGGAGATTCATCATTTTTTGACAGTTTACAACCAATCACCATAGGAGTTCCAACCGGTTTGGAATTATCCAGTCCAAACTTCTTTAACAATTCCTTCACATACTTAGTTTGAGATATAAAGATATCTTTACCTATCTATGCAATCTGCAAATCTAAGAAAAACTTCATCTCACCAATCATAGACATCTAAAATTCTTTTTGCATATCACCGGCAAACTTCATATGCATATCATCATCACCACCAAAGATAATATCATCAACAAAGACTTCAACAATTAAAATTTTATCATTTTCAATTTTAAAGTACTGTCAACAACACCTTTGGTAAATCCCAATTTCAACAAATATTTGTCTAATCTAGCATACCGGGCTCTAGGAGCTTGTTTCAGTCCATAAAGTGTTTTCTTCAACTTACATACCATGTCTCCATCATCCAACAGTGAAAATCCATCAGGTTGCTCAATGTAAACTTCTTCCTCTAGATCACCATTCAAAAATGCAAATTTGACATCCATCTGATATACCCTGAAGTCCTTGATATACAGCTTCAATTCTAGCAACTGAGGTAAAATTTCCTTCATAATCAATCCCTTCACGTTGTGAATACCCTTTGCAGATCAGTCTAGCTTTATTTCTGACTACTTCACCAACTTGATTCAGTTTATTCCTGAAAACCCACTTAGTACTTGTTGTTACATAAATTTGTCTAGTTAATTAAATGAATATTTACTATTTATTTGATTAATAAACCTTCAATAATGAATTAATTAAATTAATATTTAATTAATTCATCCTCAACCATTCTCCTATTAATTAAATAAATTATTCAATTTATTTTCAATTAATTCATTAAACCAAATTCTAAATCAATTAAATGAATAAATCATATTTATTTAATTTAACCCCTTTCTTCTTTTAAATAAATAAATTAAACATTTATTTAAATCCATAAAAACCCCCCCACTTGCATTCTCCTACAAATTCAAGTTGCACCACAATTGAAATAAATAAATTTTATTTTAATTAAAATCCTATTTTCCCTCACCCACCAAACCCACTTACAATCCTAAATCCCCTTCTAGACCCTTCTAACCACTTTCTAGTCATTCCTAATTAGCCTAATCCATCTTCTAAATATTGTCACATTCCTAAGCAACTTGAAGTCACTTCTCAAAGCCTTCAAAGTCTTTGAAAAGCATTTAATGATTTATGTGTTCAACAAGCTAACCTCTAAAGTCTTCCAAACCACTAATGGCTCTTACATAACCATTTATGGTTAACTCAATTCACCCACATGGTTAGAGACTTTCCCTCTAACTCAACCTCCATGTAACCTATGTGTCTCCTCAAGCATTTAGTGCTTTGACCATGGTTATCCTCACTAACTCTTGCACAAGAGTTTATCCATTGGATAAAGGCATTATTCCTTGAATAATGAATTTATTCATTCAACTCAACATTAACCTTGTCTGTCAAGTTAACCCCCAGGTCATGTCAAGCATTTAATGCTTCTGCCCTCTCCCCTCAACCCATCTCATGTTGACATTTGTCATCCTAGGATTGGGTTGAAAGCCCTCACATGGATCATAAACCCTTCAATCCTGACCCTTGTTGAGATTACTCAATCTCAACCATCCATTGCTCCATTTTTCCTATAAATAGAGCCCATTCCTTCATAATCCACATCCTAAAATCTTGTGTGCATCTATATTATAGTGAATTTAAGAGAGCATTTTTAGCATAATATACATTTGTCTTTTGGCTAAAATTAACATTAGTTAATTTGCATAATATCTCATATTTAGTTTGTTTTACACTTGCATTTAGCATAAACAGTCATTTTCAATCTTGAATCTCCATAAGACATCCAGAATAGTGCAAAAAGCTACTGAGAGCTACACTCATTTGGGAACTTGGAGAGGAGAGGAGAGGAACAAGGGAGGAGCCACTAGAACGCTTTGGTCAACATTTGGAGGAGTTTAGTTTACCTCTTTTGTCTTTGCATGCTTTCCATTTCATATTTAGTATCTCTCTTGATATGCTTGCTTAGGATAGTCTTTCGTTTGTGATTTCTGACGCTAACACTGATGTTTGAATTGTTTGTCTTGTGTTGTTTGTGTCTCTCCTAACATCCTTTTTGTAGAGCATGAACCCAACGTGAATCAAACACGCAACCTTTTGATCTAAAAATCAACAAACTACTAAGTTTTTTGTTTAAATTGACACACAGGTCGTGCTTTAGCGCCATTGTTCATGCTCTAGTGCCTTCAAAAGTTGGTACTTTAGCACTATTGTTCCTAATAATAGCGTTATTTTCTTCCAACTGGCTCTATCATCCTTCTTGACCATTAAATAGTGCTATTATGTCTAGTTTTAGCACTTGTGCTCGTTGTTTCACAAAATTTATTCTGTTTGATCGAGTTCTTTTAGAGCTTATGTCTCTTTTTATAGTTCTTTTGTACTTCTTTTAGCGTTTGTATGTTATTTAGCGCTTTCATGTTAAATAGCGCTTTTGTTTTCACACAGAGTAGTGCTATTGCAACAGACAGTTGTAAAAAGACTTTTTGTAACCGAAAAATCAAAATTGAGGCTTGTAGAAGCCCACCAAAACTTCATTTTTCATTTTTTTTACTAACTCTTTGTCTTTTTTGTAGGTTTTTAAATTAGATTAGGAAGTAAATTTATCTTTTTATTAACTTTTCAAAGTTGGCTTAAAATGAATTCACTATCTCTTTTAGCTTAAATAAACTTCACATTTTTGGGGGGGTATAAAAAGAATCACATATTTTGTTTGGGCTTATAAAAGCAACCTCACTTGTCAAGTTAAAAATAACTACAAACTCAAACCCAACAAAATTTCTTTTTGCAAGTTAGGGATCATTGTATTTTGGGCTTAAAACAAGACAAAAACAAATTTATTTCTTGCATCAAACTAAAATCACAATCAACATTTCATTTGGGCAAGTTTAAAAAGAACAAACCATTTGTCCCTTCAAAGTTTCAAAGCAATTTACTTCAAGCAAAAACGTGCTTCAAATTCAGTTGACCAGGATTTCAAGTTCATAGATCACATAAACATATTGCCTTGAAAGTTAAAAAGAACACCATGATTGTTGGAGCAACATCTCCAAATATTTAGATCACATTGCTATAAACTTGGTTAAAAAGAACAATTGATTTCAGTGGTTGGCACACTTGTGCAAATTTTGTCAAGTGGTCCTACTTCTAACACACACTATCCTCTCCCTTGGCTTTTGTGGTCCTAGGTGCAAGAGAAAAGTGTTAATAACACTCAAAGTTTTATCTTTTTAAGAGAGGCCTACCAAGAGACACATCACTCTTCTAGCATCTGTACGTCCACGTAGGTCAGTATGCACAAGATCCAACAATCCATCAGATGTATAAGGTTTTCTCTTGAAATAAATCCTTGTTTGCTTACCCAACTAACACTCCTTACATATCGGATTAACAAGTTTAACAATTTTAGGTAGATCTCTAACAACTTGTGTAGAACTGATCTTAATCAATGAATCAAGGTTTACATGACACATCCTTATATGCCACAACCAACTCTCATCTATCTTAGCAATCAAATAACTCTTCTCACCAATATTCAAATGAAAAATGTTACCTTCAGTCTTAATCCCAAATGCAATCTCTATACCAGAGACATTTAAGATCTTGCATTTACCATCCTTGAATTGTAGATCATAACCCTTATCAACCATTTTCCCAACACTCAAAATATTATGTTTAAAACCTTCAACATACAAGACATCAACAATGTTATGCTTACCATGAAAAGAAATAAAACCTTTCCCACAGATTACAAAGGCTTTGTCATCTCCAAATCTAACTATTCCACCATCATACCTTTCCATGCTTACAAATTTTCTTTTATCACAGGTCATATGATGTGAACAACTATTGTCAATCACCCATACACCCTTTTCATCTACCTTAGGGGCCAAACCTTTCTCCTCAACAGAACAGCTTGTGGAATCACCAAGTACAAGTCTATCTTCTTTAATGGCAATAAACACGACTTCATCTCCTTCTGATTCATCATCTATAACACCTTCATCTGCAACATAATAACAGTTCTTCTGGTTCCTAAACTTTCAATTAGATTTGTAAGGCTTATCATATTTTTCATGCTTCTCATTGTTGGCATTATGTGAACTGGTATGAGGACATAATGACATTGTATGTTGTCATTGTTGTCAATATACTGAAGAGGTGAGAATTGGCATATGTGAGAACCAATATAACACTGTGAACCGGCATTTGTGCCAAAGTGAAGCAGTGTGCTTGTTCAAGGTGAAATGGCATATGGTTATGGGAACCACCACATGGAAGCATTGTATGACTACCGGTTGGTAATCTCAACTTTAGGGTTTCTGGTTTAAGTACTTCAAGCCTTTGTGGCTCAACTGGTGACTTTGTGTGATGAGTTAGCATGATAACAAAGAACAGATCATGTTGCCATGTAAGCCTTGTGTGTGTGAAGGATCTTGCATGAAGAAGAATGTTCCTATCTACCTCAGGAATGTGTGAAGTTTGTAAACGGTGATAATGTGTGATGGGTTATTAGCCGCCATGAAATCGGTGGACAAAGAACGATGGAGATTAATGCAGTGTGCTCAATGGTCATGATTGAACCGTTTGAATTCCTTAACCTAATAGGTTTAGGGTTTATTCTACCGACCTATCTATTTTCCTATAAGGTCGATGGTGTTACTCTTTCTAGGGTTGTTGGCAAAAGTTGTGTGTGTATCCAAGAGAATAGATACGTGAGTCTTGCCAGACCAAAGGAGAGAAGTGATACCTGTAGAGTGTAAGTGTAGAAGGTGAAGAGGAGCTTAAGTGGATCTGCATTGGCATTGAGTGTTGTTACCAGATCATTGTAATACCTGATGATCTCTAACCACTTCAACAGCTGAGAAATCCCTTAATAGGGTAGCTTTAACAGGCTTGCTATAAATCCTTTAACAGGGTGACTCAAAACCACTGAGTTCTTGAAATCCTCTAACAAGCTAACCTTTAATAGGGTTTAACCCTTAACCGGGTATTCTAGCCATCCCTTAACCGGGTGATCCCTAACAAGATCGGTTCTTAATAGAACCTATTGTATCAATCTTTAACCGAACAAGGCTCCTAATAGAGTGGACTTCTAAAGAGTTCAAAACAAGCTTGTGGGTATTCATCCCCACTATGGTTTTTCCCAGTTGGGTTTCCACGTGAAAAATATGTGTGTCATGTGTGATGTCCTTTTCATGTGATGCTATATTATTTTTTGTCTAGTAGTGAATCATGTTGATCTAGTTGCTTATATGTATATCTTTGATGGTAGATTACCTATTCATGCATTAGGGTGAAATTGAAATCAAGTGCTAGATTGTATGAGAAGATAAGTGTCAACCGGTTTATGCTTGTCTTAGTTATTCTGGGTTTTGTCGGTTGTACTCTATTTAAGGATTGGTGTCACTGTTTGTCTGTCAATGCACAGTGTCTGCAGACAAACTGGTTCAAGAGTGTGTTTTTGTCTGTACTGATTCACCCCCCCTCTCAGTACCAGTTTGGTACTATTCATTCATCATTGTGTTATCAATTCGTATCAGAGCGTCCTCCAGGTCCTTTGTGTTATAAGCTTAACCGCTTGAGGTAAAGATCCCAGTCTAATGATGAAGAGGGAAGGTCCAAAGTTTAATAGAGAAAATTTTAGTATATGGAAAGATAGAATGAAGATATTCATCAGAAGCATGGGTGCTCAACACTAGAGCTATGTTGAGAATGCCTATGTTGCCCCTACTGGTACTCTCACCGATGACCAGAAGAGAGAGATGCAGGAGAATGGGCAAGTCATGGAAGCCCTAATTAGTAGTTTATCTAACATTGAGTTTATTGATGTCCAAGATAAGGTAAATCCCAAAGAGGTACGGGATACTCTTGAAAATATCTATGGCAGTGATGAGCATGTAAAACAAACTAAGGAAGAAAGCCTTAGAGGGAATTTTGAAGACATGCAGATGGTTGAAGGTGAGACCATTCAACAGTATGGAATAAGAATCAAAACCGTTGTTGGAGATATCAAGAGTGCAGGTGGTAAAATGGAAGATTCCATTATGGTAAGCAAAGTCCTGAGATCCCTATTGCTAGTCTATGCAACAAGGGTTGCTGCTATTCAGGAACTGAGATCAATAGATAAGAATAAGGTGTCCCTAGACTCCATCATTGCAAAATTGATAGCCTATGAGCTAAATAGATTTGATGGCAGTGTTTCAAAGACTGAATCAGCTTTTAAAGCTTCTGTTGTACCATCCAGAAAAGCAAAAGAAGCTAGCACTAGTGGTGAACCAAGAAAGAGCAGAGAAATGGATGATGAGGAGATTCTGATGGCATTTGAAGCTCTCCTTGCCAGGAAACTTCCTAAAGGAACCGACAAATACAGATGTAAGCTTCCTTTGAAATGCTTTTCTTGTAACTGGATAGGACATATTGTTGTAAATTTTCCTAATGGCGACAAGGAGGATAAACCAGAAAGGTTCAAGAAATTCAAAGGAGGAAACCAGAGAAACTATTTTGTGGTAGTTGATGAAGGTGCCACAGATGAGGAATCAGAGGATGAAGAAAAAGAAGATATTGTGTTTGTTGTTGTCAAGGAAGATGTGTTAGACAAGAAGGCTCTTGTCTCCCAGTTTGATAATTCCAATGAGTGGATCATTGACAGTGGTTGTTCTCACCATATGATTGGTGACCAAAGCAAGTTTCTATCCTTGGAAGAGTATGATGGTGGTATGGTTTTCTTTGGTAATGATGCACCATGCATGGTCAAAGGTAGAGGGTCCATCTCTCTGAATGGAAAGAGTAGTGCTGACAATGTGTACTGGGTTGATGGTCTCAGACACAACCTTTTGAGTGTTGCCCAGCTGAATGACAGTGGTATCACTCTGGAATTCAAGAATGGAGTGTGTAGAATCAAAGGAAAGAATGGAGAATTGGTGGCCACCAGCATGCAAACCAAAAGTAATCTATTTCAGCTAAATGCAAATATAAGTACATGCCTCATGGCTAAATTTGATGATAGTTGGATATGGCATAGGAGACTCTGCCATGTAAACTTCGATAACATTGTGAAGGCTAGTAAGATCAAGGCAGTTAGAGGATTTCCAATGCTAAGCAAACCGGATAATACCCTGTGCAGAGAATGTCAATTGGGGAAAATGTCTTCCTCAACCTTTAAAGGTAAATCTTTCATTGCTGACAATCTACATGATCTTGTGCATATTGATTTGTGTGGTCCCATGAAAACTAGGAGTGTGCAGGGTGATAGGTACTTCATGATTCTCACTGATGACTACTCAAGAATGATGTGGGTCACATTCTTGAAAGATAAGTCTGAAGATTTTGTAAAATTCAAAGCTTTTAGAGCATTAGTGGAGAAGGAAAGTGGTAAAAGGATCAAGTGCCTGAGAACTAATCAAGGAGGGGAATTCACTTCTGGTGAATTCAACAAGTACTATGAAGAACATGGCATCAAAAGGCAACTGTCTGCCCCCTGGACTCCACAGCAGAATGGCCTAGCAGAGAGGAATAACCAGACTATGGTTGAAGCAGCTAGAACCATGTTGATTCAAGGAAAGGTAGCTTACACCTTTTGGAGAGAAGCGGTGAGCACTGCAGTCTATACAATCAACTGGGTATCCATCAAGAAAGGTAAGGATAAAACCCCTTATGAGTATTGGACCAATAAGACACCTATGGTTAGCTACTTTGGAGTGTTTGGTAGCAAATGTTACATCAAGAGGAGTGAACACCAAAGAAAATTTGATGCTAAATGTGATGAGGGAATATTCCTAGGGTATTCCACCAAGAGCAAAGCTCTCAAGTGTTTCAATAATAGGACTCAGAGAATTATGGAAAGCATCAATGTAAGAGTTGATGAAACCTCTAAGAAAACTGAGGAAACCAATAGTAAGCAAGCGGTAAATGAACCAGTTGCAACCTTCTAAGAACCAGTTGTCAGTCAACCGAGTACCAATAACAGTGTTCCTACACTAGCAGATGTAGATGCTGATACTGATGAAGATAAGGATGAAGAAGAAAAACAAGAGGAATCCATCAAGACCATTCCTTGGTATGTTAAGACGAATCATGATCCTAAGCAGATCATAGGAGATAAGGATGCAGGAATCCTTACAAGAAGAAAGGTCAGAGAAAACTCATGTATGATCTTTGAATTTGAGCCTAAAACATTCAAAGAGGCACATAAAGATGAAGACTGGATCAAAGCATTGGAAGAGGAACTTGACCAGATAGAGAAAAATGGTACATGGTCTTTAGTACCTAAACCGGAGCATAAAAATGTCATTGGTACCAAATGGGTCTTCAGAAATAAGCTAAAAGAGGATGGCACGGTGATTAGGAACAAAGCTAGATTGGTGTGCAAAGGATATGCTCAAGAAGAAGGAGAAGACTATGGAGAAACCTTTGCTCCTGTAGCCAGATTGGAAGGAGTTTGTATGCTTCTTGCATATGTAGCTTTTAAAGGTTTCAAAGTATATCAAATGGATGTAAAATCTGCATTCCTAAATGGTGTACTTGAAGAGGAGGTGTCTATAGAGCAACCAGATGGGTTTGTCCTATCTGAAAACAGTGACATGGTATGTAGGCTACATAAAGCCTTATATGGTTTAAAGTAGGCACCTAAAGCACGGTATGAATGTCTGCATTGCCATCTTGTGAAGATTGGATTTGAGAGAACAAGTGAAGATAGCAATATCTACTTGAAGTCTGAAGGAGATCGGATCCTGATCTGTGAGGTATTTGTTGATGACATTATCTTTGGTGGAGATGACAAGATGAGTCATGAGTTTACAAATGAGATGAAGAAAGAGTTTGAGATGTCACTCATAGGGGAAATTAAGTTCTTCATTGGACTGCAGATCCAGCAGATGAAAGATGGAATCTTTATCACTCAGTCAAAGTATGTCAAACAAGTGTTGAAAACCTTTGGCATGGAAGATAGCAAACCAGTTGGAACATCGATGGTGACCGGTTGTAAACTATCCAAAGAGGATGACTCAACGTTGGTTGATGAGAAGGAATACCGATCAATGATTGGTAAGTTGCATTATGTAGTGCATAGCAGACCAGATATTGCACATGTAGTAGGCATTACTGCAAGGTTCCAGAAAAGCCCAAGAGAATCCCAATTGGTTGCAATCAAGTGGATTCTTAGGTATTTGAAGGGAACCGTTGACTATGGATTATGGTATCCATATAGCAAGGATTTCAACTTGAAAGTATACACAGATGCTGATTGGGCAGGTAATGTAGATGATCGGAAAAGCACAACCGGTGGTGCATTCTTTCTCGGTGGTAGGCTGGTCTCATGGATGAGTAAGAAGCAAAGTTGTATCTCTCAGTCTATGGCGGAAAAAGAATATGTTACAGCTTTCATGAACTACACTCAGACAATTTGGATGAAGCATGTATTAAATGGCTTCAAAGTTCTTGTATCTGAACCGGTAAGTATATTTTGTGACAATACTAGTGCAATTAATATCTCCAAGAATCCGGTTTTACATTCTAGAACCAAGCACTTTGAGCTTAAGTATCATTTCTCAAGGGAAAAGGTTCAGAACAAAGAGATTGCACTAGAACATGTTTCCAGTAAGGAGCAGTTAGCAGACATATTCACCATGCCTCTCCCAAAGGCTACATTTATGTACTTAAGAGGTGAATTAGGGGTGTTGCCCCTTCAAGAGGTAAACTAAAAGCATATGCTCCACATTAGTCAGGTATTGCATAGTCAAATTTATTTTGGACTGATGTGTTGAAGGATGCTACTCCTTAGGGGGAGTAGCATAATGGAATAGGGAAGCTTGTGCCTCCACTTTGGCATTGTTGTCAAAGGGGGAGAAGATGTGAAGCGGAGAAGATATCTGCAGAAATTGGGGGAGAAAATGTGAAGTGGAGAGATATCTCTGTATATTGCCATCAATGCCAAAGGGGGAGATTGTTGGCATTATGTGAACTGGTATGAGGACATAATGACATTGTATGTTGTCATTGTTGTCAATACACTAAAGAGGTGAGAACCGGCATATGTGAGAACCAGTATAACACTATCAACCAGCATTTATGCCAAAGTGAAGTGGTGTGCTTGTTCAAGGTGAACTGGCATATGGTTATGGGAACTGGCACATGGAAGCATTGTATGACTACCGGTTGGTAATCTCAACTTTAGGGTTTTCGGTTTAAGTGCTTCAAGCCTGTGTGGCTCAACCGATGACTTTGTGTGATGAGTTAGCATGATAACAAAGAATGGCTCGTGTTGCCATGTAATCCTTGTGTGCATGAAGGATCTTGCATGAAGAAGATTATTCCTATCTACCTCAGGAATGTACGAAGTCTGTAAACGATGATAACGTGTGATGGGTTATCAACCACCATGAAATCGGTGGACAACGAATGATGGAGATTAATGCAGTGTGCTCAACAGTTAGGATTGAACCGTTTGAATTCCTTAACCTAATAGGTTTAAGGTTTAGGGTTTATGCTACTGACCTATCTGTTTTCCTATAAGGTCGATGGTGTGACTCTTTCTAGGGTTGTTGGCAAAAGTTGTGTGTGTGTATCCAAGAGAAGAGATACGTGATTCTTGCCAGACCAAAGGAGATAAGTGATGCCTGCAGAGTGTAAGTACAGAAGGTGAAGAGGAGCTTAAGTGGATCTGCATTGGCGTTGAGTGTTGTTACTAGATCATTGTAATACCTATTGATCTCTAACCACTTCAATAGTTGATAAATCCCTTAACAAGGTAGCTTTAACAGGCATGTTGTAAATCCTTTAACAGGGTGACTCAAAACCATTGAGTTCTTGAAATCCTCTAACAAGGTAACCTTTAACAGGTTTTAACCCTTAACCGGGTATTCTAGCCATCCCTTAACCGGGTGATCCCTAACAGGATCGGTTCCTAACAAAACCTATTGTATCAGTCTTTAACCGGACAAGGCTCCTAACAGAGCGGACTTCTAAAGAGTTCAAAACAAGCTTGTGGGTATTCATCCCCACCGTGGTTTTTCCTAGTTGGGTTTCCACGTGAAAAATATGTGTGTCATGTGTGATGTCCTTTTCATGTGATGTTATATTGTTTTCTGTCTAGCAGTGAATCATGTTGATCTAGTTGCTTATATGTATATCTTTGATTGTAGATTACCTATTCATGCATTAGGTTGAAATGGAAATGAAGTGCTAGATTGTATGAGAAGATAAGTGTCAACCAGTTTATGCTTGTCTCAGTTATTCTGGGTTTTGCCGGTTGTACTCTATTTAAGGACCGATTTCACTATTTGTCTGTCAATGCATAGTGTCTGCAGACAAACCGGTTCAAGACTGTGTTTTTGTTTGTATTGATTCACCCCCCCTCTCAGTACCGGTTTGGTACTATTCATTCATCATTGTGTTATCACTCACATCTATCATTCCTATCAAACTTATCAAATTTATCATGTTTGTCATAATTAGCCATTCTCTTTGGACATCTAGAAGCAAATGTCCTATCTTATAACAAGAAAAATGTTTTAAGGGGAACTTTTCATCATACTTACCGACACCTCTAGGCAATCTCCAAGCAATCAGTGCTTCAAGCTCATCAAGCTATTTTCTTGCTCTACTATCTCTCTTCTTTCTCTTTCATATCTGGATATCATGTACTCATCAGGATCATACTTCTTCTTACCAGATACTGATATTGATGCTCTAAATGCAGTCTCAGACTTTCCATGTGATTCTCCAAATTTTCTTAGCTCAAATGCAACAAGTTTTCTAACCAACATATCTCTTGTCACTGTAGTCACACTCTGGATCTCATCAATAGCAACAACCTTATGTTTATAAGTAGGAGGCAAATATCTGAGCACCTTAGCAACAATCTCATCTTCCTCAATCTTTCCACCGACATTCCTAATACCAAGGAAAAGTTCATTCACTTTAGCCATGTATGAATGTATGTTCTCATCATCTCCTATCTTCAATGTCTCATACTTTCCTTTCAAGCCCTGCAACTTAGCAACTTTCACTTGGCTATCACCTTCATACAGGATCTCAAGCTTCTCTCAGATCTCATGTGTGGTCTGAAGTCCCATAAAATTTGTCATTTCAGAATCAGTCAAGGAATTGCTTTGCTTTGATGTTATATTCTACTTCCTTAACCTCATCAAGAGTGGATGGTTCATTCTGAGGAACAACATAGACATTCATAGTAATCTTCTCCAAGACATTTCAAATGCACCTCCATCCGGCTCTTCCATATAATATAGTTACTTCCATCAAACCTCAGACTATCCTTCTTGAAAAGAATACCTCTAGACCTCCTCAAGCGATTAAGCTTCTACCAGGGATCTAGCTCTAGTACCAATTATTAGCAACAATCAATAAGACTGAGAGGTGGGGGTGAATTAGTCTTCACCGAATTAAATAATATTAAACTTCAAAACATAAACTGATAAACTGCAGCAATGAATCGGAAAAGCAAATTAATAGCACAACACACAACACCAAGATTTTGACGTGGAAAACCCAATTAAGGGAAAAACCACGGTGGGAACCTACCCACTATAAGATGATACTCTGCAGTAGTATGTGAAAATATTACAATGGGGAATGCACATGCATTTAGGCACACTGCCTAGAGCTCACTTCTCAAGCTCACTACTCAAAAGATATATGACCAGAAGGATACAACCCTCAGGGAAGTCTCACTAACTTAGAATATGATTCAGACTATAATCCAAAAGAAATGAACTACAATGATAGCATTTACAAATGTCTGATGATAGTTTCGGTTAAGCACAATTATTTTCTCTGCAACACCAATCTCTCCTCAACACTACACTGAATGATAAGTCTCTTGTTCACACAATCACCTCTCTCTGATAATGCAGACACAATACCAACACCTAAATTACATAAGTATCTCACCTATAAATACAAATCATCAACCTTGATAACAAGGTGGGCTAAACCCTCAAACCTCAACTCATAATTATAAAAAATATATTACACGATACAAAGATCGAACACCAGACCAATATAATGATTTACATCACATAACATGGACCTAATTCAAATTCCCAAATGATCACATCCACCGAAAATCATGCCAAGATAAACCGCAACACACTACACCACCAAAAATACCGCATAGCATGAAAATCATCATCGGTTCACAGAAATCACCAAAAAATCGCACAATGATCAATGCAGATCACCAAAACAAATAGGACACAACTAGAAAACACCAGAAAGAATGTTAGAACCATCCAGAATAGTTGCACCAACACCACTTTTCAAATCTTCTTCGATCAACATCCAGAAAGCTCAAGAACACAACCAATCGGCAACTGTCACAAAGAAAGATAACTTGCGGATTATCAAATCACAAACCATCAGAAATGAAGATACACAAGATCATCCCAAACAATTTCCCAAAGTCTCAATACAAGATCTGATCACACCGTAATATATAGGAGGAAATATCGGATTCTGCAAAACAGTGATAAGAAAAACCAAACTTCAAAACTGGATCAGAAACTCTTTCCAAACTCACTGGAATAAATCATAGGAATATGTTGACATCAATGACAACAACATATCCTAGCAGTAACAATAACAACAACCAAATCCAACAATCTCCCCAACAATCCAACAAACCCTTCAATACAAATGTCTAATAAACAATTGAAGAAGTTTTACAAGGAATTGCAAAGTCTTCAACAACTTGCAAGTATAGAACACTTGACTAGAGAGATAGTCCCCTAAGTGGGATGCCCCCATTGAATGGTACAAAAAATAGATTCCTAGTTGTATCCATAGGAATCAAAGTTTCTTGATTGAAAAACATTTGATGAAAGGGACTAGTAGGAGGAGGTGTAGAAAGTGTTCTTATTGATAGACTTGCACTCTTTTTGGTTGTTCTACATCCTCTTCGGGAAAAAAAAAATTGAACTTCCCCTAACTTGTGTCCTTATCATTCAAGTTTTGAGCTAATTTCTTCACATAAAAAGGTCATAATAACTACTATACATGCCAAAAAAATGATGATATAATGTTTAAACCAAATTGAACACTAGTTCACAATCTCGATTTTCAACACTAAATCCCTTAGGATAGTGCATCAAGAGGATGACCAAGAAATCAAGCATTCTAGAAAGGAATTTTTATCTTCAAGCTTCAAATATGAGTTTCCTTCAAGGTATACATATCCATCTAAAAATCTTATAACATTCTTCAACCATCTACAAGTTTCTTCAAACACATCTTAAAAGTCTTTAGCTTAACTTGGTGTCTTCAACCATGTGGATCTTAATCATTTGACTAAGTTCCAAAGTGTGAGAGACCATGCATGGATTCTTTGACATACCATGCAAGATGAAACTTTTTTTTTTTTTTTTAAATCTAACCATAGAACCAAAAAAACTCTAAAGTTAATGTACATCAAACCTAACCACATCTTAACCACAAGATTCATGACCCAAATAGTTAACCTCAACTTTTTAAATAGGTATTAACTCCATGATTATTTCATTTTTTGACAAATGTGAGGTATTTTGGTGCACGAGAAACAAATTGTTTTCACCCTTTGACCAATATACAAATATTCTATGAGGAAAAGAAACCTTCTTGATGAGTTTGAGATACATTAAACAAGCCTAGAAATAAAAATACAACCTACCTAACATTGATACATCACACTTCAAGTAACATTGAAATAAAATACATGATGATATGAAGCTTAAAATACATGAGAAAACCTTATCTACAACCTTTTATGACCCATGAATCCTCCTACTTCACCTTAAAACTTTCTTGCAATTGAAAAGTTATAAAAATATCAATACTAGGAAAGACATAAGAACTACCAAACTAAAATTCAATAACTAGGATGCCTATTTGGATTGAAAGTCATAAATTGGTAACAATTACATCCACTATCATCTCTAACAATGGTAGACCATTTAAAAATTAATGTGTTCTTAATTTTTGTGAACAATTCCACATTCAACATCGTTGATCTACTCTATATTACCCCCAAAGAAATGGCTAGGTTGAGGATACCAATAAAACATTACTTAAAATCCTTAAGAGGGTTGTCAATGAAATTAGCCATGATTGGAACCTCCATCTTAACCTTTCCTTATGTATTTACTACATTAGAATCTGCACCTCTTATAGTTCCACATATTATTATCTAGTTGTTTATGTTGAAGTCATCTTGCCAATTAAAGTTTAACTCCCATCATTATGCATATCATTGCAAAATCTTATCAGTGATAAAGAATATAGGGTGACATGCTTGAGTTGACTTGAGATCCTTGACAATTGGTTCCTCAAAAGTTAAAATTATCTTCAATCCTATCCTAATCATCTTTAGATAATCTATAACAAGAAGATTAGGCCTCACTGGCTCTAGCTTGGTGACCTTGTGTCTAGAGAAAATTAGAGGAATCAATAAGATTATGAGAAGAAAGGAAAATTTGAACCAAATTGGTTAGGTCCTAATGTCATCATTTTAAAATATGTATATAGGATGTATTAGGTTGATACACCTAAAGAGGAACTTTTGGATGAACCTCTAAACATCATCCCTAGATATGTTAGACTATCACACTTTTCAAAAATTAAAAAACTAAAAAACTAAAAAATAGAAAATAAATTAAAAATATACATATATAAAGAAAAAATAGTAAAGATCAATAATCATGTGGTTTCTTGGATGAGTACCATTTTAAGAACCAAAAAACAAGCACCATATGTAGTTTGGCAGTTCTATTATCCTATTTATCTTCACCCAACCCTTGTGTTATCCCACTACCCTTCACCACCACTACCATCTTATTATCACTTTACAATCATCCCATATTCCCCAAAATACTCTAAGATGAACATTTGATGAGTTAGATAAACATCCTAATTCCTATTCTTCATATATCTATTTATGTATATGTCCTTACAATCCTATAACATAATCACAACTACACATTGAAAACTATAAATTCGTGTGGATAACATCCTATATAAATATTTTAAATCTTGTAAATATTTTTATTCTTATTTCATCACCTAGACTTATTTGTACATAGGTGTCCTTAGATCCTATCACTATGATTATTGTCCTCGTGTGTTGTCAATACCCCCCTATCAAGATGATGCTTCATCAAAATCTACTAGTCCCTTTGAAGTCGAGTATCTTCATCATATATTGTCAAATGAATCCTATGTTTTAAATCCATCCATATTTGGCCTTCATAAGATATATCATTCCTCACATCAAGACACATCTCCCCCAACCACCATCCTTATGGAAAAGGGTACTTGAGATGCATGTTATTTTTTAGTGCTTTTCAATATTTTTTTATCTTTATCTTGATCTTCCTAATTTACCTACTCAAGGTCACCACAATTCATCAAATCATTGTGTGATTTTAATCACCAAACTAGGGGAAATTCTTGACATTTGTGTGCTTTTTATTCATAGTGTATCTCACTTTGTTCCCACTATGGTCTTTGTGACATTGTGTTATATTGGGATATTTTCTTTGTTTTTTGTTTTCTAGCATTGTACCTAGCAAAATTCCCTATAACTTTGTGAGATGTTGGACTAACCTTCTTGTTTGTTTAGTCTATCCTATGTGTGCAATATAAATTCATGTTGGTTCCTCATACCTTAGTGCATAGTATCTCATGCTATATCAAATTAGGTTCTCACTATATGATAGTTTAAATGCAACACTCATATTTCCCCATCCATTATCCTACGTGCTTCTAATCCATTTTTCCTATATTTTTACCTTCTATTCATCCCTTTTCATTCTACATTCATCACCCACCAATTAATAATGAATTTTATGTGCATGTGTATACTCTTTCACCTTTCCATATTTTCCTATATTTGGTCATTGTGTCTAATAATGTACTATGGCATGGCACTTGCATCCATACAATATCATTTACACATATCCTATGCATGATACTAATCACTTTCATCTATTTTATTATCATATAGATTCATTTTAGTTTACATATTATAGGCTTGTTAGTCTATCCACTAATCATTTTCATCTAGTTCATTGTCTTTTATATTCATTTTAGTGTGAATGATATATGCTTGTTAGTCTATTTTATCGATCGTTTATTATTCATCTCATTTTCTTGTCATTTAGTTTCTTTTAGAATCATTTTAGGTATGTTTAGATTTGTTATTCTAACCATATTTTCATTCTAACTTACCATCATCCACTAGGTGCATTTTGTTTTATCGTTTACTTATTAGATGCATTTCATGTGTTCCTTACCATTTAGGTTCATTTTAAGATTCATTTATTCATATCTATAAAATTTATCACATACATTAATTTCTTCCATAAACCATACATAATCATCATCATAGTCATAATTATCCATATACATAAGCATCATAATCACATTGACACTCACATCCTGCATCACACATGTCGGCCACATAAATATGTATAATGAGTACATCGTAAGAATACATATCCTGCATCACCATTATTAGCATCATATATAAAAGAATCACATAATTTAACACATGTATACATCCATCATGAGCATAATCATATTGAACATCATTCATACAATCACATACACCATAGATTATCATCATACATGCATATCACCCAATCAACCATCACATCCATATATATTACAAAAAATAAAAGTGTCCATCATATGCATATTTATATAACCAAATAGATCATCAATAAATTCTCATAACATATAGATCATCATCTCATCATATACATTTGTGAAAATGGAAAAAATGTTCCTCATTATATGGCTAGTTGTTGATATCTCCAACTAAGTGGGTTGGGAATCCAAGTGCTCCCCCTACTCCTCCTATTCTTTCTCCTCTTGCCCCAAAACTTGTTGGTGGTGGTACATATTCCGCCTTACACCCATGCCCTATCTTGTCACTTGAAAAAAAGGGGCACTTCGTTTTATTTTGCTGCATTGTTGGCTCTATCCCTTTTATGTTTTGTTTTTCTTCTATCTTTTTTTATTTTCTTTTCCTCCCTTTCACCAAATAAGAGTCAAAGTTTCCTCTTGCAAAGTGTTTAAGAACAAAAAATTTCCCCCATATTTATACTTTTATGTCCCTCTCTTCTTTGGGCCTCAGACATCGACATTTCTCCCTTCTAGCATTTGAAAGGGAGGATGTTTGATCCCTAAAGCCTCATCTCCTTCCCCTTACCCATATCCTAAGTAAACTCGAAAAGTCATAAGACTAATCCCCAAACCTCATCTAATGTCATCCTTTCAATAATTATAAGATTATTTAGGAATTTGATGGTGCCCTAATGAATGATTTTATTATCTTCAAAACACTCTCAATCCAACTTTTGTGGTGTCATTTTGAACTTACCTCAAACTTCTTTTGAACTCTACATACCAATCAAGTCCTAAAATATCTTGCATAAGAATTCAGTAGATTTGTCACACTCAAATCTTCATCATGGGTTCCAAATTAAATGGTGAGCTACCAGAAGGAGGAACTATTGCTCTTTCTTTGTTCATTCATCCTTCAGGACACCCTATAAGATAATTGGTCCTTGACCTCTAACTCACCCTCTTGACACTAAAGTGATCATCAGGCCATGGGCCTAGGGTTTATCAAGGATATAATACCAAAGGTTTAGTAAATAAAGAATTCATAAGCCTAATCCTCGTTCCTCAGTCTAGAAGACACAATAACACTAATTAGTTTTATTCTAAATATTAAGGAGATGAAAACTAACTCTTATGCAACATTGAAATCAAATTCTGATTTGCCCAAATAGTATTTTTTGCTTTATTTTTTAACAAAAGGTTTCATGTGTTGAAATCATGTCAAAGGAACCTATAAAAATGAAGTATCAGTTCAAGGAATATCACCCACCTTCAAAGATAATTTCACCATATAAAGAGATTGCAACTATAGATTTACATCATATGGACCTAGAACATGTAGCGTCGTAAATTGTACACCCTTAATTGGGTGGTACAATTTCATGCTTAGGTTAGCACCCACCTTAGTGTGTTGTATTCTTCATTTTAAATCCCCTTTAAGCATTTAATTAATTAATTTAATTAAATCTAAAGTCCTATTTTATCACTCCACACATTATAAAATTAGACCCTTAACCCTAAGTGTGCCCCTTTTTATTTTATCCTTGTAATCAATTAATTCATTAAAGTCTTGATTAGGCCTGATTTCGTATATCTAAACACCTTGAATTTTCACACCGAGTTGGGATTTACTTTGTAATCACGATATCTTGCATCCCTAAAAATTTGGAAAAAACTCGGCTAGACCATGGTGATTCGCCATGGTCTTGAGTTTTTCTCCCTAAATTTTGAGATCATGTTTTGGTGGTATTATAATGTTTAAATACAACTTTTTGAAAAATTATATCAAGTCTAGGTCGGCTTATGATAAAAAAAAAATTAGGTTTTCATACATACAACCTTTATTTTCCTCATTTTAAGGATCCAACAACTCTAGCAATTAAAAGAGCCTCTTATGAAGTGAAAGTACAAGTTTTTGTGAAGTCTTCAATCAGAAAATCAAGCATTCATCAATTCTTCATCACTCATTTTCACCATCAATTGAAGATTAGCAAATATTCAACAATAATAGGAGATCGTTGACTGTTGATAGGCTTGTACCTCTCCCTTAATGTTTGGTATCATTTCATGTTATTTTCGTATCTTTATGTGAGCTTCACAGCACTTGTTTTCAGATTTACATTATTTCCTTAGATCCATTATTACATTTGTGATTTGAAGCATTCTCATTTACATCATGTTCATTTAGGGTTTATACTCAAAACATAGGGTAGAACTCTAATTTGCATTCTAACTCATTAGGATCTTGTAAACATGTGATAATTTAGGACACACACACATTTAAACATTTTATTGGCTATTTGTGGAGGTGGAAATCACCAAAACAAGGGGTTTGACTAAGGCAAAACCCTATATAGCCACCCAAACACCATTTTTCAAGTTGTATGTGTAGGTACAGAGATCCAACAAAACAAAAAAGTTTTGGAAAGCCAAAATTTGCAAATACAAGTCTAGATCCAAAGCAAGGTCTTAAACATCTGAGACTAGGGTGCCTAATGCCCTGGTCCAAGACCAAGGTGGTCAGCGCCTTGGTCCTCTACATTTTTGGGCACTCTTTAGTAGTTCTACATCTCGGGACTTCAACTAGCAGATTCCAGAGTTCTAGATCAGCACAATAACTGGGACCAAGGTGCCAACGCCCCGGTCTAGCTCAATGATGCAAGAGCACTGGAGTAGTTCATCCGGTTGGATCAGTTAGCAGTGGAATTGCTTGGAGATTGTTGTGTTTCTTCCTTTTTGAGAATTTAGCATTGTGGATTTGGTTTTATAACCTAGAGACCATTGTCTTAATCATGTTCAGGATTCATGACCTTTGGATTTGATTTTGGTGAGATATCAATTTTGGTATTAGTCTAGTGTTGGTGTGTTCTTACCAGTTGGTCTTGAAGTGTGTAATGCGAAGATAAATTGGGTTACATATGGTTTCTATAACTTGCAGATCATTGGGAGATGTTGTTTTGGGATTGACCGATGTTCTTGGAGGTCCGCATGAAGTTCTAAGCATTTTGGAGATGATCTTTATGATTTGGGGTGACATATTATTGTTTGCACGTTTCATCATGAACCAATTGATCTTTGGCCGACTTGATCAAGTTGTTGTTGCTTGCGGATGGTATGAAGAGGAATTTTGGAGATTCATTTAGAGACAAAGATCCGAAGAAGAAGAGATCTAGAGAAGATGTAGTTTCCAGAGGGATTTTGGTCTAGGGGGACTGAAGTCCGGAGGGACTGACATCCCGATTAGTGCAGAATAGTGCAGACTGTTACCAAAGGCTGAATTGTTGAGCATATGATCTGAGAATCATAAATTTGAGTTGTAAGGATTGTTTTATAATCCTAGGCTGTGGTCTAGCATGTGTAAAGCCCGAGGGCATATGTAACTCATTAAACTATTATAAGGATTGCTCTTCCTATTTTCCTGGTTATATCTTGTGTTGTGTGAACCAGTCGCCGATATCTTTCATTTTTTTTTCATTTCAAATATGTCACATTTTACAAGATTTTCATCCATATGATGATACATTTGCTTATGATGATTATGTGTTTGGTAAGGAAGAACTTGATGAGGCTCTTGATGAGTTTCGTTACCCTAAACCAACATTTTTCCAAAGAGTAATCAACATAGTTCCTATGCCATTTCGTAGTGATGATAAACATAAGTTGAATGACGCTCCTCATGAAGTCATTCCTATCAAGTCATCCTCCAAATCTAGTAACATGATGGTTTATAACAATCCTCTTTATGATGAATTGTCTCCTTTTCAATCTAAAAAAAAATCATTTAGTAGACATGACTATGATATGTTAAATGATGTTCTTAATGATTTCATGTCAATTGCAACTTCTTCAAACAAAGATCACACATCTAAGAGGTTAATTAACATGATAATTTTTTATAAATGTGAATGAACATAACTTTCAAACACCTCCTAATAAATCCCTTTGTGGTCCAAGGTGCTTGATCTTCTCCAACATCACAACCTCTTAACAAGCCTCTCTTTGTGGTTCAAGGTGGCTATAGTAATGATGTCTTTTGCACTCACAACAAACCTATTATTATAGTCCAAGGAGGATATGTTGGAATCAAGGAACACTAAGAGGGGGGGTGAATCAGTGTTCTGTAATTTTTAACTTTATTATAATGTTATTTCAACCACTTAATGCAAATGAAGAAAAGTAAAGTGCAGAAACAGAAAGCAAAGATCAACAACACCATAACAACAAGATTTTTACATGGAAACCTGCTTAAAGGAAAAACCATAGTGGGATTCAAAACCACAATATTAATATACCTTGTTAGAAGTATAATAATATTATGTGAGGGAAATGCACATGAATTCAAGCACACTTCCTAGAGCTCACTGCTCAATTACAAGTAAGGGCTACAACCTCGGAAGGCTCGCTGCCTTACAAATAATTACATATAATAATTGGAATATTTGAACTGATGAATAACATCTACAAATTCTTGAAATGGTTTCGATTAAGCACAAAATACTCTGTTCTACAACTTTTCTCTATTCTGATATTCTGTTGTAATCTGGAGCACATATCCTTCAACTGCACATGTGAAACTGCACACAATCACTCATACACACATCACACATAACCATAGATATAAAAAATGATCAAATCAATCACCTATATATATCCACAACATCAAAGTAAATTTATTCCATGTCGGCCCAAAAATGCATAACATGCAAATGAAACATGTTACCCAAGTTGGCTTAATCCAATCCAAAAACAACCAAGCAGACCAAAACAAATTATGTGCACACTTCCCATATGTCGGCTCAACATCCTCAAATAAGAAAATAACTGCCAAAATCACTCTGCATGATCCACACAAAGAATCTTCAAATGCTATTGCTAATGAACACTATTCTACCAGAAAACTTGTCTACTAGATCTTCCAATTTACACAAGCCTCAACATCGGAGGCCATAAACTTGGAACAAGGCATATTACATGTTCACAATACATCTTTGAGATCCACAACACCAAATACTCAACACATATGAACCACCAACCAAAAAATTGTACACTGTGTCGGATATCCTACTCTTCTCACCAGACCTCACCGGACCTTAATCAATCTTCAGGTATCAATGAATCATGTACTGCGGATTGGATATTTGAATCAAGTTGTCATCAATGACAATATCTGTAAATACATGCAGTGTCTCTTGCCAACAAGATATTGCACCAAGATTCCTTATGAGTATGCTAAATAAATTACCAGAGAGAGTTATAATTCAGTTTCTCATACATACAACACAAGGAACAATAGGAAACCTAATCCTTCTCAGGTTATTCCATCTTCACTTCCTACTTCTTAACCTATTCTCCCACAAGCACCTTCTATTTCACAAACTCTTGGTAAGGAGTATGATCTTATTGAACAACTAAAAGTTACTCCTACCAAGATATCTCTTTGGGATCTAATTCAAACTTCATCTATGCATCATGGAATGTTACAAGATGCTTTAAATACTTTAGATGTCCCACCCACAATGACACCTAATAATATGGCTTCTTTAATTGACACCATGATAGCACTTAAAGCCCAAATTACATTCACATAAGATGAGTTACCCTCTCATTAGGTTCAACACCAATATGATCCTCTTATGATTGTTGTCCTTATTAATGGTAACGCTAAAAGAAAAAACCATTGTTGACAATGGCTTTGGCCTTAATGTTTGTAGCATTAGTATATTACATAAGATTAAGGTGGACACATCTCTTATTAAACCAGACTCTCTTACTATTTGTGGATTTAATAACATTGCTAGGTCTTTGTTAGGTGTCATAACCTTACCTATCAAGGTAGGAACTATTATTTTACCCACACCTATTCATGTTATGCTTGATAATTTAACCTACAATCTTTTTTTGGGATGGCCATGGATTCATAGTATGCAAGTTGTTCCTTTCACTTTGCATAGGCAAGTTAAGTTCATTTACAACAACAAGATGTATACTTTGTTTGTCGATACCAATTTACAAGCTTGCTTGCAAAAATCATCTTCTAAATCCTTTTCACCCACTTTTGATTATTCTTTAAACATTTCTACTTCTTCAAGTACTCCTAGTGATTCCAATACTCCTGAAAAGGACTCCACTCAAACTGAATCACCATCTTCTCCCAAAGAGACTTTTTCTCAAGAGGATGTCCTCTTAGGTGATGATTGGGGGTCTTTAGAATTTACCCCTACCTTTGTAGGAGAATATAAAGTCCCTCTAGGAAAACCTAAGGTTGAAAAGGAGAAAGATGTGGATGAACCTAAAAAGTAACCCACTTTGTCTAAGCAATTAAGTAACAACTTTGTGCCTGCTTCAAATTATGCACCTCAATCCACTTCTACTTCAATTGATTATGACATTCAGACATATGAGGCGCCCTTCCTTCCCTTACGAAAATGACTTCTCTTTACGATCCTGGTTTTCACATCTTAGCTAAGAGTGGATATAATGGAAATTGTTGCGGTGCTCAATAATAAGGGATAAAAGTTCCTTTAGAGAATAATGCTCATGAAACATCTTTTGGACTTGGATATAATCCCCTCAAACCCACCAAAGCCTCTAAGAGACCATTCCTTAATGTCAATGTCATTTTCTCTTCTTCTAATTAGATTTCATTAAAACATCCCAAATACATTGATTCCAATTCTCATCAACCTTCTTTTGATGTCTTTTCTATTGATGATTATTTGGCTCAGTTCCTAGGAGCCTATTATAGCCTTCCTCATTATCATCATAATCATGGATTTCAATATTGTTTGAATGAAGAATCATACTTTGGGAAAGACGCTAAATAACTAAAGATAATTATGAGATGATAAAGGAATTACCTCAACCAGTGGATGTTCCCCAACAATGTAACCTTCTTATAAGTGATACTATTGATGTTTTGATGGATCCTTGCAATGAAAAGAAGGTCGTAAAGAACGGAAAATGTTTAACTGATGAATAACAAAAAGAATACTTTGAATTATTGTATGAATTTCCTGAGATCTTTTCTTGGATCTATTTCAACATGCCTGGCATTAATCCTTAAATTGTCACTCATAACATTGTCTTAATTCTCGATGCTAAACCTGTGAAGCAGAAAATTACAAAGATGAATCCCAAAATAGCTTTTCTTGTTAAATCTGAAATTGAAAAGATTTTAGATGTTGTCTTTATTCACCCTATTGATTATTCCCCTTGGATTTTGAACATTGTTGTCATTGTTAAACCTGATAACAAAATTAGGATGTGCACCAACTTCAATATCTCAATAAGGCTTCTTTGAAAGATGATTTTCCGCTTGATCAATTCAAAACTACTTTCACAACTCCTTGGGGTATGTGTTGTTGGCTCATGATGCATTTTGGGTTGAAAAACATTGGCGCTACCTATCAACATGCTATGACTCTCATCTTTCATGACTACATGCATAAAAACTTAGAAGATTACATGAATGACATATTAGCTAAGTCTATATCTTGTCAAGACCATGCTAAGATCCTTTGTCAAATCTTTCAAAGAACTCATAAATACATGTGCTTGAACCCCCAAAAATGTGGTTTTGGTGTGGATAGTGGAAAACTCTTAAGGTTCATAGTCTCGCATCGTGGTATTCAGGTGGATACAAAGTAAAAAGATGTCATAGTTAGCATTCCACCTCCTCAAAACATCTCTCAATTGAGAAGTTTGCAAGGAAAAATTCAATCTATTCGTAGGTTTGTTTCACAACTTACGGATCAGACTTTCCTCTTTACTCAATTGCTTGAGAAAAACACCACCTTTCAATGGAATGAAGATTGTCAACAAGCCTTTGAAGATGGAAAAACTTATTTGGATAATCTTCCTATCTTGCAACCTATTATTCCTACTCAACATTTTCTTCTATACACAATCTCTTCTTCTCATGCTCTCACAACTTTATTGGCACAACATAATAGCGATGGTAAAAAATTCCTAGTTTATTATATAAGTTGCACTTTACTCGACTATGAGGTCCAATGTCTCGCTCTTGTTTTCACAACTTGGAAGACGTTGAGACACTACCTTTTGAATGTTGAAATTCATGTTATTATCAAATTTGATCCTTTAAAACATCTCTTTTCAAAAACTAACCTCTCAGGATGTTTAGTGAAATGGGTTATAATGTTGACAGAATTCGACCTTAAATTTGTCTCTCAAAAAGAAATTAAAGGTCAAACATTGACCGACCATTTATTCGATGCACCTTCACCTCTTACATTACCCAATCAAGAATCTTTTCTCGATGAGTTTGTTCTTCCTATTGATGTTGACAAAACTTGGGAAGTGTATTATGATGGATCTAAGTGTCGAACAAGTTTAGGAGCTGGTGTTATTTTAATATCTTGTTCAAGAAAACCTATCCCTTTATCCTATCATCTAAACTTCCTTTGTACTAATAACATCACTGAGTATGAAGCCCTTATTTCTAGTCTTAGAGTGGCTTTATCTATGAATATTAAACATTTTCATATCTATGGTGACTCACAATTGATTATAAGGCAAGTTACAGGAACTTATCAAACTAAACCGAACAAATTATCACAATACCATGACTTCACTTTATCCTTGTTAGAAAATTTCACCTCTTACACAATGGAACCTATCCCTCGAAAGGATAATCGACATGCAGATGTGATGGTATATGTAGCTTCTCTTGTATCCCTCGAAGATCCTTTGGTTGATTTAATTTCCATTATTCATAATCTTTCTTCTCCATCTATTTCTAATAATTCTAGTGATGTAGCTAATTGTTGTGTTATAGATTCTAATGAATGGTACTCATATATCTCATGATATTTGACCGATGGTACTTTTTCAGATTCTACAAGTAAAAATTCTAGAGCTAGAATTCATAAGCTAGTTGTGAGATACATTATCCTTTCTAATGTTCTTTATAGAATAGGCTATAATGGTCTTCTCCTGTGTTGTCACAACAAAATAGAGATCCTGATTTCTCTTGAGAATGCACATTCAAGTGCTTGTGGGGGGCATTTTGGTGGTAACTCTTTGGTTCAAAGATTGCTTTGAATGGGATACTATTGGCAAACCATGAAGAAAGATTCCTTTGTGTTCATTAAAAAGTGTCATCAGTGTCAAAAACACAACAATTTGATCCATGCTTTTGCACAAGAAATTAGGTCGCAAGTGGCCTCTTGGCCCTTTTCCTTATGGGGTTTGGATCTCATTGGTAAAATCTCCCCTCCTTCATCCCAAGGGAATACTTTCATAATTATGGCTACATATTATTTTATGAAGTGGGTAGAAGCGATTCTTCTTTGATCCACTACTACTGAGGTAATCTATCAGTTTCTCTTAGATAATATTATTTCTCAATTTGGTATACCTTCCGCTTTGATTTATGACAATGGTACCTCATTCAAGAATAAAGATGTGAAGAAATTCCTCAAGAAATACCATAATCAACATCATTTTTCAACACCTTTTTATCCTCAATATAATGGTCAAGCTAAAGCTTCTAATAATATTATTAAGAAAATTCTTCGTAAGACTGTAAATAAGCATGGTAAGGATTGGCATACTCAGTTTAACTGTGCTCTTTGGGCTTATCAGATAAGTGTTCACATAGCTACGGGTACTACTTACAATCTTGTTTATGTTGTTGATGCAATTATGCCTTTAGAGTTAGAGATTCCCTCACTAAGAATTTATATTAAAAGGATAGTCAACGATGACTCTTCTTGAGAACAACACCTTCAACAACTTGAAATTCTTGATGAACAACGCATAAATGCTCTTGAGAATATTCAAGCCTATCATAACTCCTTGAAACAAACTTACAATGACAAAGTTATTCAACTTTCCTTCCCTGTGGGTGATTTGGTGCTCTATGAGAATTAGCACAATGTAAATGCTTTACTTGAAGAAAAAGGAAAGTTTAGCTTGAACTGGCTTGGACCATATATCATCACTGATGTTTAAAGATCATGTGCTTATAAAATAGCGGATATTGAAGGTATGCCTCTTAAGGAACCCATAAATGCTATGCATCTTCATAGATATTATCCCTAGAAACCTTTTCTCTTCTTTTCTTTCTCTTTAATCTTAATTGTATGATGTGTTAGCATGTCTTCATTAAAGTGTGTGGTATTAAATTATTGTTATTTAATCTATATTGCTTCATTCTTGACAAACATCTTTTAAGTTTTTGTTGTCTTGAATTCATTGTGTAAATTTGTAGGAGTTTACATTATGTTATACTAGCTTGTCATGCAATTTTCTTTGTGTTTGAGTTGATACACACCATGTTGTGTTTAATTAAGTCCTTAATTAGATCACATTAGTTATGTAGTTTAACTTAAACACATCTCTACATCATTGATTGTTGTATTTAATTAAACACTTCATTTTTTACTTAAATCATACATGTATCAATTTAATCATGAAGTATTGAGCAATCAATCACATAAGAATTACATTAGACATACATGTACATTTCCAAATTCATTCCTTTTAATCAAAGCAATATAACACATGTTTTGCAATTAAAAGAACACATTTGAGACAAAAGATCATCATCATCATCATCATCATCATCATCATCATCATCATATATATATATATATATATATATATATATATATATATGATGATGATGATGATGATGATCTTTTGTCTCATATATATCATCATCATCGTCGTCATCGTCATCAAAAACATCAGGTGCATCATATACAAAACCGACCACTAGATACAAAATGTGGCCTCTATATCATCACTATCTATGGATGGTGGCTACTCAAGCCCTTTGGTCCCTGTCATGGTGGTCGCATGGGCGTATAATGATGGGTAGAGGATTGTGAGTGACTTCTCAATGAGTTCCTATAATCTTGGTCCATCATTATGCCCATGTACATGGTTGACTCCATGCAGGCCTATGTAAGCTTGCACTATAGCTACTCCCTCTCCTCTCATCCAAGTTCCAGATCTATTCATAGTGAATCAAATAAATCCTCATGTTGTCCCACACTCCTTTGGGGTCTATGCATGATCTGCGAAGACCAAGGAATGCATGCTGAAGTGACGATATCAGATAGTGTGTGATAGATAAGATCTCGTCACCCCTATATGCTGACTCTAGAAGAGAAAATGATACTATATATGCATTATCCTTAGAAATTCAATGACTAACTTAAAATAATAATAAGCCTTGACCTGGGTCTCCCTCCTGCCAGTGTGGGTCAAATATGATGGGGCATGTGCTACAATCATATGTGGTATAGAGTCACTTCCCTCTCCACGCTCGTATTGCCTTTGTACCTCAGGATGTAGGCCTATCGAAAATGATCCATGTAATCTAAAGATTGGACCCTCAAAGGTTGTCACCTCCACATCTCTCACTGCATTCTCTCCTCTAACCTCTATTGCTATGGGATCTAGGACTATGGTTTTATGACTTGAATGATCGGGAGCATCATCCTCGTCCTCCTCTTGTTGATCCTTGTCCTCATCCTCCTCATTATTCTCCTCCTTTCCTCCCTCCCAATCATCATCATCCTCCTCCTATCCTCCCTCCTCCTCCTCTCCCTCATCCTAGTGGTCTTGAGAATCCTCAGGATCCTCAAATGCCTCATGATCATCATTGTGGGAATAAGTTGCTCTCATCCATGCATCGAGATTCCCCCTTGGATAGTCTAATGGGGATATGGCTCTGAGGTAGTTCATGTCCCACCATATGATGTAGTTGTGTTGCACTCTGACATCATCATTAAATGAGACCACTATGTTTATCTCCTCATCATCTGAATCTATCAATTCTATCTCATCTGTGGTAGGCCTAGGGACTGCTTCTAGTCTCACAGCAGCTCGAGAGTGTCATATGTAGATCAATATGGCTCGATGAATGCCCTTATATAAACCAAAATATCACCTCACTTGATCAAAATAGAATGTGACGACAATATAGTTGCGGGGGCCCTCTATAAAGTGGTTCCTCTGCATGAGGCAAAGTTTTCTATGCTGATCTGGCCAAGTGGCCATCCATCGGTATGACCTCCACACAATATCTTTTGATCTCAACCTATCTATAGTCACTCTCCAATATAAAAAATCACCGTTATGCCATGGTCTAGTGAGTGGATAAGCATATGACCTAGGCTCATCGACATCCACATCTATTGGAAATTGTGTTGGCCTAGTACATGTAATGTGCTCAAAGATCCCAACCTATAGAAGGGTGCAAGTCATCAAACTCTTTCCCTCTCCATATGCAAAATCTCCTAAATCATGGTAGAGATTGGCTAGCATGCTCCACCCCCGTAAGAATACAATGTGTTGCTCCTCCATCACACAGATGGTATATGTAAGGCTCTCATGCATGTGATTGCCTCACCCATTGGGGCATATGGCTAACCCCACTATATCTATCATCAATCTCCTCATGAGTAGAACTCTGTTGGTAGGGTGAAGTAACCAACGAATGAGGATCTAACACCTCATCTTCGCACACATAGCTTTGTCAAAACAATATATCTACTCTCTCCTGAAGGTCATCAATGTGTGATTTGTCTGGTATCTAACTGTACGTCCTCTGATAGGGACTCTAAGAATGCAGTACACGTCCTGTAATATAACTTTCATCTCTCCCATAGGTAAGATGAAGGTGGAGGTATCCGAATCACACCTTTCCATCAATGCCATGAGAATTGTCGCATGAAACTTGATGGTAGGCATACTATATATGTACCGCATACCCATTGCCTAAAGAAGTTGTCGATCCTCTAATGATAGTCGAGGAATCTAGCTCCACAGATTTCGGTATGTGAGTCCAGTGGTATGCTCCTACATGTATGGCAATCTCTGCAAAATCCAGAATCTTGAATTATTAAACCATCTGAAATCAAAGTCAATCAACTCATTTCCTAATTATCGATTCCTTATGTGCCTTTGGTCACCCTGCCTAGGGACTAGGGCACTTTGGGAGGACTAGGGCACCTCAAAGGGACCATGGCAACCTATGAGGACTAGGGAAACCATCAGGACCATGGTGGCCTAGGTGGACCATGGCGCCCCGTTGGGTGCACATAGGAATTAGGGTTTCCTACCTAGTCAATAAAGTCAACTTAGTCAAACAAAAAGTCAATAGAAAGTACACATGCAGTTGAGTGGACCTACCTTGTCAAGAGGAATGTCTTCTATCATAGATGGTCATAGGATCTCCATCCAGGTCGGCATCTCGAGTTACCATTAGGCATTTTGTGCTACATGGGCTCCTCTCCTGCACTTCAAGATAAAAAGGTGAAAATAACAAATGAACGATGTCATTGTGACTATTTAAAGTATGTACTTTTCTAAACCCTAATTTTGTATTTTCACTTAATCATTCATATCTTGCATTGAGGAACTCTAATTCATGCATTGTCGGTTGTGTTGGAATTGTGTCTCAACTCTCTTTCTTACCAAATGTTCCATGATGTCCTTAAATCTTGTATCGAGATTCGTTAAGAACATTTGTCATCACTTATTTTCACAATTCAATGTGATAAATGTGATACCTTGTTTCAACTCACTAATTAGCAAGCTGAAATAGGGGAGCATATCACTACCCTCAAATTTTATCATTACTTAGTAAGAATTTACATGATTTTTGTTGGAATTGTGTTGTCATTGATGTCAATCAGTAATGGGATGGCTACCGGTAGAAGAGATGTATGTGCAACACTACTATGGAGGAGTACAGGATGTGATAGCTTGGATATCACCTTGTGTTGTTGAACACCGGTAAGGTAAGGAAGAGTGATCACTAGTGACACCGGTACACAAGTTAGTTCCTGACTTGTGTGGATGGAATGGTAAGGTTACCGGTACCAGCACAATGTATCACAGGCAAGGAAAGGATGTCAATTGATGAGTGTTGTGTTGGCAGTCTGTGGTTACCAAGGATGGACAAGCAGGAAGGGCAAGGTGCTTGGATGTTGTTTGTGATGAAGAGGCAGAATGTTACCTGAATCACACCAACACCGGAAGAGAAGAATGAATAGGTCACCGGTATGTTGTGAGGTTGTAGAATAGTAGGACTCCCACTGGATGAAGATGCAGTCATCATGAGAAGCTATGACTGACAGTGAAAATGCATTGCAGTAAGCAGAAGACAAGGTGTCACTCCACTGGTAAGTGAAGCTTATCTCCTATTATGCATTGTGTGCATCATAGTTTGGTGAGATAAGTAAGATGAGTTAAAGGCAAGTGCACAAAGGCTCTCACTTGATCCACTAGTGAAACAAAAGGAATGCCTCAAGTGCATGAGAATAGGGTTGTGTACTAGACAGGCTGAGAAGGCATGTTGAGATGCAGGTACAAATGAAGTGTGAAGTGTTTGTCACTTTGACAAACCAGCTGAGATATGGTCCGAGATGATCAAGGAGAAGGAATAGCTAAGCAAATGTAGATAGAGGAAGGATGGCCTGACTGAAGAAGGATTCTAGTGAAGTTTGATGACTTGTGTCATCAAGAGTGCTTACCGGTATGTATGTTTACTGGTAATATGGACAAGGTGCAGATGCAGAAGACTTCCCACTTGTGGGAATGAGCATACTTTGGATATACATGTCTGGAGACCGGTTTAGATGTTCCACTGGCAATTCAGCTAAGTGCAGACATGATGAGTGAATCGGTATAATGTGAGATACCGATAGGGTTAGTAAACTGGTAGGAAAGAGAAACTAGTAGAGTGGTTGGTTGGTGATCCTATCTGGACCAACTTGAAGAGCCAAGCTAGCAGATGTTCGACATGGATGCCACATAGATTCAAGGTGGCAAACCTGCATTGAATGAAGATGGAATGTACACTGACGGGGTAGGTGCAGAGCTGGTTGACATTAATGGTGACTACGAAGCTCGAGGTGGAGTTACAGAGGTGTGCGGCTCGAGATCATTTTGATAATAGAAATCCAGGACAAATTGATTGTGTTGATCGAAGTTGGTGAAGGAAACAGCTGAGCCATTTATGGCGATTGACTAAGGAGTGTCGTCAGACTGAAAGTAGATTGCCAAAGATAAAAGGTGTGATCAAGAAGGCACGTTAATGGTGGAGGTGTACAGTTGGCTATCAAGGAGATCAAATCAGGCAGGATCTAATTGGATTTGGTTTTCCTCGAGGATGATGAGGAAACCCTCACCGCCTAGGTTTTTGAATTGGCTTTTGGGCAGGAAAACTAGGTGATAAATAAGTAAGCCAAAATCATTGTGAGTTGTTGTTGAGAAGAGTTTAGTGTTGTTGCAAAGTGACTGCGTTACTTCTGCATGTTAGAGAAAATTGATCAAGTGCACAATGCATATTTGAGAAAAGAATAAGTGTGAGGGAGAACCAGGTTGAAGGGCTCAACCAGTAGCAAAGGAGAATCGGTAGTGTTTATACCGGCAGAGAATTGAAGTTAGCACTGTAGAGAAGGCAGACTTAGAACTAGCTAAGTATAGTACCGATGGAGAGCAGCAGAGAGTTGAAGGAAGTGAGAATTAGCAGAGTGGAAGGTGAACCAGTAAGCAATAGCAATGAGAAGAGAGATTCAGTCAAAGTGAGCAGAGAACTGGTAAGGCTGAGGAGATATCTTACCCGCAGGGAAGTTTGTACTGAGTTGTCACAAGATTCACTTGTAACTAGATTACTACCTTTGAATTTGATGTTTTCATTGTGATCACTGAGTTGTAGCTCCTTTGGGTTGTAGCCCATAAATAGGGTAGGGGTTGTAGCTCCTTAGGTTGGTGCCCTAAATTAGGGGTTGGCGCTCCTTTGGGTTGTAGCCCATAAACAAAATAGGGGTTGTAGCTCCTTAGGTTGGTGCCCTAAACATTCTAATAGATATTTCTTTGTGAGGATGGATTGGAGCAGTAGACTCCAGCAGCATTGCTCACCGAGTTTTTTCCCATCTTGGGTTTTCCTTGTACATACTAGTGTTATGAATTGTCCCTTGTGTGTGATTGCATCTGTGTCGGTCTCCCCACTAACCGGTAAGTCTTCATTGAGCTTGATCTATGAACAGGAATACTCACATAGGATACTTAAAGGGAAAAAATTTGAGAACCACTGGTTCACCCCCCTCTCAGTGGTGCATTGTGTCTAACAATTTTGTGATTTTATCTAACAATATGCTTTTGTAGGATGTGGTTCCTAATAGTGTATTGTGGATACCATTGGGGGATTCATTTGACACCTTATGGATATATTATTTTTCATGAATGTTTACTTTTATGTACTTTAGCTTGCATATGCACGTAGTGTCATATGATCGCTAAAGTGGGGGATAAATGTAGTGTCCTAAATTGTACACCCTTAATTGGGTGGTACAATTTCATGCTTCGGTTAGCACCTGCATTAGTGTGTTGCATTTTGTATTTTAAATCCCCTTTAAGTATTTAATTAATTAATTTAATTAAATCTAAAGTCCTCTTTTATCACTCCACACTTTATAAAATTGGGCCCTTAACCCTAAGTGTGCCCCTTTTTATTTTATCCTTTTAATCAATTAATTCATTAAAGTCCTAATTAGGCCCTATTTCAACCTTCAAGGCCCGATTTCGTATATCTAAACACCTTGAATTGTTGCACCGAGTTGGGATTTACTTTGTAATCACGATGCCTTGCATCACTAAAAATTTAGAAAAAAAATCAGTTGATCCCGAGTTTTTCTCCGCAAATTTTGGGATCATGTTTTGGCGATATTATAATATTTAAATCTGACTTTGTGTGAAACTATATCAATTCTAGGTCGGCCTATGATAATTTAAAAAAGTTAGGGTTTCATACATATAGCCTTACCTTTCCTCATTTGAAGGATCCAACAACTCTAGCAATTGAAGGAGCCTCTTATGAAGTGAAAGTATAGGTTTATGTGAAGTCCTCAATTAGAAAATCAAGCATTCATCAAGTCTTCATCAATCATTTTTACCATCAATTGAATCTTAGAAGATATTGAAGAATAATAGGAGATCACCGATTGTTGATTGGCTTGTACCTCTCCCTTAGGGTTTGGTATGATTTCATGTTATTTTCATATCTTTATGTGAGCTTCACAAGACTTGTTTTCATATTTACATTATTGCTTTAGATCCATTATGCATTTGTGATTTGAAGCACTCTCATTTACATCATGTTAATTTAGGGTTTATATTCAAAACATAGAGTGGAACTCAATTTTTCATTCTAGCTCATTAGGATCTTGTAAACACATGATGTTCTAGGACACACACAAACATTTCAACATTTTATTGGCTATTTCCGGAGGTGGAAATCACCAAAACAAGGGGTTTGTCTTAGGAAAAACCCTTTATAGCCACCCAAACACCATTTTTCAAGTTATGGGTGCAAGTACAGAGATCTGACGGAACAAAAACCTTTGGGAAAGCTAGAATTTGCAGGTATAGGTCTAGATCTGGAGAAAGGTCTCAAACTTCTAAGACCGGAGCACTCAGTGCCCAGGTCAAAAACTAAGGCGCCCAGTGCCCTAGTCCTCTTCATTTTTGGGCATTATTTGGTAGTTCTACATCTTAGGACCTCAATTGACAGATTACAGATTTTTAGATCAACACAATGACAAGGACCAAGGCGCTAGTGCTCTGGTCCGACTCAATCCATCTTAGCTTTCAGTGATATGTGCACATCTAAGTTTAATTTCCTATTTTGTAGTCTACATCTCAATTTTAGTTCTGCATTTAGCTATTACTTCAGTTTTTATCATCATTTTTGTTCATCTCCCTTTCTTAGCTTATCATTTGTCTATATTTAGCTCATTTCCTCTTCATAGCAACAAAGGAATAGAAACCTTAAATATGTTCCTTGACTCTCTTTCATAAGAAGAAGTCAAAGTGAATCATACCCTTAGGTTCTTTCATATTCCAATCTGTGAATGAGAGTGGAATTAGGTCTTAGCTTACTCATTTCCATTTTCACACTACACAAAAGAATTCTTAAAAAGAATTACGAATGAGCAAAATAGAACAAAATTTGCCTTGCTTTGGCTAGGTCAAAGTTTGTGGAAGCAGTTACTTTCCTAGTATCTTTGTAGTCTCCAAATATAGTGTTGACTTGTACAATGTATTACATATTTGAATTGAGGAAAGTTATTGGACCCTTAGGAGACATTAGGCCTAGGGTAGTTGAAAAGGTCTTTAGCATACTTGTCTATGAAGAGTATTTGGATGTGAATTAGCAAAAAGGAATAGAGTATTATAAGGCAAGAAAGTATCCCCATGACTTCAATGCTTCATTAATAACAACTTATTAACTAAGACTAGGAAGGTGTTGGCTAAACTAGACAAGGTAATACACTTATGTGAATTCCATCTAGATGTTAGAGATTAAATCGCACTTCTTAGCTAAAGATTTCTACCTGTGGATGTGTCTATTTCTCAAAACCATTCTCACCAACCAAGATAAGATTTATTAGGGCACCATTATCAATGAAAACCTCCAAAAATAATTGAATACAATAAGAAATGAGGCTAAGTTTTACATGACCTCATATCCAGTCTACTTACTAGTTGTTGAAGCCACGTTCCCTGGTCTAGAGAGAGTGGGTTCCCTAAGAGATTCTAGGACAAGCATATACAAGAATTACACTTATCTAACATTAGAGAGAAGACAAAAGAGCTATTGCCTGGTCAATGATGCATTCACTTTTTCTATCATTAGACAAATGAAAAATAACTTTTCCAAGATATTTTCTATGAATACAAATGTAGAGCTAGATAAATGGAAATACTAGTATATCTAGTTCAAAAAAAAATTATACATCAGAGTTGTTGGACGTCATAAATCCCTATACAAACTTCTAAGATACCCAAGTAATAAGTTGATTTTGTTGGAACTTTGCAAGGAAGTAGTAGAGGTCCATAAAATAGTGGGAATAAAGCATAAGCCTAGCTTCCCTTTTCCTATTGAGATTGGTGTCTAATCATGCCCATATATGAAAAGTATCAAGACAACAAAAATCAAGGTGGTTCCTTTGTCTATGGACTTGTATGGAAAAACAATAAGTAGCTTTATACCCATTTGGTAGATTGTCCTAGTAATTGGGGGTTCCTACAAGAATGATCATCCGTGCAGGTAGTGATCCTCGACCACAGACACCGATCAACGTCTACGCCTCAACCCCTTTTCCCCTCATTTATTTCTCATAATAAATGCTAACTAAGCAAAATCACAAAGTCATGGATAAGGTAAATATTGGTGGGTCGTACTTTGGCACTCTCTGGTATAGCTAGACCCTGTCGCCGCGATGCTCGTACATTGGAATCCTTGGCATGATGCTCCTTCGCTCTTCTCTCTATGGGCTTTATGAATAGTGTGACAATGACCCTTCCATGGGCCCCGTGTGGCCTATATAGGCCCTTCTTTTGCCCTTCTGATGCATGTTCTTTACTCTTTCCTTACTTTTCCTCAAATTTCTTCTTTCCCCCATCTTTCTCTTCCCTTTTTAATCCTTTCCTTGTGATTTCTTCATTTTTTGAGAATTTTTCGTAAAAGTTTTAATTTTTCATTAGAATTCTCGAGGAGGCATACCTTGCTCAACTTGTGTGAATATTATTGTCATTGATGTCAAACCAGTTATCTGGTTTGTGTTGAAATGGATAGCTAAGTTCAGACTATATTTTAATGTTGCCTAGTGGCAATTAAAATATTAATCATATTGTAATAATTTGAGCGATTACATGTCTATTGGGTTGGGCTCAAAATGAAATGTGTTGTAACTTGTAAATTATATAGGCCCCAAATTGGGCGCTAAAAGCAAATTCCAAGATTATGTAAAGTGGCAGAAATCTTGTCTAGCTGACTTGGGGGAAAACATGAGTATGAATCTTGTATATAAACAAGATTCATTTTCATCAAGCAAGTATATCATATGCCTTATGCAAACTCAATCAGCGAACTTGGATATTAGTGTGCAAAGTTGGTGAGCGACCTAATCCTTCATACTGTTGTGAGCTTATTTGATCATTGAGTGAACTTATTAGGTAGCTTGTTGGGCAAATTGGTGTCTTCATACTTCAGCAATTTTCTTCTCCAAGTGGTGTCGATATTTTGCCCCTTCTAAAGATTGATATTTTGTAGCTGCATATACTTGGTTTGAATCTACCCTAGATTGATACTACAATCAGATAAGTAATCTAATGTATACTATTCATGTAATCTACTTATAAATAAGAGATCTGATCAAAATCTTTGATGTTGGGTTTTTCCTCCAAGAGCGAGGTTTTCCCATGGTATTTGGTGTCTTGTGTCTTGTGTTTTATTGTTATTATTGTTTATTCACAGTCTGATTATAATTTAATTGGTTAGATTAACATTTGATTGCTTAAAATTAACATGGTATCAGAGCTTTAGGTTCATTCAAATAATCAAATTATTAGTTGCCCTTCACTTTCAGTTTGTTGTTTTAGTTTTGCAAGATGGTTATAGGTCTGAAAGTAGAGGATAGACTTGAAGGTGCCCTCAATTTTATATCATGGAAGGTTTGTGTCCTTCTTGCACTTGAATGATTAGAGTTGTTACAGTTTGTGGAAGATATGGATCTGACTGAACCTTCAGATCCGGAAGAGCTAAAGCAATTCAAGAAGAATGCTCTCAAAGCAAAGAAGTTCCTTATTGATTCCATGAAGGATCATCTTGTTCTAGTCATCTCCAAATTCAAGACAACTCAAGAGATGTTCAAACATCTAGAAGGGATATGTGAGATCAACAACATCAGTCGAACACTCACATTGAGGCAGCAACTTCTTCAAGTCAAAATGTGCAAAGGAGATTCAGTCATGTCCTTCTTCATGAAGATTTTAGAATTGAAGGACCAACACAGTGCCATTGGATGTGAGGTTGTGGACAAGTATATTGGCATAATTGCTTTGAATGGTCTTCCTAACTCTTAGGATCCCTTCATTTAAAGCATAAGTGGAAGAGTTGAATTCCCTTCCTTTAATCACCTCCGGTCAGATTGCATTCAAGAGGAGTCACGCCTTGCTGCCAGAGAAATGCATAAAGGCTCTCGTGGAGGAGATCAACATGTGCTTGCATCTCAACATGTTAGAAGAAAGGGAGGCCATTGGAAGAAGAACAACTTCAAAAGAGATAGAGACTTCAGACCTCCTGCTTTCGATTCAAGGAAGAATCCAAGGGATATTTCACATTTTTGTTGCTTCAAATGAGACAAGTTTGGACATTATGCCAAAGAATGTCAAAATCCACCCATGCAAGGGGAGGCCAACCTGAATGAAGTTGCAAACTCAAGAGGATAATGAAGACTATCTCTTCATTCCTTCCTTGTCCAACAATGTGCCAACCGATAGCAACACTTAGTTGATCGACAGTGGTTCATCTAGACATATCATGGGATATCGAGAGAATCTCTCAGACTTGATGAAGAAAGATTCCAACCTTCATGTGGCAATTGATGATGATGCTCAGTATTTGGTAAGAGGTTTTGGTAGCATTTCTTTAAATTTAGTATGTGGCATGTCTTTGCATCTTAGTGATATCTTATTTGTACCTAGAGTTAAGAGGAATTTAATTTCTATTTCTGTTCTAGAAGAAAAAGGTTATCAAATAGCATTTTCTGAGGGTAAAGTACTTGCATGGCCTAAGAAATCTAGTATTAAATCTACTTGTGTTATTAGAAATAGATATGATAGTTTGTATAATCTTTCAGCTAACCCCATTTGAGCACTCATTCATGAAGCTCCTGAATCTAGCAAGCTATGGCATAGAAGGCTCAGTCATCTTCACTATCAAGCACTTCCTTCACTTGAAAGGATGGTTAAAGGTATGCCTAAACTTAATCAATCTCATGATGATGCTTGCAAAGGTTGTGCATTGGGTAAGAACACTAAAAGTCCATTTCATAAAAGTGAAAGTAGAGCTAAAGAAAAATTAGCAATTGTTCATTCTGATCTATGTGGACCTATGTTTGTTCCTTCACCTAGCAGATTTCTATACTATGTTACATTTATAGATTATTTCTCTAGAAACACTTGGATTTACTTTCTAAAATCTAAAGAATCTGATGAAGTGTTAAGTAGGTTTAAAGAATTTAAAGCTCTAGCTGAAAATATGTTTGGTAAAAGGATTAAAGTGCTAAGATCTGACAATGGAGGTGAATACACCTCAAGTAGCTTCAATGACTTTTGTGTAGAAATAGGAACTAAGAGGGAGTTATGTGTTCCCTACAATCCTTAGCAAAATGGTGTAGCTGAATGAAACAATAGAACCATTGGTGAAGCTGTCAAAGCTATGGTTCACGATCAAGACCTACAAACCTTCTTATGGGTTGAAGCATCCAAGACTATTGTGTACATTCAGAATAGATGTCCTCACGGTGTCCTGAAGAACATAACTCCCGAGGAAGCTTTCACACGAGTCAAACTAGATATCAGCCACCTAATGATCTTTGGAAGTCTTGTCTATGTTCATGTGCCAAAGGAAAAGAGGACTAAGTTAGAGCCTTCTGGGAAGAAGGGTATCCTTGTTGGATATAGTGAATCTTCCAAGGCATTTTGCATCTACATTCCTGGTCAAAGGTACATTGAGGTAAGTATGGATGTCACCTTTGAAGAAAATATTGCTTTCAAGAAATCTAAAGGTTCTCTTATTGATAATGATAAAGAAGTTAATGATAATCAAGATATGGATATTGATTCTAACCCTGAGATTTAGAGGGAGCCTATTGAGCCTCCTGAACCTATTGAGCATGATTATCCTCCTGAGCCTCTGGTTCCAACTGATGGACCTAGAGATATTGCAATTAGCAAGAAAAGAGCACTTTGGGTTAGAAGCACAATTCAAGATGCAGAAAAGTTTGTAGCTCCTAGTGGCACTTTTAGAGAAAGTAAGAGACCTCGGAAGCTCTCTAACTATGTTGCAATGATGTGAAACATCATTGAGGCTGAACCATCCAGCACAGAAGAAGCTATGAACTAGAAATCTTGGAAGTTAGCTATGGACGAAGAGTATAAATCCATCATCAAGAATGATGTCCAAGATATTGTGCCTAGACCTAAAGGTAAGTTTGTTGTTTCTTCCAAATGGTTGTTTAAAATTAAACATGTTGTTGATGGTAGTATAGAGAAATATAAAGCTATATTTGTAGCTCATGGTTTTTCTCAAAAGGAAGGCATAGATTATGAAGAAATATTTTCTCCTATTGCTAGATATACTTCTAGTAGAACTATTGTAGCTATTGTTGCAAATTACATAAAATGGATGTAAAGATTGCCTTCCTTAATGGTGTTATTGAGGAAGAAGTATATATTGAACAACCTAAAATTTATGAGATTCATAATCAAGAGACTCATGTGTGTAGATTGAAGAAATCTCTCTACGGTCTCAAGCAAGTCCCTAGAGCTTGGTATGAAAGCATTGATAAGTAATTAGTTGGTTTAGGATTTTATAAGAATGATGCTGACGGTAACATTTACTTTAAATTATTTAATGGTGAAACGCTAATTCTGGTTTTATATGTTGATGATTTATTTCTAACTAGTGAAGATAGTCTCATCATTAGGTGTAAGAAAGAATTAGCTATTGAATTTGAAATGAAGGATCTAGGTCTAATGCATTACTTTCTAGGGTTAGATGGATTGTGTTGCCCCCATATTTGGCATACCTATTGATATATTGAAAAGATCTGGTATGATGGATTGTGTTGCCCCCATATTTGGCATACCTAAAATTTGAATTTCAAATCGATCTCAATGTTGAATGAAGATCCAATACACATTTATGTGTAAGCCGTGAGCACGTGATCCAAGGTCGTTGCCAATCAAAATATGAAAAGTGGATGAATTTTGAAAATTACCAAGAATTGAGGGAAATCAGTTGATAGTCAAGATCTAAGCATCATTTTGTGTCATGTGGCCAATTTTTGCCTGAACCCAGTTCATAATTTGTCATATTTTAAACTTTCAAATTTTGGTGTCCCTCATCCAAAAATGATCAAAATATCTCATCCTAGGTATCTTCATGAGGAATAAAATATGGTCTTTTCTCGTTTCCCTACCATCAAAGCGTGTTTCAAATTTCGGGACTTAACTCCTTGCTGTTTGGAAGATATGACCATTTTTCTCAAGCCTGAGCATTAAATTTAAAGTATTTAAATTACTTTTCAAATAAATAATTTAATATTTTAAATTTTTTTTATATATTTGAAGTCATTTAAGGAGGTATAAATCGTCTAAAAATTTCCTTTTCATCTCTCCTTTATTCTCCTCCGTAGTCGATGGTTTCTAGAGGTCAAGGTCATAATCTTTCAAAGTAATGGTTAGAAATGCTCCATTTTGGAGCATTCTTAACCCATAATCATAACCTTCGCAAAAGAAGGTTAGAAATGCTCCATTTTGGAGAATTCTTAACCCATATTTTTAACCTCTCATAAAAAAAAAGGTTAGGAATGCTCCAAAATGGAGCATCTCTAACCTTATTTCCTAACCTTGTGGGCCCGCTTTGTCAGGAAGGTTAGAAATACCCCATTCTGGAGCATTCTTAACCTCCTCTATAAGAGTCTTTTTAAAAGAAACTTCAAATAACGGGCTATGCACATTCAGCAATGCATTGAAGAAGAGAGGGAGTTCATCATATGTTGAAGTTGCAATTGTTCTGGAAACATACATGCAAACTGTGAAAGCTTGGCAAAGGCAAGAACTGCTCTGGTTAGAACCGCTTGACAGAATCATATGGTTATATGAATTGCAAATCATGGACTCAAGTAAAGGCAAAATTGGATGAATTGGCTGAGATTTCCAGCGATGCTAACTGAGACCATCTAAAAATGATGCTTGTTGCACATATAATATGACCAATATATGGATTTCTATCATAGCATATTGATGGGAAACTTTTGTCAGATATTATAAACATGCACACAAAATATGGAAGCCTAGACAATACACGTAAATTGTTTGACATAATGCTTGCACGCGATAGTTTAACAGAACGCTTCAAAGAGATATCACCCCATCGAAGGTAATGATTGCATGGGAGACATTAAATGCATCTATTTAAAGATAGTTGAAACTTGAGGCTAATGCAATCTGCAAGAGTAAAGCCCAAGCACACAACTGTTGCTCGCATCCTACCTGCCTGTGCAAGAATACAGGTTTCCAAATAGGTTATGTTATTCATCAAAGTGTAAAGGTCAGAGGAATTTTGCCAGTCATTTTAGTTGTGACTGCTTTGGTAGACATGGATGCAGATTGTGAATGCATAGACAATGCATGTGATTTGTTTCACAAGATACTCAGGCAGAATGACATTGCGAATGTGGAACATGGACAATGCATGTGGAGTGTTTGACAGAATACCACGTGAAATGCAATCATGGAAAGCTCAGACATGGCATGTGAAGTGTTTGATAGATTGCTTTAAAGAAATGTGGCCTCTTTTAATGCAATGATTGCAGAATATGCACCAAATTGTCAACAGACATTCATCAAAGCATAAAAGATAGTGGAATTGAGTTAGATGTTGTAGTCGTAGCTGCTGCAAATCATGGAAGCATCAACATTGCAGGATAATTGTTTGAACTCATCTGGTGACATATGTTGCAGAATGTAGAAGATTAGACAAGGCAAGAAAAATGTTTGACAAATGCCTCAAAGAAATATCATCTCATGACATGCCACGATTGAAGAAAAGCATGCAAATTGTGGGGTCGATGTTAGCTTGCCATAGAATTGATAGGGGGTTGTTTGAGTAGTGGCTGGTGGCTGGGAATTGTTCATTGAGATTGTAATTTTCATGCTTAGACCTAAGATACTTTGCACCTCCTTCTTTGCAGCATGGTGGTTCACACTTCTTGAAACTATCCCCTGCATGCATTCGCAATTGGGTTGGGAGGATGGGTGTTGGTTCCTGATGAATTCCGTGTATATGAACTGTTTAGCAAAAAACCACAAACCGATGCCATCTCATGACATGTGATAATTGCAAGTTGTTTGATAAATTCTTCATATATATATCACCACACCGAAGGTGAGATTCGTTGAAAAATCTTTAGAAATATACAAAGAAATGTCATTCGCCAGGGTAAGGATCATTTCATCAACATCCTCATTGCACATTTGAAAGCAAGAAATGGAGGCATAGATAGCATGCAGACCATGTCATAGATGCTTTTAGATGATACCATCTCACATCCCACAATGAAATAAAGTTATTACTTATAAGGAGGCATCGACACAAATGAAAGATGTTGGAAAATAGAGGTTGATATCAAACAAATGAAACTGACCATGACAAAATAGAGAAAGAAATGCATGAGAATGAAAACAGGTTATAGTTCAGGATGTTGAAAGGGATGGAGGGACCTTAATAAGCTTGGTGGACTTAAATTTTCTATTCAAAGCATGATTGTGGAAAAATTTGTGATAGCCAAACAATATCTTTACAACAGAATCATGTCATGATGCAATTTCCAATGTGATAGCTTTCAAGCCTGTAGTGTATGGTACTTTCAAAGAAGGAAGACAAAGAATTGAAGTTTATCGGCCTAAATTTTTCAATATGTGTAGACGTGCTCTCTTGGTGCATGCAGATTTCACATGAATATCAACTAAAATGTTGAAATACCTTCAAAAATATTCATGGAAACAAAATTGGTAAGCGTAAAGCTCATTCTACAACCTATGTCAACATCCTCGGAGCTCGTACTAAAGTGAAGAATCATTATCCATCAAAACATGAAAGGATGACTACAAAATTCGATGAAAGGAGATCCAAAAGATTTCAAGCAAATGTGCAGATAATGAAGTGTAAAGCTATGATTGTCTAACATTTTCTTGCATGTAGCTACACTCTGTAGTGTAAGCAGAGAATTGATGATGAAATAGTTACAAAGATAAAGATGCAAATGAAGTCACAGAGGCCACCTTGGCAAAAACAACAAGTTATTTCTTCAATGTAATGGGTTTGAAATTATTTTTGTAAAAAGTGACTTATGTCACTTATTGTAACCAAAGGTTAGAAAGTTGACTTCTTTTGCGCATAAAAGTGTAAGTTACTAACTCATTAAAATTTAGGCAGAAAAGAGTTAGTTACTAACCCAGGATTGAAGTTGGTTATAAGGTAGTTATCCTACAAGTCTATAAAGACAAGGCCTTTGCATTGTAATAGGGAGACTTTTTACAGAGGGGAAAACTCTGTTGGAATTCTAGGAGAAACTTGTAATGACATTTTGATTTGCACTATGTATAGAAAGGATTTTGGACTTGTATATTTCCAAAAGGATAATGAAGAATACGTCTTAGTTCATGTGTTCTAAATGTAGTCATGTGTTATCATTGTTGAGTTCTCGTATGTCAAATTGGTAGTCTTTTTATGCATATGTGATTTGTACAATTGATGTGATGATGCACAAGCAACCTTTGGTATCTCAGTTTGAATGTGTTGAAGTATCTTATCTCTCTATATGTTGAGATTTGTCATTCTTCTTTATCGTCATCTCATGCCTAAGCATATTACCTTATAAAATCCCCTTGTAATTTGTTGCTAATGTTGAGAAATCTCAATTGATGGTCGTATGTCTATTGTTGGGGTTTCTACCTTTATTTCTTTTTAGTTTTATGTTTTCTCCTTTATGTACTTTCAGGTTAAAAGTACACAAAAATCGTAAATACTCCTATCATACAAGGGAGCTACCCCTCTCAAACGTAGAGGAAGATTGTGGTTTCACTTCAATCTCTCCAACTGTTGGAATGTTTGTCACTGCTCATCGAGCAAACAGGGTCAGTTTCAGATAAACGACCGTAGTGACAAATCTGTTTACCAACAGATTGTAAACCTATGTCTACTCCTATGGAAACTAACTTGAAGAAGTTGAGTATTTCTGTAGCTAACTCTGATTTTGCAGATCCTTCAGAGTACAGGCAGTTGATTGGATCCTTGATGTATTCAGTCAACACTAGACCAGATATTTGCTATGCAGTGAGTGCACTTAGCCAATTCATGAACCAGCCAAAACATGTTCACTTGGTGGCATCCAAGCACATCCTGAGATACTTGCGTGGAACAATTGGCTATGGGTTGAAGTATCCAATCAACATAGTAATCAATTTGGAAGGCTACTCTGATTTTGATTGGGCTGGAAGTGTTACTGACAGGAAAAGCACTTCAGGAATCTGTTTCAACTTGGGTTCCGCTATGATCTCTTGGGCCAGTAGGAAACCGTCCTCATTTGCACTGAGTAATGCAGAAGTTGAATACATTGCTTCAAGTGTAGCAACTAGAGAAGCAGTTTGGCTTCGCAAGCTTCTTGCAGGGTTGTTTGGACAACCTTGGGAATCCACTGTCATTTACTGTGATAACTAGAGTTGTATTAAAATGTCTAATAATCTCGTGTTTCATGATAGGTCAAAACATGTGGAAACTCATTATCACTATGTTCGTGATATGGCACAAAGAGGTGCCATCCAGCTAAAATATATCAGCACTGATGAACAGGTTTAAGATGTTATCACCAAGCCTCTAGCTCGAGTGAAGTTTGAGTACTTCAGAGAAAAGCTTGGAATTGTGGAGAACACAGTATTGATTGAGAGGGAGTCTCAATCTTAGTAATGCAATTTAGTTTGCATCCTCCACCCTCTGTGGGAAATGCAAGCTGGAGTCATCCTCTACGGGCAATGCAAGGTGATGGTATTTCCTTCTCTGGGAGAAGGTTAAGGTGAAAGACCTCTTCCACCCTCTGTGGGCAATGCAAGGTGGATCCATCCTTTGCGGGAAATGCAAGATGGAAAGTTTTGTTGGTTTCTTGCAGGTCACCCTTCATCCTCTATGGGCAATGTAAGATGAAGAGGTCCATGATGTATTATTACAATATGTGATTTCTTGTTATAATCCTCCCTAGCTAAGAGGGAGTGTTGAAATGGATAGCTAAGTTCGGATTATATTTTAATGTTGCCTAGTGGCAATTAAAATATTAATCATATTATAATAATTTGAGCGATTACATGTCTATTGGGTTGGGCTCAAAATGAAACGTGTTGTAACCTGTAAATTATGTAGGCCCCAAATTGGGCGCTAAAAGAAAATTCCAAAATTATGTAAAGTGGCGGCAATCTTGTCTAGCTAACTTGGGGGAAAACATGAGTATGAATCTTGTATATAAACAAGATTCATTTCATACTTCAAATATATCATTTTCATCAAGCAAGTATATCATATGCCTTATGCAAACTTAATCAACGAACTTGGATATTAGTGTGCAAAGTTGGTGAGCGACTTAAGCCTTCATATTGTTGCGAGATTATCTCATCATTGAGCGAACTTATTAGGCAGCTTGCTAGGAAAATTGGTGTCTTCATACTTCAACGATTTTCTTCTCCAAGTGGTGTCGATATTTTGCCCCTTCTAAAGATTGATATTCTACAGGTGCATATACTTGGTTTGAATCTGCCCTATATTGATACTACAATCAGATAAGTAGTTTGATATACTGTTCATGTAATCTACTTATAAATAAGAGATCTGATCTGAATCTTTGATGTTGGGTTTTTCCTCCAAGAGGGAGGTTTTCCCAGGGTATTTGGTGTCTTGTGTCTTGTGTTTTATTTTTATTATTGTTTATTCATAGTCTGATTATAATTTAATTGGTTAGATTAACATCTAATTGCTTAAAATTAACAATTTGGACTAGATAGTTTATGCAGTTAAGTGTTATTCGGATTTGTTTGGATGTTGTATGTTGTTGACATGTGTAACTTTTTGTTATGAGCAGGTGATGTGAATTCCGGTATAGCTATTGGTTGTAATAAGATGGAGTTGTTATAATGGAGTGATATCCAAAAGATCCCCATCTCCAGAATTGTGTATTATGTTTTCTCTGGTCGCGGTATCAGTCTTATGTCCCTATATCAACTATTTTGGTCATGTCAATTGTTGAGGTACTCTTGGTATGTGTGGAATCTGTATTTTTTAGACTGGAGATGTTATTCTTATAATGGGTCACTATCTATGGGTCAGGACGGCCTTGTCCCATTTCAGTAATCACAGTATGTGCATCAGTCAATGGATTATGTTAAAGGAATTGATATCTTGCGGAGGTCGACTTGGTCGAGGTTTTATTGGATAACATGTTGAGCTAGGCTGACACATTACCTTGATGTATATATGTATGGGAGTGTGTGATGTGATATGAAAAAGAGAGAGATCAAGGAAGTATATGAGGTGTGTATGCGAGAGAGACATATCAATAAAGATTGTAGAGAAACATAGTGTGAAGTGTGAGTTGCGGATAGTGGAGACAAAGTCAGAGTGCACCTTGTGTTGCAGTGTTGTAGTATTCCTTCACCGGACTTGCTGCAAGATAGTAGTACAGAGATCTTTAACTGAATCTATTGTAGATTTTGTGAATTGTGATCTGAGTTTAATCTTGGAACTGTCTCGTGCATTTGGAGATGCAATCCCTTTCAGTTCAACCTTTCCTGTTGCGGTGAGCATTCCAACTATAAGTCATTGTTGTAATTTGTAGTGAGCATTCTGGCAGTGAGCCATTTTTGTATTTAGGCAGTGAGCCACTCGATAATGAGCCACCTCTTTGTAAAACACTACGTAGCTATTTATATTCTCTTGAGAGTTAACCCTCTCTGTGATTTTTTCCATTTGGATTTTCCACATATAAAATCCAGTGTTCCTTGTGTGGTTGTGATTTTCTTGTTTACTCTACATTTAGAAATTCAAATTGAGGCATAAGAAGTTTAACAATCAGTTGAAACAAGTGAATGAGAATATTAAAGATCTGATGCAAAAGATTGAGGAGAAAGACAAGTCAGAGCAATCCTTGAAAGAATCAATCAAGCTGAAATCTGAAGAATATGGAAAGCTTGAGAAAGAAGTGAAGAAGCTATAGGCAAAAAACAAAGTCCTTGACAATAGCAAGCTCCTAAAAGATTTGATCAGCATGCTGAATGCTCATTCGGACAAGACCAGACTTGGATTTCAACCTAGTGGATGTTCGGATTAGAATGGTAAAGACAAAAACAAAGAAGTTAAAGTTGAAGTTGAGAAGAAGTCAGAAGATGCAAGAAAGACCTGGAATCAAAGTACTAATGAAAGAAGGCCACCAGATCGTTAACCTAATGCACAAAGGTACCCATATTTTAATGTTTATTGTTTTCAATGCAATAAATTTGGACATAAGGTTGCTAAATGTAGAAATCAGTGTTATAGTTGCAAGAGGTTTGGTCATAAGGCAAATCATTGTAGAAATCACATTGTGAGTCAAAACAATAATCCAGTTGAAGCAAACAAGATGAATTGCAATTTTCATGGATATTGTTATACTTGCAATGGCTATGGTCATAAAGCTAATCAATGCAGATATGGACTCATCCTGTAAACTTTGCAAGGAAGGTTATCAGTTGTTTCAAGTGCAAAAAATCTAGGCACTATGCCAATCAATGTGGAAATGGAAATGTGGGGAAATCTGCTGAGAAGAATGTGATAAAGAATGATGAATCAAAGAAGAAGGAAAACTCGGTCTAGAGAAAGAAAGAAGTGAATACAGGAAGTGAGCCTAATATACCAGAATCTGGTGCAGGCACCTCTTCCTTTGGTAACTAAGTATAATGCTTTGGGTCAGGGGGAGTTCTCATTTGAAAAATCTGTTATCCTCCCCTGTCTGGGTGGGTCGTGTCATTAATCCAGGATGGCTGTGTTTAGAGGCTATCCGATAATAAAAGAACATTTTGCTGACATCATCGATAAGACATTTCTTGGCAGAAAAACCCTAAAAGGAAATTTTTTGTGAGATAAGTATCAATTTTTTGAATTCATTCTTTCATTGTCAATCATTTGTTCTTGAGAATAGTGTGAACAGTAGAAGAGCAGTAGAGCAAGAAGGAAAAGTATGCAATCATGGAGGGAAAGATGATCGTCAGAGAATCTAGCAATGGGTTTCAAGTCTTGACCAAGGTATTTCTAGATGAATTCAACCTGGAGAAAATCAGGAATGTGGAAGTTGGTCTGAATGATGGTGAATTGCAAAGAATTAAGTAATTGGAGAGCAAAGGTCTAAATCTATGGAATGAAATCCCTTGGTTTGATGATGCAAAGGTTATAAAGTAATTCTTATTCGCATGCGAGATGACAGCATCGTGTTGGATAAACCCTATCCAATCATGAAGGAGGTTATCTCTATGATCACCGATTTGTGCAACAATGGAGAGGTTCTGGCAAAGAAGTCAATCAAAAATTGAGAAGTGGGTTTTGTAACTGGCATAAAGGGTGATCAGTGAGCATTAATCATGAACACGATTATCAACCCTATGGTGAGGTATGTTGCCTATGACATTTCTTATAAGGTCTATTTCAGGAATAGGGAACCTGCCACTTCAACAATTGTAGTATATATGACACATATGCTTGTGATGGAAAACAAATCATTTGACTTGTGTCAATTGTTGAGAGAATTATTTTTTTTAAATGTTAAAATGTCAAAAAAGTAGAATTATCTGTTCTGGTTTAGTTCGTTGTTAGTATGTTTAGTCATGTATTGTTTGGGATCACTTCTAGCAAAAGAAGATGTTATATGGGAATATGGCATTCTAGTTGCAAGGCAAATATTCAGGTATTTGAACAGTTTTGTAGTGTCATAAAAATGTGACCCTAGCAATTTCCGACTGCATTAGGTTCCTCATGCATGCGAGTTCGAATCCTCTAGCTTGATCAAAGCAGAGATTTCAACCCTCAAAAACAACTTCTGCCTTGGCCTTTGAATCACCCCGTCCGCACTGTGCCCTGGAGAAAGGGGTAGGACAGGGGTGTGGCACCATTGTGCCCCCTTGGATAGGGGTGTGGCACCCTTTTCCTCCCATGATAGGGGTGTGGTGCCCCTATGCCTATCCTATTTTGGGGCAGGACCCTTCCTAGGGTTGCATTGTTGGTTGTACATCGGGCAGGAAACTCCCTCGATGTCGGCCCGTGATGAAAATCAAATCCACTATCATGTATTTAAGGGGAATTTGTCCTCTCATTTTCATAAGTGGGATGAGTGGGAAGTTTACATGAGCTCAAGCATTCAAGCATTCTTTTCCAACATTGAGCATTCTCAAGTCTTTCTTCAAGGCTAGGTGTTGCATTCAAGTCAAGGATTCAACCATGGAAGAGGAGATTGATTTCAACATTCAATTCCACATAACCATTTCTATCAACATTGCTATCACAACCTCCCTTGAGGTGATTTACAATTCAGTCTTTCATTTATGTCTTCTTGCAAGTACTTTCTTTCATTTCTTGGTTAATTCCAAAAGTGGGGTTTGACCTAAAGGCAAGCCCCCAATCCCAACCCATTTTCATCTCTTTTCTGTGTGTAGGTTGCAGGTGTGCAGCTGTACTTTCGGATTTAGGCTCCATTTGCAGCCGGAAAAACAATTTTCGTTTTGCGGATTTTTCGAAGGACCGTGTACATTTTTGCCATGGTCTAGGCAAATTTTTTTCAAATTCATAGCGCGACTTCGTCTCGACATATTACTGCCAGATCCAGGTGCACAACTTCATCCCATATTCTGATCTCAAGTTATTATCAGTTCTTTGTCACTTTTGCATTACATAATTCAGTCAATTCCTTTCCATTTCAAACAAAGAAGAGGGGATCAACTTATCATTCCCAATTCATTCAGAATTCAATCTACCATCCTTGTGTGGAGAGATTGAATCTAGTGAATTATCCTCTCCTCTTCCTAACGTAACATGGTGAAAAGTGTTTGAAGGGTAATCAATAGTGAGACTCTCATCTCTCTTCAAGGGAAAGGGTAGTTTTCCTCTTGATCTATCATTCACCATTTTCCCACCATTACAAGTTTAAATAATAAAGTAGCATGTGATTCATATTTCAAATCTTTTCTGGACATGTGGAGTATTGGTCTGGTATCCCCTACTTTTGGTTTTGGAGGCTCTTCCTTTAGAAAGAAGAAGAGAAAACAATCAATTTCCGGTAGTATTTCGGAGTCAAAGAAAACCAAGAAGGATCTCATAGAAGAAGCTATTGTTTTGATTGATGATCTATAATCTATTGTAGATGGAGGAGATTTGACGGTTGCAAAGAAAGAAGATGAAAATTCAGATTATGAATCTAATTTGCTAGAATTAGTTGACAGTGTGGACAGTATCAAGAAAATTGGTGTGATGTGGTTGACTTTAGTAGAGTCGGATAGAATTGAAAGTGTCATGTTGAATCATTTGATCCAAAATAGCATAAGCATTGAATATATTAATAACTTGCTCCCGGTGTCCCTAAATGAAGTTCTTAAGGAGAAGTTATTTGAGCAATATGTTGAGGCTAGAGTATCTAAGGAAAAAGGTTTTGATATGTAGAATATGTTAAGTGATTGTGATGATGCAAAGAATTTTTATCAACATGCATTAACAAATTGAGAAACTGTATCTGCAATGCTAGCAAGGTCTACAGGTACTGTATCTCTTGGCCAACAACAACAATGAACCACAAAGCCAAAATTGATGTTGTTGAAGATGAATTGAGCACTTTAGGTAAAAAATTTGATTTTATAGCTGATAAAGATAGTGAGCAGAGGAAAAGAGCTAATTTTATTCAAGCTGAACTCTTATTCTTACAAAGGAAGAGAGAATAATTTGTGAATATGTTTTGGAAGGTGAAGGAGATTATTGAGGCAAAATTGGAGCATTTTTTCGCATTGCTAGGAAGTGCAGTTGGGTATGAACAGAACCCATCTGCTCCGAACAGTTTCTCCCATGCTATTGATCTGTTGGTGGAATGTAGAAGCATTTCAGTAAGCATTAAATTGGCAACAAATTCATGGGAAGTTCTTCTTTCATAACTGAAGGAGAAATACAAGCTTATATTTTTGAAGAAGAGCAATTGAAGGTCCTTTCTAGAGTTGTATTCAGTTTTTGACAATTTTTGCAATTGTGTATATATTCTTTTTTTCTTTCTTTTCTTTTTTCATCAAAGGCATCCTTTGTCCTTGATGTCAAAAGGGGGAGAAAGGGATACAGTTTTTGGATTTTAGGAGTTGCATAAGTAAGGGGGAGTTGATTCATATGCAGATTTGATTTGGATATGTTTTGCCATCAATGACAAAGAGGGAGATTGTTAGAATTGTGTGAATATTATTTTCATTGATGTCAAATCAATTATCTGGTTTGGACTGGACAGTTTATGCAGTTCAATGTTATCCAGATTGGTCTAGATGTTGTATGTTGTTGATATGTGTAACTTTTTGTTATGAGCAGGTGATGTGCATTCTAGTATATCTATTGGTTGTAATAAGATGGAATTGTTATAATGGAGTGATATCTGGAAGATCCCCATCTTTGAAATTTTGTATTATGTTTGCTATGGTCTTGGTATCAATCTTGTGTCCTCGTATTAGCTATTTTGGTCATGTCAATTGTTGAGGTACTCTTGGTATGTGTGGAATCTGTATTTTGGAGATTGGAGATGTTGTGCTTATAATGGGTCTGGATGACCCTATCCCATTGGAATAATCATGGTATGTGCATTGGTCAATGGATTATGTAAAAGGAAGCATGTTGTTATCTTGCGGAGGCTAACATGGTCAAGGTTTTATTGGATAACCTGTTGAGCTAGGCCGACACATTATCTCGGTATATATATGTATGGAAGCGTGTGATATGATATGAAAAAGAAAGTGAGAGATCAAGGAAGTATATGAGGTGTGTATGAAAGAGAGACATAGCAGCGAAGTTTGCAGAGAAGCAGAGTGTGAAGTGTGAGTTGTGGACAACGAAGACAGAGTTAGAGTGCACCTTGTGTTGCAGTAGTCCTTCACTAGACCTATTGTAGGATAGTAGTACAGAGATATTTAACCGGATTTGTTGTAGAGTTTGCAAATTATGATCTAAGCTTAATCTTGGAATTGATCTCATGCATTTGGAGATGTTGTTGGATATTTTTGTTAGTATGTTGCAAATATGTGCTTTAATGATATCAGAGAGATGTGTTGTCATTGATGTCAACATATTTCTCTGCCTATGATAGTGTTAAAGTGGTGGTCAGTAAGTGAGTTTGTTCAACATGTTCATGATCAGAGATTGTGGATTAAATGGTTTGTAGATGATTGTGTTTAGATGATTCAGTGCAATTTTCAGAGGTCTGCATGAAGATTTGAGTGAGTTATGGTTATCTGTGTTGTGGCCAGTTTTTCTATTGTTCAGTTGTGCTAGATTGTCAATAATTTGATCTGCATTGCTCCACATTGTAATATCTTGATCTATAGATTTGGAGGAATGTGTGGGACATTAATGTGTGTCTTCAATTTAGATGGTTCATGGTTTGGAGCTTCGCAAGTGATTTTTTCAGGTTGACAATCGTTGTTGTTAGTGTTCTTGAAGTTTAGTAAAATGATGGTATGATTCTAGTAATTTGAGTTGTTGTGGATGTTGTGGTGGTGATTCATGATGCATATGGATGTTTCTTGATCATGTGCCCTTTTTGATGGTGGTCTGCACTAATCGTTGTGCGCATAATTGATGATTTTCTCCAATGTGTTAGTGTTCATCACTGTTTTAGTTGACTAGATGCTTGTAGCATGGTGCGGATGTTTGATGCATAATTCTTGGAGATGTTTCATATTCGAGGCGTGTGATATTGGTTTGTGCTATGTCTTAGCTAACATTGCTTGGTCCGCATATGATTTTGTAGCGTGTATGATTTATTTTATAATTAGGTAATATGTGTTGAGCCAACCTTGGTGAGGTTGATGTCATGTATAAATAAATGTAATGTCTTTGTAATTGTGCAAGTCTGTGGATGAGAATCAGAAGGCGAATAATGTATACATCTTTCGGAGGTAGAGAAGAAGAGTGAGAATTTGTTATGTGCTTAACCGGAACTGTAACCAGACATTAGGAGATGTTATTCTATCAGTTCATGATCTTCCACATGTAATCCAAATGTGTTTGTAAGATAGTGAGTCTTTCCAGGGTTGTATCCCATGTTGTTCTTGTTTTTTAGCAGTGTTTGAATGCATGTGCATTCCCCATTGTAATATTTCATATACTTCTAAAAAAGTATCATCATATTGTGGGTAGGTTCCCATCATGGTTTTCCCCTTGACTGGGTTTTCCACGTCAAAAATCTTGATGTTATGTGTGTTCTTGATGTGTGGTTGATTCATAACTTCATGCTTAATAATCAGATATGAGAATAAGTTTAATTTGTGTGAGTTTGTGAGACAACTGATTCACCCCACCCCCCTCCCCCCCCCCCCCCCCCCGCCCTCTCTCTTAGTTGTCTACCCGGAATCAAAGCTATTTCATCATATGCAATCCTTTTCAGTTCAACCTTTCCTATTGTAGTGAGCATTTAGGCTGTAAGTCGTTGTTCTATCTTTGCAGTGAGCATTCTGGTAGTGAGTCGTTTTTGTATTCAGGTGGTGAGTCACCTGGCAGTGAGCCACCCCTTTGTAAAACACTATACAACTAGTTATATTCTCCTGAGAGTTAACCCTCACTTTGGTTTTTCCCATTTGGGTTTTCCATGTATAAAATCCGGTGTTCCTTGTGTATTTTCATGTTTACTCTACATTTGTTGTTTCATGCATGCAATTCATAATTGATGAATCTAATCTTTATCAGCAAAAGGTTTAAGATCTATGGAAATACTGAATCACCCCCCCCTTCAATATTTTAGTCCTTCAACTAATCCAACATACCTCGCCCACATCTTCATGCTAGGCCATCTTTCTTTGACTTTTACCCATTGCTAGTTTTGCCACTGCGTAAAAGAGGGGCAAAATGTAGACGTCTACAATTAATTAAATTAATATTCAATTAATTAAATTAATATTCAATTAATTAAATTAATATTCAATTAATTAAATTAATATTCAATTAATTTAAAGTTTTCCACAATAAATTCATTAAATTGTGGTGGTCCCTTTCTTCTTAGAATTAATTAAATCAAATTTAATTAATTTTATCACCATAGCCTTATAATTAATTTATCAAAATTAATTATCCCCCATTCTTCTAAAATCATTTCAAACCTTCTTTATTTCTTCTCAACCTCTATTAGTTAATTAGTTTCAATTATCTAAGCTAATTATGTGATTCCTACAAATCACCCTTCCTAATCCTTTTTTTTTATCGGCAATAGTGATTGATTTTATTGAAATTTGGGTTTTGAACTAGCCCGAACTAGTTGGGGCTACAACCAGGGAGCCACATTTCCCAATATATTTGATCCCATAATGGACCATAGACTACAAATCTGATTCAATTCCCCCCATCTCTTGAGAATGAATGATCTCACTGATACTCTCTTTCTTCACTCTCTTATCTGTCTTCCTCTTCACCTCTATCTATCCATCATGTCTTTCATTTTCTAGCATTTTCAGCTCGGAAACACCAAAATCTATTATTCCCTCCTTCCTCTAGACATATTTGGTTTTTAGAATTCTCCTTTGAAACACATCCCATCTTTGAGTTGGTGTTTTCCCTCGACTCATGAAATTTAACCCTCCTTGCTTGATGAACACAACAATCGATGTTGCCATCATCTTTCACCCCATCCCTAACATCTTCTGCTAATCCTTGAGATGCATCCCTACCCCTCGTTGGACCATCACTTTCCTTAATCGCCAACACCCTTTCATTGCCATCCATACTCCCTCCAATCAAACCTGTAGTTGTGTTGTTAATTTCCATAGTGTAATGTTGAGAAGTCACCTCATTCCACCAAGTATTTTTTTTCTCTACTCTATGCTTGTCAGAGAAGGTATCATTATGCCCAATTTTAAAGCACCTTCTACATTGAAAGGGAACCCCTTCAAAATCCACAAGTTAAACCCAACATCCTTTCAAAATTTGGATAGAAATATCTGATGGAACTTGTGCCTTAGACACATCCATATCCACCAAAATTCGAGCAAAGGTAGTATGCAGTAGACTCGGAGAGCAATCATCAACCATTAAGAAGCTACCTAAAGAATTACCAACAACCTCAAAAAAGGAGTCAAACCAAAACTGCATGGGATTATTAGGAAGCCTCATCCAAAGGGGCATATGGTCAAAATATTTTGACAAAGAAAAGTCGAGTGCCAAGGTTTCAACATCAATGGGTGATTGTCCTCCCAGCACCATTAATGACTATGGCACAGAATCTCATTCTTGTCCAACTCATTCTCAAAAACAATGACAAAAAAACCTCGAGCATGCGGGTAAATCTGAACACACCCTTCTAAAATGAGCTCCCAATGCATAGAGATCCACTTATGTAAATCATAGAGACTCGGCCATAAACCCCTAAAGCACCCAATAAGCCCTAGCCCAGAAAAAAAACATTTTCATTATGATCCACCTCTTTCTCCACCTCCTCTATTAGATTAACAATGATAAGCATAACACTCACCAACCCAAAGCTCAAAGAGAGGAGCCATGTCGGTTCCGCGAGCTAGGAAGATTGTGCTATGGTTTGAGGCCTGGATGAAATAGACCTCCCAACCACCACATTTATGAGCTCAACCCACTCTTTCCCATCATTCCTCGCACCATACCCTCGAGGGAGTTGAATCTTTTGATCGTACCTCATGTAGTTAAAACCCTTGTCTGCACCATCAAAATGGCTATCACAAGAAAAAGAAGTGTCATCCTTTCTACCTCGATGTGAAGTCATAGCATACACCGCTTGGGAGTAGCCATTTCGAGCCACTAAAGCCTAGGAAGAATGCCCCCTAGGTGGAAATGTATTTGCAGAGGGTCCCCACTGAGGTGGAACCCTAGCAGCGACAACGGAACGCAGCGGCCTCATCTCACTGTTTTATTACTTAACTATTTTTTAAAGCAATGAATACCCTTCCTAATCCTATTATTTAGCCTAATTAATCCTATTATAATCATCCTTATCATTTCTTCCAATTAAATATTCCTCCAATCATTCTCTCTCCTCATGTCCCTTCCTCCTAACTTTCCCACTTGCACTCTAATCCCTCATTAACCCACCTAAGTGAATGTGTATTGATTTCATTATGACAAGTTCCTTCAATGGCTCGAGCCTCTCCTTGATGATACTCGCTCCAATTTAAGAGAGTGTCAATAGTTCATGTCACACTTACATAATAAGTCATCATCATAATCATTTTTTTATATTTCAAAAGATAGATAATCAAATTGTCTTTCATAATTGTTTGATATTACTCAAATTGTACACTAGTTAGATATTTGAACTAGGCAAATTAAATGAGATGTGATAAGTAAATTACAAGGGAAAACTATACGATGTGTTTTTTATTAAGGACAAAACAGGTTTTGAGGGGGACCCGAAACCCCTTACAACAAGTTTTGAAGGGACCCAAAACCCTCACATTTTACTAGGATCTGGAACCCAGAATACAATGTTGCCACAAGAAATAAACATAGAAAACCAGCAACCCAACCTCAGCCATGACAGAAAAGGTCGCCACCTATCTCATGCACAAGGGTTTTAACAAGGCTCCCTTAACCTTAAACGGATACCAAGGGTGTTTCCAAGCACCCATAACCTTCATAGATGCCAAATTACAGCATATAATCATACATTCCCAATCTGAACCCAAAGGGTTTTGAAAGGCTCCCTTCACCTTCAACCTGGGTTTTAAACTGGCTCCCAAAACTAACAACAAAGGGTTCATACCAAAACCTGATCCTAACCAAAAACAACGGATGGCCAGACTGGGCCCTTGAAAACTACTAGCAACCAATCCACCTATGGGTTTTACAAGGATCCCATTGAAGAGGGGAAAATGTAGCAAAGTAAGATTTAATGGTTAGAATCCAAATAAAACATTAAACATTAAACAAATCACTTATACCTTGCTAATTCTACTTTCTCCTTTGGATTGAGCTTGATGAAGTGGAAGATGTGCCCCTTTGATGTTCCACTTGATTTGTTCATTGCTTAATATGGATGTGGATTCCTCTCCTTTGCTCAACAAGATTATGTTTGGATTGGATTTGGATGATGAGGATGAATGAGATTAATTGGATTAGATGAGAGGATATTTGGGCATTATGAGGGTATGATAGGAAGAAAATAGAAGAGAAATGAGCAGCATGACAATGTATGAGAAGTGGATGCTTTGTGAAGAGATGAGACTCCAATTTATAGATTGGAGGCCAAAATGAAGGACCAAGATTGATTTGGTTATGGAGGGTTGAGATCGATTTAAGATAGAAGGCATGGATCAAGGGTGCCTCAAGAAAATAAACAAGAATATAAAATTTCTTGAGAAAAGGGGGGGAAAGAAATTTGAATTTCAAAATGAGGAATTAAAAATTCCAAAATAAGGATGCATGGAGGGATTCAAAGAAATTTGAATTTCTTTGAGAGGCTCAATGTTGATGTGACATGATGGAGAGATTCAAATAAATTTGAATTTCTTTGAGAGGCTCAATGTTGATGTGACATGAGTGGAGAATATAAAATTGTGAAATAATGATAAGTGGGATTAAGAGAGATTCTAGAAGAATTAATTAGGCTAAGTGAGAATTAGGAAAAGTGATTTGTAGGAATCACATGATTAGGTTAATTAATTAATTAATTAACCAAAAGGGATTTAGAAGAGTTAATGATTGAGATGACTCTGGAGGAATAAGGAAATAATTAATTTATTTGATAAATTAATTATTGGACTATAGTGGCAGGATTAATTAAATTGGATTTAATTAATTCTAAGAGGAATAAGGATAACACAATTAAATTAATTAATTATGTTGACAGGCTTAAATTAATTAAATATTGGTTTAATTAATTTTAGGTGTCTACACCCACAACCTGAAAGAGTTTTCCAAGGCTCCCAAAACCTGAAACAAAAGGATCAGGCCACAAACCAACTGGCCCCAAAAAGAACCAAGAGGGTTTTAACGGGCTCCCTCAACCCACAAAACAAACTGGGAAACTGGGAAAAAATAGACCCAGACCCTTTCGTGAAGATACCCATGAAAGAAATGATAGGCAACCTCAACCAGTAGGAACCGAAAGGCCTCTTCACTCCATTTCCCCACCTCAATAGGAAATATGTCCACCTCAATAAGATAAGGAAGAAGGTAGATCAACAACCCAGAAAGCCCTTGCACAACAAGAAGAAGTCAAACCACTCTCATCCACCAAATCTCCACCTCAATAAGAGAAAGGGAAACCTCAAACAGACAAGGAGGAGAGAAGCCCAAAATCACAAACATTCCTTTCATAGTCCAACACAAAAGTAGCCCCTCCACCTCTACAGGAGGGAAACCTAGCACAAAAAAATCCCCAGGATGCTAGGGACGAAGAACAAAAAAATACCTCACCACAAAAGAGACACGAAGAACATTGAGGGAAACCACATGAAACAGAACCGAAACAAGCTCCCAACTCCCAAAGATCTCCAAAAACCCCCCACACCTGCCATAGACAATAGGGAAGGGCAAAGAAGGGGAGCCAGAGGGGCAAAAATAACCACATCTGAAAGCAGGGCCAACAAAAACCCCACCCACAGATCCATCAAAGAGCACGAACCCGGACCAAAGCAAAAATTTTGGGAACGTGATAGCCAAAACCCTCCAAGAACCTTGACCCATGCATGGGCCAAACCATCTCCATTCACAAAAATAACGCGCAGAAGAAACGCAAGGAGGCTCACCCAACAAACCCTTACCATACGCTGGAAGAGACTGACAGGCACAGCGACAACCCAATCCACAAGAGACAGCCCATTGCAGAGACCAACACAGGACTCCACTAGAACAACTAGAACAAGCATGGCACCTATAGGCTCGACAAAACCCCAAACCCCTCCTCAGCCAACCCAAAACCTCCCAATGTTGCATCCAAAATCACTCCAAAATACGTATGAGGTAGAGTAAACAGAGGCCAAAGAGGATGGGCCCTCACCAAAGCCATTTGTGTCACCACTTCCTCGTCTTCATCAGATTCATCGCATGAATCTTCATCTGTAGAAGCCCCAATGCGACTGTTCTCGCTCGCTCTCCAGTTCCCACTCATCTCGCATGTTTGTATTAACCTTAAAACTATAGGATGTGTTAATTCCAACTAGTCAAGTGTATATTGTTACTAACAATAGCTACCATGTGTTTTTAAAACTTCAAATGAGAAAAGCCTCCTATGTGTTCTAGAGGACTGCCCACTAAACTAGTTATTGTTGTCACCAAGTAAAAATTAAATGTGATTAGTGTTTTAAAATAAAATGTGTTTTTTTATTAAAGGGTAAACAAATTTCCATAGGATCCTAAAATCCTTCTACAGAAAATTATCAACCAAAAAATATTTGAGCAACAACAAAATAGTAAACAAAAAAATGATTGAGTTTTAACAAGGACAATGCAACAACTACCAAAAAAGTCATTCTAAAAGACATATAATGTGCTATAAAAAAATATGACAATTGAGAAAGAGTGAGAATCCCCTGACAACCCATCAACTTTGTCATGGGATCAAACACATGAGATGACTAAATTGTCCTAGAATGTGAAGGCCTAACAAGGAGAAAAAATATCTTGAACCCCACCAACCCTAGGGGAACCCACCTCAAGATGAGCCTCCAAATTACATCATCATCCATTGGCGAGGAGTGGGATAGGGAGACTCATCCACCAAAAAGCTAGAAACAATAGAAATGTGCATATTCAAATGATCAAGGATATTTTTCCACCATGTTGTTGATCTCATAGTCCTATAGCAAGAATGATGACATTTACAAGAAATATATTTAATGAAAAAGAATCTTCTACATTGGAATAGTAAGCTCTCACAAACAAGCAATTGAATCCACAATCTATCCTCGACCATCAATACAGCATCCCCAAGAAGAGCCTTATAAATGTTGATTTTCACCAAAATATTGTCGAAGGTAGTATAGTCAATGATTAGACATCGTTCAATCCACCTTAAAAAAATAACCATAACATTGTCAATGACCTCAAAATAGGAAACTTTCAAAAATTAGAGAGGGAAATTAGACAATCTCACCCAAATAGACATAATATAGAGAGGTTCATCCCTAGAGTTAAAAGAAGGCAACCATGATTTTAGAGAATGAATCATTGCCCCACATCCACGATTGACTATTTAGTACCAAATACATGTCCTCTTAAGCTTAAAATAATGTGATAAACCCCTCGCACAAGGAAAAAAATTGATTGGGCCTCCAAGATGTCGGTGTGAATAAGGTATTTTACCTAAATAGTTTACCTAGTAGGTCTTATTCACGTGTTTTCCTATGTCCTAGGAGTATTTCTAGAAGCCTTTCTTGTCAATTGGATCTTATCTTTTGTCTTTTCTTTAATTCTTATCTTAGGTCATTTAATATTTGTTCAAGCTATTTGTCTTATGTTGTAAGATTGAGATACGTCATTATATTGTCTAATCCTATCTCTCACCTTGGCTTTATTAGCAAGGCCATTATACATTTGTATCATAGATAAAAAGATCATACTATAGATCTTAATATTAAGAAATATCATTTCTTGCATACTCTCGTATGGAAGGTTCTCTTTGTTTTGGAGGTGATCTTGGGGTGAATGGGTGTTGTATTAGAGCATTCTATACCAACTCTAACATGGTATCAAAGCATTCTATACCAACTATGAAATGGTATCAGAGTTCCATTTTTCCAAAACACTCTTCAAATTTGAGTTTAGAGATATTATAATATTGAAGATATTGGTGAATTTAGTTGAGTTGAGTATACTCTTCTCTTGCATCATATAATCACTTGGAGAACAAAAAAATGAAAGAAACACCAAATTTAGGGTCTTCCTTTTTTGTGGATTTCTATTACAAGTTCATTTTGAAGTATTTTGGAGAGAATATGAGCTCATCGTTGACTTTAGGGAGTCAAAGAAAGTTATTTTTACCTTTTATTTCATCCAAATCAGACTTGTGAGGCTAGATATACAAGGGTTTGAATTTGGGAGGTGGTTGTAAAATTTGGGAGGTAGTTGACATTTTGGAGCATTTTGAGCCAAAATAGACCTTACTTTTGCATCAAGGGGGCCCAAAACCCTAAGATTTATATTCAAATCATTCAAATCTAAGACGTTTTCCCCAATCCCTTAGAGGTTTTTTGCCCCTTGTTAATATTTTGTCTATACAATCCTACTGAATCCATACCATACAAACCATGCACAAGCATCAATAGTCGCAATAGATATATGTAATCAAGAAAATATTTCTTGGCTTATTTTGAGCTTTGCATCAGTGGGTATGAGTGTTGTGTAATGTCTACATCACCATCACGTCAAAGGTTTGAGCCTATTAGGTCTTAAAAAATCTTAATTTTTAATATTAAAATATTAATGTCTATTTTATTTTTAGTGCTCACAGTGGAAACTGGGGACTTAATTCCTATGAGTAGCGTGGCTCTGCCCATCGCCCAACTACCACCATCACCTAAGTGGTAATATTGCCTAGGGCCATGAGTTTTTAAACCCATTGTGCACATGTGATCATGCGGACAACTGATTTTAATCCCCCTAGGAATTGAATTTGGCCCCCCATCTACCTAAATTTGGCCTTTTTGTTATTTTTCCATTCTACCATGATGCTGAAATTTTGCAAATGAGATATTGTCAAAAAGTTAGTTGCACATACTTTTAGATCGATACAGGTCATTTTGTTGAATTTTGCTACGAGTAAATTTAATTGTTATTTGAAGTCAAATTTCCCTTTTTGGACCTTTGAGCTTATATATTTTTGCCATGATATCTGATTTTTGTGATTCTTTCAACATTGGGAAGGTTTAAGGAGCTCTATCATTGTCAACATGCATTTTTTTAGATTCAGTCCTCTGTCCATTTTATCATAATCCATTATGGGCTTTTTTAATTTCATCCTTCTTTGGTCATCTTGAAAAGGGGAAACTATAAACAATGGAGAGATGACATAATAAACCATATTGATTGGATTCATTTGTTGTCACATTTTATGGTCTCATTCCCCCTCCAAGTACACCTAGTAAGAAATTTTCTTCGAATTGCAAAAAGGGTCGTCCTAAGATTTATTGCAATGCATGTTGAGGTTGACATTTGAACATTTGAATGTGATTGTTCATTTTGAGTTTCCTTGTGCTCTTTGCACTAAAATTTCAAAGATATATGAAGATCCTGATACTCGTTTATTCTCAAATGATCTTTTTCTAGACTATCTTGTGCCTCTTCATTTTTTATAAAGGATAACCTATGACTATGATACTATTCAAGATTTTGATTTTGTCGAGTACTTTGAATCTTCAAAAGTTGAGGACAAGGTTTCTTCACAGGCTCCTTCTCCTTCAGAGATATATGTTATGCCTTCACCTTTAATGATTCCTCATTCATATTCATTTATTGATTCTTCAATTGTTTTTATCCAATAGGACCATCTATCTTCTATTGCTTCATCAGAGTTCAAAGTCGCTTCTTTGAAAGCATTTAGTGGTTATTTGTAGCAGATATCTCACTATCTTTTAGAGTTGGACATGTTTGAGGCGTTATCTCTCCTCTTTGATGATAATCATTACACTACTATTATCAAACCATCATTGGGCTTGAATATTATTCTATCAATTTTTGCATAGTTTCGGTTTGACACCTTCTTCTTTGATTAGGCATGTATCGAATTTGATTGTGGCATCATCATCTTCCATGGACAAGGAGAAATATGAGCAAATTTCAAGGACATCATCTTACATATTTATGTTTAATCCTATCAATTCCTATTCAAAATGTGAAGCATTCCTACAATTGTGTTTTTCTATGTTTCTTCCAAATGGGAGACAAGTTCTAGACATTACATCACGTTTTGTCTTTGAGCACTTACCATCTGTGCAAGAGATTATACATTGTGGGGGGCTACATAATCTCTCCCTTTCCTTCTTATCAGGGGTATTGATGAGTGCTCCATTCATTCCTCGTTTCATCATTTGTACATGATTATTTGTTGCATTCTCCCTTTTGGAGAGAGGTTTTTTCCCATGTGTTTTTCCTCTTTTACTCCATTTGTGAGAGATGTTTTGTAAATGGGTACCTAAAAGGCCTCATAGCCAAGACCCATGCTTGCATCATTGGATCATTTGCATTGATTTTATCTTCCCTAAGTTCCACTTAAGGGGGGGTGTTGATGTCAATAATATATTTTACCTAACTAGTTCACCTAGTAGGTCCTATTCACATATTAAGTTTGCTTAGGTCCTACGAATCTTTCTAAAAGTCTTAGTTGTCAATTTAATCTTATCTTTTAGATTTTATTTACTTTGTTCCCTACATCATTTTATGTTTGTTCAAGTTAGTTGTCTCATGTTATGGGATTAAGACACGTCATTATCTTGTCTAATCCTATCTCTTGCCTTGCTTTTATAAGCAAGGCCATTGTACATTTGTATCATAGATCAAAAGATCATATCATAGATCTTAAAAGAAATTTCATTTCTTGCATAATCTCTTGTGGAAGGTCATCTTTGTTTTGCACATGATCTCTAGGTGAGTTCAAGTGAGGTATGACAGCATTCTATACCAACTCTAACACAAGATTCCAAAAACCACTTATGGAGGTCTAAAAGAGGACGAAAGTGATTAAATTTGTAGATTTAACTTCAATTACTATAATAATATTCATTTTCAATCACATCCCACCCACAGACCATAAGGTAGGACTATGACTAAAGAAGGTTCGATATTTACCAAATTGAGGAAGGCAATGAGAATCAACATTCTCCTTGGACCATTTAAGGCCACATAAGGCTAGTCATAAACCACCTCATTTACCCAACCCCAATGAAAAGTGGCTAAGAGAAGATGCAAAGATGTTACCCACAATGTTGTCACTTGAGCCAAGTGCAAAAGATCATGCGGCATTAGTGATTGAGGAGCATCACCAGAAAAAGGATTTTTGATAGTTCTTAGATAAAATTAAAAATGCACAACCTTTAGATGTCAGCATCAAAGAGATTGCAATTGATAGTAATGATAGGATTTCAAACGAATGCAAGAGGGACATTTTGAATATAGAATTTTGCAAGACTCATAATCCACAATAAGCCATATATATAGTTTTTTATTATATTTGATTAGATTAGATTAATTCACTCACCCTACAATTATATGGTATTGATGTCATTAATGAACATGTGTGGACTCCCTATTCTAGCTCGATTCTAGCTCGAATCTCCCTATAGATAGTAGGGGCAGGGGGGAGGGAATTCTTGGTCAAGAACATGTCGGTCGCCAGTGGCCCGTCGGTCGAGCACCACATCATCCATACCCTGTTCATCGGGAGTGGTAGGGGAGTGGGAAGAGGTGGGAAGTACAACGCTTTTCTATTACTCCAATCAGGGAACATCCGAATTGAGAACAACTAAGCTTGAGAATCGATTGCAAGCCTAGGGCTCGCCCTACACTAAATCAAATATGTAGTTATTTATATGTTGTAACACGATCTTTAAGTGAAAGGTGGCTTTACGTTGGACTGAAGCAATATCATCTTACACATTGACTAATCCACCGAGTCATTAGTTACTAATATTCTATACAAATGTTAAATTTATCATTTCTTTTGACCAATTAAAACTAGTTATTTCCTTTCAATATTGATTCTTGAAATGTACACATGTTGGGTCTTTCTAATGTATCTCAAAAACGGTCCTATATTATGGTGATGCAATAAGAACACTATCACATACTCGTCCATTTTCATTTGTTTTCTTCTAATTTCAATGCATTTCTTCTAACAATAATTTTACCTCCAACAGTATTTTATTTGTTTTATGCAGTTGCATCTCTTTTTCATCAATTGAATAATGTAACATTGGAAGAAATTCATTCATGTTATTAAAAAAAACATAGTAAAAAGAAACTAGCATAATTTACAACATTTCATATAGCCACATCCACATTCATCATGGAACTAAATGACAAAATCACATTGGAAAACTTGTGATCATTACTCGTCTTAACATTTAAGGCACAATTAGATGAGATGATGGCTCTTGTAGTGTTTGCTCCTGCAACATCCATCTTGAAAAATATTACTGCTCCCCCAACAGTCTTTGGGCTGCTTGGTTCGAGGCCAGTTACGTCTTTGCTTGGGGTGCCCCTTTCAGTTGGGTTTGGGTCTAGGCCTAAGTCCTCAACATCTCCTATAATTTTTGTGGGCGGTGATGCTTCTAACATATCTCAAAAATGGTCCTATATCATGATGATACAATAAGAACACTATCACATACTCATCCATTTTCATTTGTTTTCTTCTAATTTCAATGCATTTCTTCTAACAATAGTTTTACCTCCAACATTATTTTATTTGTTTCATGCAATTGCATCTCTTTTTCATCAATTGAATAATGTAACATTGGAAAAGTTTCATTTTAGTTTTTTCAAAAAACATAGTAAAAAGAAACTAGCACAATTTACAACACTTCATATAGCCACATCCACATTCATCATTGAACTAAATGACAAAATAGCATTGGAAAACTTGTGATCATTACTCATCTTAACAATTAAGGCATGATGAAGCCTGCTTGGTTCTGGGCCAGTTACGTCTCTGCCTAGGGTGCCCCTTTTGGTTGGGTTTGGGTCTAAGCCTGAGTCCTCTACGTCTCTTGTGATTTTCGTCGATAGTGATGCTTCTACACCACCTGCTACAAATGGTGTAAGGGCTTCTGATGGTGGTGGTCATGTCAGGGCTACTACAGGTGTTGGGGTCCATCCTGGACCTTTTTCTACTACTGGTGGGTGGAGCTTTTCTCGTGTTGCCAGAATTGTTGTTTCTCATCCTTCCAAGAGGAAATCTCGCCCCCTTCCTTGTTCCAAGACCTCCCCTATTGTGGTTTATGGCCAAGATGTAGTTGAAAATGTTGTTTTCTACCAATGTTGTGGGTTGGTGTACAGATTTGTTGGGTTCTAGCCTTCTCACTCTAATCTACATCGTTGGGAGAGTGATTCTTTAGAGTCTTTGATTGCTAGTAACATTGTGTTTTTCCCTTGTGCTACGGGTTTTTTCATTGCTTCCTTTGCTTCTTCTAATGATCATGACTTGGTGTTGAGCAAGTTGTGGGCTTGGGGAGTTCTCTCTCTCACGATCAAACCCTAGACAACTTATTTTAACCCTCTTACTGAACCACTCAATTTGTGTCTGGTGTGGTTTCGCCTTCCTAATCTTCTTCTTCATTTTTGGGAGCATTTTTGTTACAAGGCCATTGGCAACTCTATAAGCTAATTCTTAAAGGTTGATGATGCCACGTCCTTCATGGGTCATTCTACTTTTGCTCGCATTTTAATCGACAATGGCATCTCTATGCCTCTCCTTAGGGATGTGATTCTTATGGTTGGGGATAAGCCACAGACTCAACTGTTGGACTATGAGGGCCTCCCCATTCGTTGTCGTAGATGCTTCTCAACTATTCACTTAGCTTCTGATTGTTCTCTCTCACATCATAAAGGTGTTGCTTCTTGGTGGAAAGATGCTAGTGTTGATCATTTGGTTGTCGAGGCTCCTAATTCTAATGACTATTCACATGTTGATGATGACTCCTCCTGAGATGAGGTTGTGTCTCTTACTGTTGTTGTGTCCTCTGCTTCCACCTGGATCCTAGTGGTGTGACCTTCGTAGGCCTTGAGGTTTTTACTCTTGTTGCTCTTGTTCTACAGCAACAGTTTGCTCCTAATGTTGTTCAGCAGCAACAATTTGCTCTTGGTGAGTCCGCTACAGGTGTTATTATGTAGCAACAATCTACTCCAGGTGCTAACAGACACTCTGAGGGGATTTTCCCACTTGATCCCACTTGCAATGATGTTCCTAATAATAGCATTGTCTAGATTGTTATTTGTCGTAAGTGTAAAGGTAAATCTTCCCCTCACCCCCGTCCCCCCCACCCCTAAACTCTTATGTGTCGAGTTGCAGGTGATTTTCCCCACTCTTGAGGTGGGTTCCTAGCTTTCTTCTATTGTGTTGTTGGTTTGGTAGGCCTTTTAACAATGGTAACAATGGTCTTCTGACCTATTGTTAATGGCCTCTTTGACCTAAGCTTGTATATTGTCAACACCCTTGTTTTGCTAACTTCTTTTATGCCACCTATGGGCTCTTTATATATAGGGCCAGCTCCCTTGTTTTGTTGCTTTTAATAATAAAAAACATTTAAGGTACAATTGCATTTTTCATCAACTCGTCATATAAAATACAAAATAATTGATATCATCATCGACTTATATGCATCATTTGCACATTTTTTTATCTAACATATGCATGTCTAATTTCCATATAGGTATAGGGAAAGCTCACAATTGCAAATGCATTTGTAAATCCTTTTTCAACTATTTGTGAGAAATGTGGTTTTGTAATTGAAGATTTTGATAAATTATAAGGGAAATGTATACAATGCATTAACTACCATCAATCAAGTGTATTTGTAAACAAATATTAATTGACTTGTGTTTTGAAAACTTCATATGGAAGAATATTCCAATGCACTCTAGAGGACCAAACACTGAACCGGTTGTTGTCATCACTTGCAAAAATGAAATATGAACAACTTGCTAAAAGAAATGTAACCATCATTGTCATTAGGGTGGATAAGGTAGTATAATTGTGGCAATAAAAATGGATGATTACATAAAAAATAGAGGATTATTTGCATAGAACTAGAAGCTATAAGAAGTTAGAGTATAACCAAATCAATTCGATAATAGAGGCTATTTCATGAAAATATTCAAATGATTTTAATTTTATAACCTAAATCACATCAAGGAAATATGAAGTTATTAACATCCACAAAGTAGGCATCTCTAAGGTGACATCTTTCTTGGTTGAGACACTCAAGACATCACACGTCCTCTATTTAGGAATGTACATTTTGTATAGTTTGTGAAGGACGAGAAGTCTAAGGAACATGACAGATTGGTGAAGTTCAATTTGATCTTCCTTTTCACCAAATTTCCAATAAAGCATAGATTGGTATTAGCAGATCTCTCACTAATGAGGAAATGGAAGACCACATTGAGTTGTGTTTAAGGTTTACTCTCTTCGATTTGAATAGAATACTTGATGAGAAAATAGTGAATATTTTAATAGGTTCTTTTTTCCTCCAATAGTGGTCAATCTATCTATGAAATAATTTGATAGGTGGGAAGGCTCTCAACTCATTTATGCCCAATCTTGAATGGTGAAAAAGGGATGTGGATGATACTAATGAATGTTAGAAAGATGGCATAGATGAAATAGAAGACTTTTCCAAGAATATCAATGGACTTTTTGACAATGTTGAGCTATTCAAAGAGGTAGAAGGTAATGATAACCCTCTTAGATGTTTTCCTAGTGAATGATAATAATTATTTAGTGTGCAATGTTTATAGGAATAGTGCCCGTAATGATCTTGATTGCACGTGACTTCTCTCATCACCACCACTTGGCCTAAAAATCTATTTTTCAAAACTCCATCTCTTAGAGACTTTAAAATATTAGATAATAAAAAGTTGGAAAATTAATTAAAACATTTGAGTGAGGTGTTAAAGAAGAACCATTATAAGGGAAGACATATCACTAGGACCTTCTAACATGCCAAGATGAGTCATGAACATCAATGTGAATAGTTGATGACTGGACTTTAATATTTCTTTCTATGTTGAAAGCATCTTTATTGGAATATCTAAGATTCTAAAGAAATAAAATGTAAAAAACAAAAAATCACACATCAAGTTACAAAGAAAATTGTTTAGTGTAACTAAGGATAAAACGTATATAGTGTATCATATTGTGTGTTTGTATGGTGATCCCTATATTTTGGATAAAGGAGGCATATGGTATAGGGAAGACCAATCAATACATGTATAGAGAAAGGGCATAAACTATGAAAGGACTAACCAATCATCTTTAGCAAATGAATATTATACAATCAAACACCACTTTAGATTTGAGGACACACAAATTGTTGTTGTTGACGATCATATTTGAAGAGGTGATCGACCAAAGCGACAAGGATTGGCAAATATGAGTAAAGCTACAATAGAGATGATGGTATGAGATTAGTTGGTCCCTTTCTAAAATAATTAAAACTTCTCTATAGCCTTACAAAATTGATCCTTGATTATGTTTAATAATTTGTTACAATGATATAGTTTTTCTAATTGGGACATAATTACATCTAATAAAAAATTGAAGTAAACCCCAGGTTGTCATCAAGTATCTAATTGGAGTTATTATATTAGAAAAACATGTTTTCATCCTCACCAATTCATCTCGATCATGTGATATCGATCCATAATGTTGATAAAATATGTTGGCAAGCAATTTTTACCTTAAAAGCATTTTTCTTCTTGTTGTGGACATTGGAAACATTAAATATATCAAAACACTTGTACTTTCAACTTAGTGATAATTCAATAATATCATATAGAATACATGTTATTGCATAAGATTCCCACTTTAAAAATTGTTTGATGGATAGATACCTCCTCTCACCATCCTCTGTCCATTTTTACAAAACACTTGATGATAAGCTCATTTTAAAAAGGGGGAAAAAATGTAGAATGGTAAAAAAATGGCTCTCTTATCCATTACAGTAAAGTTGTTTTTCAAATTACACAATCCCACCATATGGTTCAATCATCCCACCCTCTATTTTGATAAAGTTTGTGCAAGTCAATGACAAATGCATGCATTTCACTATTGGCATTCTCCCAACGCCTCATATTAGAATGTTTCTAATGAAGTTTTGATGGTTGTTGATCCTAGCACGACCCTTTCACTGTCCCATTCTTCTTCAATGCAAACTCCCTTTGCAACCATCAGTGGCTCTTCTTTTGTCTCATGCATTATGTACCTTCCCCCTACTCAAGCCAATATTGGGGACGGTGACAATTCTAGTTTTGTTTTCACCTTTCTTCAAATGATGGGCATTTCTTTGAGTGCTCAAAATGATCTAGAGCCTTTTATTAATCCTTTGACATACAATAGGACTATGTTGGGCACAAAATCTATGTCTACTCTCAAAAGCTTCTACGGACAGCATCAAAACTTGCTCAAATTCAAGTAGGGTCCTATAGGTTTCCACTCAAATGACAATTAGTTCTCCTGGTAATCATATCACTCCTAGCACGAAGGTTGCTTCAAGGCCTACATGTCCACCATCATTGATTTTTGGGTTCTCCTCACCCTCGGCAAAGTAACTTATGCCCCCTTCTCTGTCCACAATCCACCCTTGTGGTGGTTTGTGGCCAAAATGTTCTTGAAAAAGAATACTTCTATATGCATAAGGGTTTGGTTTGTACATTCAGTAATCTTTGGCCTTCCCATCCTAATCTTCAGAAATGGATGTTGAATTCTTGGAGGCCTATCATTGAGGGCAGGATCAAGCTCTTCCCTTATGCCAGGTGGTTTTTCATTGCATCTTTTGACTCTTCAATGGGCAAGAATTTGATGCTTAATGATAGGTTGTAGTTGTGAGGAGAGCACACACTCTCTCTCAATCAAGCCTTGGTCTTCTTCTACAACTTCCTTTCCAAACCTCTCAATGTCAAACTTGTGTGTTATCTTCTGAATCTTCCCCTACAATTTTGGAAAGATTCTTGCAATAAGGCCATAGGCAAATCTATTAGACATTTCCTAAAGGTTGACTCTACCACTTCTCATATGGGTCACTCTACCTTTGCTCATATTTTCATGGAATTGATATCTCCAGGCCTCTTCATTGGGACATGGTTTTGATAGCAAGGGATAGGCCTTGGACTCAACTACTCAATTATGAGTCTCCCCTTCTAATGAAGATGTTTTACCATCAATCACCTAGTTGTTTCATCCACAAATGCATGGGCGCAATGATGTGGTGGAAGAATGCTAGCAAAGATCACTTGACTATGCATGCCTCCAACTATCTAATTAATAACTCCTCTCAAGATGATGATGTGTTCTCAACATGTTGAATCTCAAGCACCTAAAACAACTCTGGCAGTTCCTACCCCTCCCTACAAATCCGTCAGCTCGCATTGGTGAGTCTCATCCTCCTACTCCCATCACTTGGTTCACTGTTCCTTCAACTTCAACTCAGCTTTAAACTACTCATGTAGTGGAAATTTGACATCTAGCTTCTCTGCCTTGTCATTCCAATGTTTCTGTTGTGCACAATGATGGGCCCTTTGTGGAGGAATCCTTGCCCAATCTCCTTGTTTTGTGGATTTGGATAATGATATTTCTTGGACTGTAATACAGAGGCAGAAGAAAGGTCCTCGTAAATCCATCTCCCAATCTTGTATTAGAATGAAGGGTGTGAATCTGAACAAGGTTGGATCTATCATTGTCTAATGTGGACCTCGGGTCCCTATGCTATTTATTTCTTAGTTATTGCTGTGTATAGCGGATTGGCTACACTTGTGTGTCACTCTGTTTCATTTTGATGGCTATTTCGTCTTATATCTCATCGTGCGCGTTTGCTAGTTGGCTGATCTATTGTTCAAGGGTTTGGGCCCTATAAATCCCACTTTTACCAATATCAAAAACCACCATGTATATGAATGGTATGATGCCAAAATGCTCTCCCAATAACCATTCCTTAGCCTATAAATCATTTATAGAGATGATAATGTGAGCAACCAATTTGCTGTGTAAAACATAAGCATGTCTCCTGGCTTTGTAACAAATTTGTTTAGGATAAGGAACAACACACAATGGCAATCTCATCAAAAGTACTATACAGCACATCCACCCTATTGGAACCTGTGGTAAAATGTCTACTTTCAACAGAAGACAAAATTACAGGAAATTCAACCAGGTAATCTTTGTCTGATAGAATTTTTATAGACTGACAGTGACTTAAAATTAGCTTTTGTCTTTGTGCTGAGGAAGTTAGTTCAATCCAAGCTAATCATATTAATGAGATTCTGAACTTGGGTATAAATAAATCCAAACAAGCAAAAGTTTCATCCAAGTTTTGAGGGTTTCGTAAATAATACTAATTTGGGCAATGATGGTCCTCCTTATTTGTTATTGGAACTCTGTTCACAACTAGATAAATGTCTGGGAATAGAAAAGAAGTCCAAGAATTACATATAAAGTATGATAAATCTCTCTTATTAACATTCAAAAACTTCGTAAGCAATGTGTTCAACTCAACTTCCATCTTTACCATAATATGATTAGCTCTTCAAAAACTAATCATCAAGCTCCAAACTGTGGTTTAGTTTCTTTTTTCATAAAAATTACGATACCCTCTTTATTTGCTGATGGAAGAATACATTTCACTATGGTGAGGAAAAAAAATCCAAAAGTTGTCCTGTCTATAACGTGCTCATGGTACACAAGTGATAAACCAATTTAATGGTAACATAGATGTTAACAAAAATGGCAAACCTGAATAGTCAAAATTTCGATTCTCGCTGATAAAAACAAATTGCATATGGTCAAGATTAGCAATGTTTGTGATGCCACTAGGATCAATGTGGCTGGTAAGAAAAAAAAATATATGATAAAATACTGAGGATCTTTGCAAATCCCTTCACATGTAGAAGAAGAGATCGATTATGTGGGTGCTGATTGAGTTTGCTTTTTCTCTTCAGTTCCCACAGAGTTCCGAAGGGTAAAGATACCTGCAATACCACGGGCCCTGGCATACTGTTCTATCTCATCAAATCTTTGTTTCAAAAGCACCAATTCACGTGCTAAATCATCATCTCTTTGCCTCAATGCCTAGTAATAAGATATGCGGTATATCAGACATCATATCAAATAAATACCAGCATGGGATGCCATTATAAAAAAACAGCAGACATGAATCAATGTAATGAAAAATACAAATTGCATTTCTCTCCAAGAAAAGCTGACAGACATTCCTGTATTGAATTAGATGCAAACTGATAATGATAAACTGAGCCATTCAAGAGAATAGAATAGGATTCTGTGAAAACCATTAATGAAACAAATTTGCTATAGCACTCAAGGAGGCCTAGGAATTTAAGCTTTCATGCATGAGACCAAGCAGTTTAAATTAATCTAAATTCCCATTCAAGGCTTAGCCGAGGCTCATCTCCCATCCAAAATGTTTGCCTCCAAGAATTAGATCAAAGCTAAAGACTGATGCCTACCTTAGGGTCAGACGTAGTTCAATTTCCAAGGGACATGCCTTGTTGCAAATAGGTAGTTACTGTGAATACTAAATATCCAGTGTAAGCAAATGTTGCAACAGCTTGGACACTGATTCTTCAGTGGATCCCTTCATAAATGTTACAGAACTAAAAGATTTAATGGGGGGCAGCAGCAATTGACAGACACGCCAAAGAAAGTACTTTGTCAGCCTTGACATCTGAAGAAATTTGATCGGATCCAATTTCACTAGAACAAATTTTATCAGCTTAATGGCTTAAGGGCTGCACTACACTTCAATCAGTTAACATAGACATTTACTAAATTCCTTTAACCAATCTTATCTAACTGCATTCCATATAAATGTGTCCAAGGTAGGAAGTAACTTTGCATATATACATGTAACTGCCTTCCAATTTGCAAGCTAAACATCAAGCAAACAGTCGTGCTCAAGTTAGGAGATAGTGATATTGCTGTTGGTACAAAATGGGCTAAAAGTAGGACTTCAGTTGCAGTTACACAGTTCCAAGTAACATCAACCATGCAAATAAAAGTTTATCAGCTGTAAAAATGCATTTAGATTTGAATTAATTTTCATTTCAGAAAAATGCAAAATAAAAAAAATAAAAGGTTGGAGCTAATGCATTACTCAAAGTCTATAGTGTGCAGCTATCATTGCACTTTTGCTACCATAAAGATTATTAAAGATTAGGATAAATCTAAGAAAACATAGATGTTATGATCAAAAATCATATTTTTAGAAGTCCAAAAGCACCTTGGGATTCATACTGCATGCCATCTTTGATTGCAATGTCTTAAAGAAAAATGTAACTATATCAATCAGTCTCCTCTTGGTTTTGTTTCATCCAATTCGCCACCTTACCTATTAATGAATTTATGGTATATAACATAACCCTAAAAATACAACTTGGTATCACTTCATGTCTCTGACTTCACACTCTAGATGGTTGTTCTATGGATGCACGTAAAGTCTATAAACACAAATTCAATTAAAAAAGCACACAAAAATGTAGCATAGAAGAATCAACTGAAACCCATTCCAAAATAAAAAATAACACGAATATATACAGAACACTATATCTACAACCTACATTACCAAGATGGCAATCATTCTCACCATGCTCAAATATAAATGTACAACTCTCCAAAATACATAGGCAATGTGACATAAAGAGCGTACAAGAGTTCCCGCAATGAGTGTGAAAAAAGATGCACATATATGGGTGAGGAGCCAAAAGTTGTGCAAGGACTGGACGACCGTGGTAGAGCATGAACACAGAAGTCCAAACTTTTTGAACAAAATATGGCTCAAATTAGTTATAAAGATAGCACAACTGTTACCCAGCAATAATAATATATGAGGCAATAGCAACATATCGCAACCCGAAATAATCTTCGTTGACACTCTGCAAGCTAACCAGTAAGCACATCAATCGAGACAATACCGGGATCCACATACTACCGGAAACAAGGCCAAATGCTATGAAACTTGAACACAACAATGACCAAGAACACAAGGGCATAAACCCAAAACCACAATGCTAAACACTCAAACATGAAGAAATGCCACGCTCTCAAGCAATTCCACTGAAAACTGCCCAACCGGTAAGAACTAGACCGGTGCTCCTGCATCGAGATAGGACAATTGAAAAGAAGAATATGTACAAGAATGAGAATAGGAGACTCAAGGAATACATTGAAAGGATGAATAGGCATGAGGATCCTACCTTTTTCTCATCTATCGCAATTGATCGTGGATTTCCCTTTGATCATGAGGCAATAAGGAATACACATACAGAATTTGGAAAGTGGATTGAAGATGTTACAAAACAAGTAGATGATTTCCTAGCTCAATTTGTCCAAGCATTTGACAAATTGTCAATGCTCATGTTCATAATACAATATTTGGAAGGAGTTTGAAATGATTTCCAGTCGATACGAGAGAAGACAATTCCTCGCCTCGAAGTGTTGAACAAAAACCCGATGCCCACATTGATCCAAAAGGGAGTTGTGCACGAGGGAGATATTTATGATTTTCAAGGATGGTATTGTTCCTTAGCTATGAGGAAATCCACTTATGATCATGCGAGTTGGATTGTGCAGAGATGGAAGGATCAATCCAAGAGATTCAATCAAAGATCCTTACATCTATTGAAGAGTTGTTAGGGGTGGATGTCAATGCTTCCAGTGGTTTACACTTAGAAGAATTGAGAGAAAAGATGAAGTTTATTTACTTCAATCAGTTAGAATCTTTGAAGAAGAGCCAGATAGATAGTTTGGTTTCCCTATTGATCCACATCCACAATTTGCAAAAGCTTATGCCAGATTGGGAGAATGCCTTTGATTCTTTCTCAGATGCGTTGGATGTGATTGATGCACAGCAGGAGGCTTTGCCCAGTGTCACCATGGAGGAGCTCAACTCAGTTTTGGCCAAATTCTTGGAATATGTTGCTAAAGAGAGGGATGCAAGCTGGAATCTTCTAGAAGTTTCCCTACTTGATGACTAGGCGTCGTACTATTGGGTCACATGTTGGTGATTACTTTATTGATGTAAACCCTAATTAGGGAAAATTTAGGGCAGTGTTGGTATGATCTTGGCCCTTGATTCTCAATGAATCTTGACCCTTCATTCCATTTGAGACTCTATATATACCCCATTGCCTCTCATTTGTAAGAGAGACATTTTTGAGAATTGTCGCCTATATGCTACAGATTTGAATACAATCATTGAAGTTTGGTGATTTTGTTTAAGTGTTGTATACATTTGTGGTTCTCATTGCCTCCAAGTTTATATTAGAATTTGTTTCAAGTTTCTTAAGATTGAATGAAGAGTTGTTGAATGCATTTGTGTGGAATCCATTTAATCCATACCACTAGCTTTCTTGTTGATTGTAAGATTGCCTTGTGTGGTCAATTGGAATATAAATTATACTTAACTTAATTATTGCATGTCCATTGGTATGCATTGTCTTGATGGTATTGATGTTGATGGTGATAATTTGAACATCTATAAATTAACCTTAGATGATTGCACTAAGCTTGTGTTGAATTGTTCATTGATGGTGAGACCTTGCCTAGTAGGATTCCATTAAATCGTTCATTGCATCTTGCATTCTATGTTAGAATAGAATTTCTAAACCCCATTCCTTTTTCATTTTATTTGAAATCTTTGTTAGATTAGATCATGAACTATATTGCAAAATCTTAAGTCATTGGCAAAACCTATTCCAATCCATGATAAGTTTGATAATTCCATACAATTGTGTACGTCCCCAAGTTAAAACAGCAATTCACATCAACCATTGAGTTACCCACCTGTCAAGACCTGACCATAGAAACCTTGGAATCACTCTAGTTGATCAGACATTTAGCATCTGAGGTGATTTTGTTCAAGAGAGGATAAAGTACTTTGGTATTTTATTCTATGTTCGTATGTGCATAAAAACACATCAACAATAAGAAAACTAGGAGTGAAAGTGACATTCAATTTGGAGTAATACCTAGATACTGCAAGAAGAAGATCGAAGTCCCAGATCCCCACGGTAGCACCAAAGAATGTCTCTAGTGGCCAAGGATATAATTTGACAAGTGTAAGAAATAAGTAGCGTGTACTCGAGTCCTAAATCATACCAACTCAAAATTAAAAATACTTGTAGAGGGGCTTGAAATTCCTACGAATATGTGGTATGTTGTATTATACCGATACGCAAAATGACCTTAGCCAAGAAGATGGATATCCTGCTATATAGGTTCCTAACTATACTTCTAGGCATTTATGAACAATTTTTGTTTGGTAAAAGGTCTAAGGATAATAACAAGCACTTGGGATTAGGTCTTCAAGAAGTTGCTTTTAAATGGCAGTTTTCAGTCATTAACAAGATTATTTGAATATCCAGATATTCTTTGGATACCCATATACCCTACAGACATGCAGGATGAACAACCCAGCAATTTGTCAGGCCTGGCTGGTGGCATCAATAAGTGAGCATATACCTGGGTAACCAATCAAAAATAACAAAGGCAGAGGTCCTCTCTTCAACCTTAGGCAAACATACAATGAAATCCATACTGGTGGATTCCAATTTTTATTAATTAGAAATAGACAAAGGTTGCAACAAACCTGATCTATGATCTTTATCTACAGGCAATGGTCAAAAAAAAAGGATAAAGATGGAAGAGAGAGATGTTTTGATCTCTTGTTAGTGTGTATTTTTTTTTTTTTTTGGTTGAACTTTTTGTAAAATTATATTTTTGTAAGATACACTCAGATTTCATATTGGTCATATCTTGTGCCTCCCTATCTCATACAAAAGTTATACATATAAGGATATGGATATGCATTTGATTTGTATCCATAGCTCGTCCAAGGTGTATCATATTCATATCCATATCTGATATCAGTTATAATTTATGTTACCAAGCTCCTCTTGAAAACCCCCCCAATCCCCGTATGGGTTCAGTTAGGATCCGGACCTTGGGCTGGTTTTCTCTAGATTCACCCAAGGTCCCTCTTGGGCATCCCAAGTTCCTTGTGGTCTTTCATGTTACCAGGTTCCTGAACCACCCCCATACCCATGTGGGTTCAGTTTAGGTCCAATCCTGAGCTAGTTCCCCTCTAGGTTCGCCCAAGGAACCCAAGGTGTTGGGAGGGACCTCAGGCGAGCTTATGCTGAACCCAAGCAAACCCAAAAGAACGCAAGGGCTGCCCTAAAAAAAGGAAGAAAGTTAATTTTTTAAAACATTTTTATAAACAAAAAAGTGCTTGCATACCTAATTTCACTTCACTCGTCAGTGATTAAATTGTGAAAAAGGCATGTGACATGAAGGTCTTAGTTTGGGCTTGGTGGCGAGTGCTTTGCCCCTTGACACCACCTTGTATCGCAACAAGGAATGCACCAAGGGCACAACCCCCTGAACCCCACTATGGGCTTTACCCCAAAGCTCCACAAGGGGTGCTGCCCCTCAACTCCATTGGGATCTACAATCCGAAACCCTCACTAGTTATCAAGATTTCTTGTTACACAAGAAACTTGATTACGATGAGGGGGTGATGAGGGATTGAGATCTTACTCTTGAGTGTGTTGACAAAAGATGTTATTGTTACACAACTTGCTAGAAATCTCTTTAGATGAGGCAGCTTGTACAATGCATGGCTAGTATAAGTGGCATGTAACTCATTGTGTTTCATGTAAAATTGAACCAAATGCTGACTTCTATACTTTTGATTAAAAGCAATATGAAGACTATTAAATATTGACTGTAATGTCCATTGCATATTGATATTTGACAAATCACTAAATAATGAATTAATGAGTATTTTCATCTCTACAAATTATGAGGTATTCAAATATTTTGTTTAGTGGCAATTATGAGTATCACTATTTTATATTATATAATTTTAAATTTTTTAATACATATATATGTTAATGTACCCATACTCAGAAAAAAAAAATTGTTGTACCACCATACTCAATACCCATATCCATACCCGCACTTGTACTAGAATCAATAACTTAAGACATAGGGATATTTTTTTGTGGGAGGGGAGGAAGATGTATCTAAAAATAGCAATACATTGTGATTTTATGATATTATATTTAAACTTCACTTTCTTTAATAATTTTGATCACAAAGTACTAAAGACCCTAAATGACCCAATAAGAAAAGATCCATAAAGCCGAGGAAAAAAGAGCACTCATTAGAGAAATCTTCAAAGCTAAGATATGATGGTGCTTCAAACATAACACAAGAAATGATGGGTCATTGTTCAGAATTCAAAAAATATTTTTTTACTTAAACCCTTGCAAATAATTGAGATAAAATCAGAGCTCTGCAAAGAGTATCGAATTGGCTATCATTTTATGGAAAGTTAACTTGGCAATTGATGAGATTCTAGCACCATTATTATTGAGGATATGAAATTGTGTAAGAGTCAACCTCAGAAGAACAATTAAAAAACTTAAATCAATTCACCCAAATTCAATATTATCATTCTCATGTTTATCTTGCAAATGAAGGGGTAACCTTGAAACAAAAGCTTGGAAGAGATATGATCCAAGTCCAATATTTTACCACGGTTACTAGGTTAGAAATTTCATATAATAAAGAGAAAATATATAATCCAAGTACACACGGATCATAAGGTGTTTATCTACTAACGATAAGGAAAATAAAGACAATTATCTATGCTTCCCCAAGTTTCCAAGAAAGGGATGGCAAGGTATGATAGGACGTGTTTCCAATATGGGGAATGTTTTGGCCATTTTTTAGGGGAAAGGTATTAAAAAAATAAGAATTTTTTTAAAATATAAGGAAAATTCAATAGTCATATGATAGCACTGGTAAAGCATTCATCATAGACATTATAGAACCTTTGTGAGCACGGGTAATTGAATAGGAATTATAAGCATGAAATAATAAAGACATGCCTAACTCATGTGTATTTAAGTGAGGGATTTATGATTAAATTTTTCCTAAAGCCTTTTGTTGTCAAACTCATTAACAAAAAAGAACGGCTAAAGTAAAAAAATAACTGATTATGTTCCAATTTGAGCTTTAGATGGGCTACTGATAGATAGGATTGTTCTATGAGCTGTTTGAGCAAATACATTTTTGCATTATAAAAATGGCATTTCCTACCAACTATGACTTAACTCATATTCAACTATATAATGACTGTAGCATGCCAACTCTGCCTGTGTGAGTCCTTGTATACTAAACAAGTTGTTGTCCAATGTATGAAACAAGATAATCCTTGACTGTGACTTTGATTGTGAAGACGTAGAGATTTGAACTAGGGGATATGTATTTTGTAGATTTTGTGGTCATGATTCATCATTGTTCTATTACTTATTTAGACTTTGTAACGTCCCCTACTAGGAGTAAGCCTGTTTCCCATAATTAAACATACATCATCATCACTTCTCATGCCTTCAATCAGATTATTGAAACTGGAGAACAATTAATTATTTATAATACAATCAATAATTATTATATTTAGGCCCCATCCTTACTTCTTTCCTAGCCCTAATGGAGGACAGGGATTTACTGTCATAGGGTGCTTGGAAACCAGTCTACAAGTAGGCTCCCTCAAGGTTTCAGGACTCCATCCATACCCCATCTCGGGCTTACCTATCTTGTGAGGATTTACTCTGCATCTCCCTACACACACCAACCTATCCTCTCAAAGGCAATAGCGAATGATTAAACACTAGGCCATTAATATAATAAACTTTCATGTAATATGAATGCATACGTACATAAATGAAATTAAGTATAAATCTGATCTCCCTATTATTATCAACTGCAAATCTTGTTGACAATACTCCTTATATGTATTGATACCAGAATAAATATTATAACTTATATTATATATATTGGCTCATTATTCCTAATACGATGCAGACATAACATAAATGTAAAAAAACATATGATCCAAGTAAGATACAGCATACCAATTACGTGTCAATTTATAAGTCTGCTATCTGCAGTTTCTAAACTTAAATCTGCTATTATTGGTTGTCCATCAATGATCTGCTAGAATGTTTTCCTTGCTTTCCTCCCAAAATTGATCTAGCTTATGTACTCCCTTATACCACTCCATCAGTCTTGAAGGGTTGTGACCCTTCTACAAGTTGTGGCCCATGGAAAGTGTATGTCCATGCACATGCCAAGTGGTGTCGCTTGGAGTGGTGTGTGTCCCTTGCTAACCACACCTCCTCAGATGCTGCTCATAATCCCTTGGTATTCTGTTAACTAATCTTTAATCTGTTCTTACCTCCTAGGGAAGATCGTGGCTCTGACAATAATGAACATGGATTGCTGTTAATTGACAATCGGAGTAAGAAGTTCTGAAATCGTAAGACAACTTGTGGTTTGGGTGTGTGACAGATCGGAGGCATGACAGATTTAAAGTTTGTTGGGGGTTTGGGGGCAACACCCCACCAGGTTCAAGAGGTAGAGCCCCTTGCAGGGTCCAAGATACAAGGCGAGGTCAAGGAGCAGAGCTCTGTAATGTCCCCTTTTGGGACTTGGCTTATACTCGGTCCTGAGACACAATTCTAAGTTTAATTAGAGTTGTAAGAAATTATTAATTACAATTTTGTCAAAATTACATATGTTTTATTATAAAAAAATCAAGAATGGTTTGGAGGGAAGAACTTATCTTTTTCCAGTGTTCCACGGGCATTGGGGACGGGGGACGGGGGGACGGGGGGGATGCGTTTCCGGGACGAGGGGACCAAGGGCCTAAATTTGGGGACGGCGAGGGGACGGCGGGGGGGACGGCAGCGGGGGGGGTGGCGGGGTGGTGTGCTCATATATATACATATAGTACTTGAAAAACTAGTTTTGAAAAGATGTATAACAGTATAACAGCATAAGAATTAGATTTCAAATGAAACTATAGGAAATACCAAGATTACTTAGATTAGTAATACTAATTGCTAAATGCTAAATAAAATTTGACAAATGAAATTGTCAAATTGGAGATTTCTCATTTCTATCATATGAATATCGAAAAAGGAAAATGAAAATTTCAAAATACGAATATTTGATGCCATTGCAAAGTCTATAACAATAAAGATGATTACATGGCTCATCATTACGATGAGTAGCCAAATACAAATACGTGTAGCAATAGCAGTACAAAAGAGACTAGAGTCAAATACAAAATGACAAAACTGAAAACTCAAACTGTAGCTAATGGAGGCCTCTAATCATCTGCGAACTCCTCCTCACTGGAACTGCTGGACTCCTGAGGATCAAAGTCCCTCAAGCTCACACCAACTAGCCCTGCATCTGAAGTGGTAGGATCATCCTCATCAATTTGTGAAGGCTCCTCTGGCTCTACATCCCATCGTGCCACTGGACTCTCCTTGTACACAAGTGTCTTGCGGTCCATGAGACGCAAAGCACTGTGTACAGCCACAAGCTTCTCTGCTCTCTTAGAGGTAAGTTTGTTCCTCTTAAGAGAGTGGATGAAGCTATATGTAGACCAATTCCTCTCAGCAGCTGAAGAACTGGAAACCTGGGATAGCAGATGGATGGCTAGAGTGGTGGTCAAAGATTTCGGGCCATGACAATTCCACCATAAAAGTGGGTCCTCCTGTGCCATGCTGTCTATATCCATCTTTGCTGCATCTGAATAACCTCTAAGAGTGGCAAATCTTCCCCACTCAGTGCGCATTGTGCCGGCATCTCTGGAATCAAACATCTTCTCTATGCACCTAAAGAAACCCGCCTTCACCTCATCATCCTGAATCGGTGTCAGTCTACCCGGTCTAGCCTTGTACCACTTAGGATTCAAGGCAAAGGCAGCCATATGCAAAGGAGTGTTCAACTTGTCCCATCTACGCTGAATGATAGGCTGGATTTGCTCATTGTAGAATGCTAAAGAGGGGTCCTTCACTCGCACAGCAGCCCTCATCTGGTCAAGCATAGAGTCAATGCACTCATACACCTCTCCAAGGTTAGGTGCATCCCCATCCCCATATCTGATCACCTTGAATACTGGAGAAATGATAGAGACAATGTATTTCGCATCAGTGCAAAACACATCACTCTTCACTATCTCCTTCACCCTTCTCCCTTGCTCTTTCTTGGCCTCAGCCCACCTATTCCACTCATTAGTCATAACCATGAGTTGCAATGCCTCTTGCAACTCAATCATTCTCTCCAAGAGAATGAAATAGGATGCATATCTAGTCTCAACTGGTTTCAAGAACTCCTTCTTCGCGAAGGTCCTAAAGAGTGCATGTGAAGTGTGGTGGTTGCAGATAAACATCTGCACATCTCTCGCATCGGTGACCACTCCTCTAATCCAGTCTATCTTCCCCATGTCCTTGAGTGCATTGTTCATGGCATGCACACAACATGGGGTCCACCAAATGTGTCTATAGGCTGCCTCAACGAGTCTCCCTGCTGCTCTACACACATAGGCTGCATCTGTCACTACTTGGACCACATTTTGTGGCCCAACCTCCTCGATAGCCTCCCTGAGGACCTGAAACTGGAAATCAGCATCTTTACGATGCCCTGTACAATCAACTGCTCTAAGGAAGTATGGGCCCTCTGCACATGTGACCATGACGTTGATGAGTGGACGATGGCTAATGTTCGTCCACCCATCCATAACTATGTTGCACCCCGATGCCACCCAACATGCCTTCATCTTCTCCATCAAAATATTGATCTTGGAATAGCATTTATCCAAGATCAAGGTCCTCATTTTCGTCTCCCCTGGTGGCACATAATATGGTCCTCCCTTGGCCACCATAGCCATCATCTCCCTATAATAAGGAGACCGTGTAACATGAAATGGAATGCCATTGGCAAAGAAGAACTTGCCAATGGATTCATCTATCTCATCTCTCAACTGCACATTAAACATATCAGCAATGGGGTTGCTCTGTGGTGTATGCAACCTACGTTTCCCAGCCCTGGCAGCAGTAGAAGTGGAAGTAGATGGAGATCCAAACATCATTCCTCCCGCCTGCGAAGCATGAGAAGTATGTGGCACTGGCACATTCTGGTTGTCGTGAAGTGATGCCCTAGCAGACAAAGTAGTAGGCATTGAAATATTTGTGTCATCTGGAACCCCCCAAAGCCTGTTAAACTCAATTCTGTACTGTATATTTTTGGGTTCCTCCAAAAACTTACAATGTTTCACGCCTTTTCCTCTCCAAAACAAAAAGTGTGCATTCACCCTGCTAATGCTACCGAACCATTCTCTGTCACAAATATTGCACTTCCACTTCCTTGTTCCCCCACTTGAATGTGATGCAGTGCCTTGTACTGATATTCGTGAAGCAAACTGTTTTAGAGGAGACTTAGGATCAAAATGACCCCTAGCATATGGTGCCAACAACTCTGAAGGGCAACCTGTACTAGCTGGTGCACTTGCCATAGAACTAGATTGGGCTCCAAGATCAGCCCCATGGTCACCCCCCTCATTTTCAGGTTCATATTCTGAATCATTCTCACTATGAAAATGGATTTCCATGTCATCTTCACTCATGCCTTGGGAGCTCATTGTGAAATTGACACTGCATTTCACAAAATAAAAATAAAAATAAAATCAGCCTTGTTTAACAATATATTTTTAAATTTTTTTCCTATTCATCTCAAAATGAGATTTGATGTTGAATCTTGAGGGCAAAATGATTCATCATTTTGCCCTCAAGATTCAACATCAAATCTCATTTTGAGTCTTGAGATGAATAGGGAAAAAAAACCAAAAATGACATAGAACAATGAAAATCAGAAAGTAAAACAAAAAAAAAACAAGAAGAAGTTGAAAAACCCTACCTTGTGCTTGAAAAATCTCTCCAAAATGTAGAAGAATCTTCTTCTTCCTCTTCTTCTTGCTTCTTCTAGCTCCTATCACGCTTGCAATCACTTTTCTCACCCCTTCAATCAATCTTCTTCAAGTATTTCCTCCTCTTCAAGTTGCTGGAAAAAAAATCAGTTTTCCAAAATGAGAGTGAAATCCAAAATAAACATGCTTTTGTGTTGTTTTGGGGGGTAGGGTGGGGCCCACGTCCAATTAGGGTTACCCCTTAACCCCCCCCAAAAAGGCACATGTTTAAAAAAAACTTTAAAAAGTGTCTTTTTTCACGTGGGAACGCGGGAGACGCCCAGGCGTCTTCCACGGAGATGCCCAGACGTCTCCCAGGAGACGCCCAGACGTCTCCACGTCTCCCTGGGAGACGCGGAGACGCGGGGACGTCTCCACGTCCCAACGGCGTTTGGGTGGCGGTGGCGGGACGGCGAGGGACGTCGCGTCCCCGTCCCCCCGTCCCCGAGACGTCTCTGACGGGGGGACGCGCCCAAAAAGGGGGGGGATGCGTCCCCGTGGAACACTGTCTTTTTCTGATTTGACAATGAGAATGGAATGTTCCTTCTGCATGCCACCAAAGACAAAATGCTACTGCCTGTAACTTAATAATAATACTAATCCGATCCATATGTCATTCTCTCTAATTTTACATTTTTTTTGCTTATGTGATGTTCTTATGATGCTGTTTCTTTTTAGCACTTTCTTGTAATTATACATCTGGGACTTTATAAGTCTGTGGCTTAACTGAGCCATATAATCAGGATATAAATAAAAATTCGAAAAGTCTCCTTAAAAATGGTGATACCTGATAATACTCATGGTCCTTTCTGTGTCATCGTGTTACTGTGTCTTCATAACATTATTGTTTTCATCCTCCCCACATGGTATTGACCATTCCTTATGACAATAGCTATAAGCTATGTAAGCCTGCGTTGTCTGATGTGCTAAGATGGTCATACAGATGTAAATGTTGGTATCCCTTTGTAGTGCCACGTTGCTGTTCCAAACGGGATTAGGAAATAAAATCCCTTTGTAGTGCCACATGGTATTGGCCATTCCTTATGACAATAGCTATAAGCTATGTAAGCCTGCGTTGTCTGATGTGCTAAGATGGTCATGCAGATGAAAATGTTGGTATCCCTTTTTAGTGCCACGTTGCTGTTCCAAACGGGATTAAGAAATAAAATGCAAAACATGCCGATCTTGTGGGGTATTACTGTTATGAAACTTTTCTTCAATTATGGATAATGTGTCCATACTGGACTGGCGGTAATCACAGCATGACTCTTGATCAGTCCCTATGATGTTACTGATCCTGTATGCGTTTCTAACTTACTATGCTATCTGATTGCAGTATAATTTATTATATTCCTCGATATTCAGTTTGATAGCATTTCCGATTCTTATCCTCTTTGGGTAAGCAATGGTACTGAGTGTACCCTTACGGCCTGCTCCTTAAATATGGACCGGCCTTAATCCTAATTCCTCTAGCAGCGAAGTTGATTTTCCCCAAACCATAATTTCTCCCTATATTCCCATGCTCCCATTTAAGTGAGTTGAACTCCCTATATAAGATGGAAAAGTTGCCTTTTGGAGATACGTCTCTTCATAATGATGCCTCCCTAGTAATAAGCGGTTAATGAGGAATTGGAGACACCATAGCTACTGTTTGCCACCGTAAACGATTAAATGCAAAAAGTAAATGCACAAAACATAATTGATATATATTAAAGAACCAGTTTCTGTATTCATTCAACAGTCCATGTACATCAAGTGCTTATAACATTACATCAGACACGACTATCATGATGATACTAAGAAGAAACGGTATGCAATATATAATACCTGAAGGGGTGCGACCAACCGTCGCGTCCAACTGCCCTTCGAGACGACTAACTAACTGACTGCCGTAACTCATTATTATCGACGACAACATAAACATAATATGACAACATAACATAATGATTATTCCCGGCAACATCATCCCCCCCAAGAAAAGAAGTCGTCTCCAGAACGACTTAATACAAAATAGAGATGACATTAAACAAAACCAAGGTAGAGAACTGCAGGAATTGCGAACGCTAGTCGAGCGTGGAACTCATACACCTGTTGCGTCCTCGCTTGAAAACCCTTTTCTGCTACCATCCGATGCTCAAGTGCGGATTTCACCATTAGTGCTTCCTTTGACATTAGAATCCTCCTATGCCTAAACCAAACTTGTCTGCAAAACACGCTTTTCAGTCTCAGCCTCCACCAACTGCTACTCAAGTGATACTGTCTCCCTAGCCAATTTGTCCTCGATAGCCACCCGCGCTACCCTCTCGACATCCAACTCCTGGGTACGCTGAGCTAATTCTCACGCTACTACTGCCTCCAGCCTGTGGTCAGCTCCTCCCGAGCCCTCTGTGCATCCACCAAGGCAACCTCACGTCCAGCCGAGACATACTCCAAGTTCCTCAAAGCGTACCATTCCTGCCTAGAGGTGGCCACAACCCTCTAGCACAAAGGCTAGGAGACGCCTCAAATCCTCCATCACACTCCCCAGAGGCTGATAACTGAACTGAATAACTCTCTGTTGTCGTACGACTTCGCGTTCTTGCAATGCCTTCCTTCAAACTCTGTTTGTTCGCAACCTCCAAATCCATCTCCCTCTACGGCTTATGGCTTCCCCGCCAATTCTTAGCTTCAGGCTTCTTTCTCACAGTACGGAACAACCCCAACACTTACCATGACTTCTCGGATGCCCTTTGCCCAACTCCAAAAAGTGTATTGTAGCTCAAAAATAAACTGGGGGTCTGGGGGCAACGCCCCAGCGGGGTTGAGGGGCAGCGCCCCTCGCAGGGCGCCAACACCAATTTACAACCCTCAGAACCACCAGAAAGTCCATGGCGCGCATCATTTCTGTGATATTTTAAGATGTCAAAATCCTTCTTTTCCACTCTAATATTTTCAGCGTCCTGGCTCCAGATGTCATTGAATGATTTTTCAATCTGGTCGTCATCGTTTTTTTTGTTTTTGTTTTTTTCACTGTAATGTCCCCAATGGCACCCCGGCCATACAACCTCCCCGTACGGTCAACAACAGCACTGACACCTCCAATTGTATGGCCACCTTCCCGTGCGGTCAACACCCCTCCACCGTACGAATCACCCCATACGGAATACACGACCAACCGTCTACCATACACACCGTACGGGCCTCCTTCTACACGCCGAACGCTTAACTACCTCCTGGATGGCTGTGTATGGCTGCGTGTGCTTGCCCTGTGCTTGCGTGGGCGCTGCATTGTTGGGCGGAGTGCGGGGGCTGCGTGTTTTATTTCTTGCGTGGGCGGTGGTATCCATCGCACGGTGGTTTCCACCGCACGGTGGTTCCACCGCTGGTGACCCCCATCGCCAGTGTTGCCACCGCACGGTGGTTCCACCGCCGATGGCCCCCACCGTACGATGATTCCACCGTGGTTTTCTTTTTCTTTTCTTTTTTTCCTTTTGATGTTGTACGGATCGTACGGATTTATTTTTTTTCTAAATGTCCAGATTCGGCTCGGGTTTCGTGCCTCTGGGATCGCCCTTTCTCGGTTTGCCTCACCCGAGAGTCTCCCGCTTTGGTCCCATGCCTCTCAAGTCGCCTGCCCGGCCTCTCAGGTCCCCTTCCATCCTATCGGGTTCCCCTCCAGACTCTCGGGTGTCCTTCTGGCCTCTCGGGTCCCCTGCATGCTTCTCGTGGTAGGGTTTCAATTTGGACCCATTGATGGCAAGTCTATTTTCAATGGCCATCCGAAGACCTGGAACCATAAATTCTACAGGAACCACAGTCTCCTTCCCATACATAAGAAGAAGAAGAAGAATAAAGATTTTGAAGGCTGCGGCCTTCCACACAGGGTTCCAATCGTTGCCGACACGAATGATCTTGGGATTATCTACATCACCGAGCTTTGGGGCATCTCCCTTCCAATATTCTCTGTATTCCAGTAGGTACACCTCCTCTGTTGCTTGCTCTGGTTCCTCTACTTCGAGCCTGTAGTTCTAGAACATTTCGTAATCCTCCATCTGCAAGTGGAAGAGCCCATTCAATGACCTCGTCTCAACCTCAGAGCACTCTCCTAGTTTGAGAATCCCTTCGTCGTTGGGCTCCCTACAGCCTCGTCCTTCGTTCCTCAGGTCGCCTTCTCCTTCACCCTCTGATTCCAAAGATGATGCCAGTTCCTCACTAACCAACTGTGTCCCGAGGTCTATGATAAACTTCCTTCCTCCATTCTCCATAGACAGAGTGTTCTTCTTCCAGTTGTGGGTGGCCTTGGCTGCCACCAGCCACCCTCTCCCTAAGATCGCATCATACCCTTTTTTCTTTAGTGGGATTACCACGAAGTCTAGTATGAAGGGTTGCGTTCCGATGGTAACTTGCTGGCCCATTAGTGTCCCGATGGGTTTGATTCCATGCTGATTTGCTCCCGGCAGATTGAATGTAGATGGCCACAGCGTCGGCTTCCTCAGCTTCCACCAGGTTTCTTCTGGAAGAACATTCACTCCTGATCCACCATCGACGATGGTATTGGTTAGAATGGTGCCAAGGATACCCATCTCCACAATGGTCGGGTTCCTTCCAGTGTTAACTGCCAACAGCCTTGGGTCTATTGCAGACCCCCCAGGAACATTTGTGCGGTCGTTGGTATTGGTGCGTGGTTGGGAGAGATTATTCAGCAACGCCGTTCGTAATTGAGGCATCGTCTGGAGGAGGTTGTGTACCTTCACAGGCACCTCCAGTTTTAATTTTAAAATTTGATTTAGTATAGCATCCTCCGCCTCCGGTTGGCTAGAAGTACTCGTCGTACCCTTCACCTTTGCCCTTTCTCATATCTCTTTCTCAATTTCTTCCCGTGCTTCCCGTACCCTTCGCTTCTCCATCTCCAAGTCTGGGCACATTGCATGTCTGGCTTGGGCGCAGGTTACGGCCAGCACTTCCTCTTCTTTGGTTTCCTCGACATTGAGCAAGTTGACACCGGACTTCGGGCAGGTAGCGTCTTCGTGGTCTCCCGGTCCACACCATTTGCACAAATATTGTGTGGCCTCTCCCTTCGAGCAGTCTCAGGCGAAGTGCCCCCACTGGTTGCACGCTCTGCATTGTACCATTGGTCGGCCTTTGGAGTCGTATTGGATCCGGCTCCTTGTATTGTTATTGTTGTTTCGTCCTCCCCACCGGTTATCTCAGTAGCCTCCCGATGTTACATTGTTGTTCGCTTGGGAGCTGTCGGTACCGCTTGACGTAGTTGGTTGTTCCTGCGTAAGCAATACTTGTTGGTTTCGTGTTTTCATGTTGTACAGGCATTCCCTAGTGGGATGCCCCATCAACGGGCATATATCACAATAGGCTTTCTTTGGGCAGGAGCCTTTCGTGTGGCCGTCCGTCTTACAATCCGTGCACCAAAGCTCCCCTTCGTCGGTCTTGCTCAGACCTCCCTTCATAGCCTTCAGCTCTTTCATCATCCTCTGCATGTCCTTCTGCAAGGCTTGCACCTTTTTGCCGAACTCGCCATCGCTGCTGCTTCCCTCGGAAGAGTCATCATCCTCGGACGAGCTATCCTTCTTCTTTTTCTTCTTGGATGTCTTGGTCTCGCTCTGGAGATCCATCGCTCTATTATATGCATCTTCGTACGAGGTTGGTGGAACAATTTTCATCTTCTTCCGGATGGAGTGTTTCAGCCCCTCCACGAACCATCTCTTTTTCAGCCCATCTGCTGGTTGACTCTCCATTTTCCCCAACAGTTCCTTGAGCCGCCGACTATAGGCTCGAACAGTCTCGCTCTTGTTCTGCTTTGTGCCATAGATTTCAGCTACTATTTCATTGTCGTCTCTAAGGAGGCGGAACTCTATCCCGAACTACTCCTTTAGGTCGAGCCATGTGCCGACTTTGGCCTTATCCATATCGGAGTACCAGTCGATGGCCACTCCCCTTAAGGTTGCTGGAAATTGTGTACCTGCAAAATGCCACAAGCTCGTCAAGGACACAAGAGGAGAAGGACGAAATGAAAGAGTTGATTGAACAAGTCAAGAAGCTATCAACCGAGGTAACTCACCTGAGGAACCAGAATAATCAACTCCAAAGTATGCAGAGGGCCAACCATGGCCAACATACGAACAATCAAAATTTCCAAGGAAATAACAACCAAGGTTTTAGAAATAATTATCAAGGAAATAATAACCAAGGCTTCCAGAGGAGACCATGGAATACAGCTCCCAACAACGGAAATGTGGTGACGCCACTAGATAACCCACCAAATTCACAGAGTCAAGAAAATCCTCCTACAAGCAAAGTGTTTCTAGCAGAGGCGGCCTTGTCCAGTTGGTGTAGACTCCACAATACAAACCAACATTCTGAGTTGTAGTGTCCTGAATTCAAGATCGCGGCCGACATTTTTCAACAAGAGATGCGCAGCACTGATCCACCTGAAAATCCGCCCACGACAGGATACAAGATGGTCCCAACCACGCAGTACGGTCAAGCCATGATTGTTGAAAGCTGCAAGTATTCACAAGAGGAGGTTAGTCAAGCACGAAATGGGAGATTTCCACCAGAATCTGCTAATGGACCAATGGTACCTCCAGGATCCCAGTTCCCACCTGCATCCGCAAATGGACCCATTGAAGATTCAGAGTATTATTTTCCACCATTGAACAACAGTGTCTTAGTTGAAGGGATAAAAGAGGTATTTCACCAATCTTCAGGAGGTGTGAACCAAAGGGTTTATCATAGAAATCAGAGGACTCAAGAACCTCTAACTACATCGATTCCTCCAAACAATTTCTCTACTCCCCCGGATCCCCAAGCTAGCAATAATCCAGAATATCCACAAAACACACAAGAGTACAAACAGAGGAATATTGCACCCCCTGTAGGCAATGAAATGAAAAGATTGGCAGTATTGGTGTTAGATGAACTCAAGAAAGTCAAAGTAAGTCTACCACTCTACGAATTACTCAAAGTGTCAGAAATCAAAGATGCAGTGATCAATAGTTTGAGCGAGTCTAATACAGTAAGGTCAAATGTTCAGGACTCGACCAACAGGACCCAAGCCACCATCAATGTGACCCAAGAAGAAGCCTATGACCAAGGACAATCCGAACAAAATGAATGTATGGTCCAGACCATAACCTTCCCAGCTAAAAAGGAAGATATGTTGGAAGGAAAGGTATTACTCAAAAGGGGCGAGACTAAGAAAACTCAACCTACTATCAAAGAGGGCCTCGCCACTAGCCAGATTCTTCCAGAAAAGGAAGTTGCAATTAAGAAAGATGTGGTCAAGAAAGCGAAATCTTCAAACAAAGCCGATCACTCAAAAGAGGAGAGTCTAGCAAAAGACAATTATCCAAAAGTCAATGAAGTGAAACATCAAGAACACAATGGGGATTCTTTAGCCCCTTCTCAAGGAAAAGATGAACCGGCCCCGTTCCTGCTATCAGTTAGAATTTTTGGGAAATTATTGCACAATTGCCTTTATGATTCAGGAGCTTCCAGTAATGTGATGCCCCTGGCTGTCTGTCAAAGGCTAGGAATAACTCCTGCTCCTACCAAAAGAAAGGTCACCCAGCTAGACAAGACAGAAGTTCCAGTTATGGGCGAATTGAACAATATTCACATGCAATTGGCCGCGGACCCGAGAGTTCAAAATTTCATAGACATATCAGTGGTGGATATCCCTGATTCATATGGGATGCTTCTGAGTAGAGATTGGTCACGAAAATTGAATGGGTATGTGTCGACAGACTTTGCACACATGTGGCTACCATGGAGAGGAGTCCCGAATCAAATCAAGATTGACAGCACTCCGAGATTGAGACTTATGATAACTGAATATGGGGAAGACAACGAAGTTCTATTTTTAGAATCCGACCTAGGGACATACAAGCCTAAAGTGGAAGAAATCCTGATGATACGAAACGAACAAGATGAAGATGCTCAACAAGAAGCAATGGAATCTACAGAAATGGTCATCGAGAGTGATCAAGGATCCGACCAAGAAGATGATGGAATGTTTGAAAATTTCAGAAGGTTCGTACATAGAAACATACAGCAAAGTGTGCAACTTGGCAACTTAGCGGCCGTCCAGGATTTGCTTCTTCCAAATTGGTGTAGAATACACAATGCCGTCCATTCAGAACTATCTTGTGCTTTATGTCAGACTGCATTAGAACAAGTATACAAAAGAGCCCCGCAGACGCTGATCATTGAAGAGATTCCAGATTCAGAGGATGAAAGCTCCTCAGGAGATGAAACTTTATCCGACACATCATCCGAAAGTCAAGGAGACCAAGAGACGGAAGATCAAGGAAGTGCAATATGGACATTAAGGTTCGATGGGTCTAAGTCCAAACAAGGATCTGGAGCCGGTTATGAATTGATTAGCCCAACGGGAAGAACCTACCTCGCCGCTCACAGATTACAATTTCCTTGCACCAACAATGTAGCTGAATATGAATCTTTGATTCATGGGTTATTGTTAGCTATCAAAAAGAAGGCAAAAATACTACAAGTGTATGGAGATTCAGAAATAGCTATAAGGCAAATCAGGAAGCAATATGTTTGCCATGACAAAAGATTGACTAGATACAGAAATCGAGTATGGGATCTCATTGAAAGTTTTGAAGCTTTCAATATCAATTCTATATACAGACATCAGAATCAGGTGGCTAATTCCCTCGCACAGGCTGCCAGTTCTTTGATACCATTAGCAATGGAAGGATTGAAGAAATTCACGGTTGAGTTAGTATCAGTACCTTCGGTCCCAGATAACATTACCAATTTTCAAGTTTTCGAGGACGACAAGCACATATTGGATTTCTTAACCAACACAGATGTCTTCTTAACCCAGATCATTGATGAAGAAGAAGTGGGAGAAGCGGAATTTGATGCCGAAGGTGTCCTGAATTTAAAGACAAACACTATTCCAAAAGGAATGGTAGAATTGGAGAGAATTTTTGATCCTGACAAATTGAAAGAAAAGAAGAACCACAGCATGGAAGGAAACGTGTGCGACACAATCAATCTAGGTGACGATATACAAGCTAAGAATGTATTTATTGGGAAGTCCTGCACGGCAACCGAAAGGAACGGAATCCTAAAAAACATGAGAGATTTCCCAGATGTTATTGCATGGAGTTATGAAGATCTCAAAACCTACGACACTGCAATTATCACCCACACAATCCCGTTGAAGCCAGGAAGCAAGCCATTCAGGCAGAGACAAAGGCCGGTTAATCCTTTATTGGAACCCCTGATATATCAAGAAGTGAAGAAGCTGCTCTCAGCCAAGATCATCTTCCCGGTAAGACACTCGACGTGGGTCGCCAACCTGGTACCTGTCAGAAAGAAAAATGGAGCGATCAGATTGTGTGTTGATTTCAGAAATCTCAACCGAGCATCAGAAAAGGATAATTATCCTCTACCATCACTAGATGAGGTATTGCAGATTGTCAATGGGTCGCAGATGATGTCCTTTCTAGATGGATATTCAGGATATAACCAAGTTCTAGTGGAACCTGAAGATCGACTAAAGACTGCCTTCACCACCAAGTGGGGAACATTTGCGTACAAGAGAATGCCTTTTGGACTCATCAATGCCGGGGCCACATTTCAGAGAGCCATGGATATCGCTTTCAGGGACTTAATTGGAAAATGCATTATTATATATATTGATGATATCACAGTTTTCTCCAGGCAAAGAGAAGACCATGTAGACGACTTAAGAAGAGTCTTCCAAAGGTGCAGAAGATATGGTGTATCTCTCAACCCGAAGAAATGCATGTTTGGAGTAACAGAAGGAAAACTTTTAGGACATGTCATTTCAGAAAGGGGAATCTCCATTGATCCTGAAAGGGTAAAAGCCATATCCACCATCAATTTGCCGGCTAGCAAGAAAGAACTCAAATCATTTTTCGGCAAGATCAACTTCGTCAGAAAATTCATTACCGGATTTGCTGAGATAGTCAGACCCCTGAACGAGATGTTGAAGAAAGATGCAAAGATTGAATGGTCTCCACAAGCCAAAAGGGCATTCGAAGAGATAAAGATGGCCATCACAGAAGCACCAGTATTGATCAGTCCAGATTATCTCAAGCCCTTCTATTTATATTCCTTCGCTTCTAACTACACTTGTGCCGCTATTCTGACCCAGAGAAGTGAAGAAAGAGATGAAAATCCAATTGCATTCATGAGCACCCCGCTGAAAGATGCAGAACTCAGATATCCTAACATTGAGAAACAAGCATACGCACTGGTAAAGGCCGTTAAGAAATTCAGACATTACCTTTTGAGGGCCAAAATTTATGCAATAGTGCCTGATGCAGCAGTCAAGACTCTTCTCATGCAAAACGAATTAGGAGAAAGAAGAGGAAAGTGGGTCGCCATCATCCAAGAATTTGATATTGAAATCCAGCCCATGAAACTCGTTCGAGGACAAGCATTGGCGCAGACATTGGCAATTAATGGACCAGGATTAGTCCAGCAAATCTATGAATTAGAGGATGTCACCCCTGATGAATGGTACAAAGATATTGTGACATACTTGCTTAATCACACATGCCCTGCTCGCATGACACCTACACAGAAAAGAGCATTAAGAATGAAATGTCAACATTACATGCTTCAAGGATCTGTTCTATATCGCAGAAATCACGAAGGAGTATATTTGAGGTGTGTTGGCAAAGATGAAGCAAAACAGATAATTGAACATTCCATTCCAAGTTTGGAACCGGACATGGAGCCAACCTCGCAACAGCTCATCAGATCCTAAGGGCAGGATATTACTGGCCTACACTTTTCAAAGATACATTTAATCATATCAGGACTTGCCACACATGCCAAGTCGCAGCTTTTAGAGAAAAGAATCCTGCCATGCCACTAAATCTAGTGATTGAAGCCAGACCATTTGCTAAATGGGGAATGGATTTTATTGGTGTCATCAACCCCGCATCCTCGGCACAACATAAGTACATCATCACGGCTACTGATTATTGTACCAGATGGTCGGAGGCACGGGCACTTAAAGTTTGCACTACTGAAGTTGTAATCAAATTTCTGGAGGACAACATAATCACAAGGTTTGGATGTCCTTACGCGTTGGTTTGCGACAATGGATCGGCATTCACGTCATTGAGATTCTCGAATTGGGCTTTTGAATATGGAATAACCCTCAAATTTTCATCAAATTATTATCCTCAAGGTAATGGGTTAGCTGAGTCAACCAACAAGAACTTGCTCAGCGTTATCAAGAAATTGCTAGAAAGAAGTCCGAGAGAATGGCATACCCAATTGAGATTCGCCTTATGGGCAGACAGAATCAGGACCAAGAACGCATTAGGCATTTCACCTTATTTTCTGGTTTATGGCCAAGATCCAGTCTTTCCCATGCAACTCAGGATCCCGACTTTGAGATTTATTCAGGAGTACATGGAAGACACTGATGCTGTTCAAGCTCGATTAACGCAGTTGATGAATTTGGAAGAAAAGAGAGATCAAGCATTGGAGAATTTTGCAAAACACCAAGGAGTGGTGAAAAGATGGTTCGATCGACAAGCTAGAGTCAAGGCATTCCGGATCTCAGATCTCGTCCTATATTGGGACAAGGCACATGAGAAAAGAGGAGAACATGATAAGTTTGATAAGCTTTGGAAAGGCCCTTATCAAATTTCAGAGATATTGGGAGAAAATGCATTTAGGTTGAAGACATTAACTGGAGAAGACATCCCATTGCCTGTCAATGGGAGGTATCTCAAACATTATTTCCAATCCTGAAATGCCCAAGGCCTTCCCTTGTACATAGTTAGTTTAGTTTGCTTTCGTTGTTTTCCGTTTGTTTGCTTGTCTTTCGTTTTGGTTTGCCTTTGCTTTGTTTTCGTTTTTTCTTAGTTTAGGTGTCTTGTTTTAGGTTAGTTGTTTTGTCCTGAGGGGTATCCATTTGATATTGGGCGATTTTGTTATGTAACGCTCTGACTTCCTGCTAGGTTGTTGGTTGCATTTGGACAATCATGAGATCTTTTGGAATTACAAAGGGAGTTTCTTTTAGTAAAGCTTTGAGTCAGGACGTATTTACATTGAAGCAAGAGTAGCTTATTGAACTCATGTATTTTGTCTTCCAGTTATTATATCTTTTCACACTTATAATCTCCGGGTCGTTATGGTTTCCAGGCGAAGCTGTGATCAGTGAAAAATCTAAAGTCTGACTTCAGCGCCACCGCAATCCTCAAACCCTAGTGAGCTTCATTGCTCACGAGCCAAAGAATTGACAGGACTAAAAGCAGTATCCAAAGAAAAGATGAGAAAATGAGAAAAGAAAAAAAAATCAAAAGAAAATGATGAGCTAAAAGGAAATACCAAATTGGCTAAAGGGAATATACGAGTAACTCCATCGGGGCTATAGACGCCTAGCCGGCAATGGAGCAATGTTCGTGAGCTTGCGGCGATAACCTCGTCGGGACTATGGACGTCTGACTGGCAACGAGGCTCTATCCAGGATGCTTTTGGAGTCTAGACAAACTACGTAGCTTATCACAGGGGAACCTGGAGATCATGATTGTCTTGTTGAGGGGAATTAACGCATTTGCACACACATGGGTAACTGCGGGCTTGATACTTTGTCTCAATATGATGGTCTCTTCTTGTAAGTGTTTCTTAACTCCTGGTTTTGTTGAGGGAGGTTTTCTGAGTTTTCTTCTAGAAAGATTGATTCCCAAATGTTTTTCAACATTTCTCAGTGGTGTCGTCAGATGTTGTGACCATTTCACACATCGCCCCATTAAAATGGGGACCCCCTCTTTTTGCTCGTGTTGCCTGTTCTTTTTCTCTGCTTTTAGGGTTTTTGGTAGTTCGTCAGTTGTCTAGATTTAGGGTCAAGCCTTAGGGTTTCTGTTTTGTCGTTTTCAGGCCAAAGTCCAGTCAGTCTTGAGAGTTTTTTTGAGCTTCCTCTCGCAGGATGCAATTTTGAATAAAGTGAATTCGCCAGAGGCTAAGTGAGTTGGTCTATTTTCAATTGGAATTTTGAATGAAGAGTCTAAATTTGTCTAAGTGTGAATGATGAAATTGCGAATTTTGTCCAATTGAGTGATTTTGACCAAATTTTGAAAATTTTGATATTTGATCCCGGGCATTGGAAAGGTCTTGTTTTTGCCTTGTGAAGTGATTGTAATCCCGAAATCATGATATTTTGGCCTGTAGGAGCAAAATCGCTCCTGTCCCTCAGTGAAGGACCGGAGCTTGTTTTCAAAAATCTTACTGTCCCTGCAGGATCAAGATGATTTTTCGAGTGGAAGTAGTAAAGGGAGGCATGATCTTTCCGTTGAATATAATTTGAAGAAGTTCATGAGCACAGAAATGCCCCATGAGTGAAAATCGCTCCTGTCCCTCAGTGGAGGACCGGAGCGCAAAACCAAACATTGCCTTGTCCTTGCAGGATTTAAACAACTTGACGATTTGAAGAGATCAAAGGAGATATGTTTTATCAATTGAATATAACTTGAAGTGCCTTCGTGAAGGAAAACGGACCAAAAATGCAAAGTTCGCTCCTGTCCCTCAGTCAGGGACCAGGGCGATATTCAGTGTAGCTCCCGTCCCTCTCCCAGGGACCAGAGCAAAATTCTTCATAGGGCAAAATTCAGGCAAAAGCAAGCAAGTTTCAAGTTTGAAGGCAAGAAAGGAGGGTGAGATGAACCCGTTGAAGGCAAATTGAAGATTACAAGACATCAATAGGAGACTCAAATTGACCTAGGCGCTCCTGTCCCTCAGTCAGGGACCAGAGCGATTTTTGCCTTAGGTCAATTTCTTGCCAAGTTAGAACGAATTCCAAGCCATGGATGAATGAAGGGATGCACAACAAGATCGTTGAAGATAAATTTTGGGGTTGGCAAAGTGTAATTGAGCTTGCACATGAAAATTCGCTCCTGTCCCTCAGCCAGGGACCAGGGCGAAATGATGATTATCTTGCCTTCCACTCAAGTTCAAACCACTCCCAGCCAGGATGCATGGAGGCAAGGACGTTTTGAAGCGTCTTGACGAAGAACGAAGTATCAAAGGTCGCTAAAATTGAAAGAATTGCACCAAATGCCCAAATTCGCTCCTGTCCCTCAGTCAGGGACCAGAGCGAAATTTCTATGAGGGCCTAAGTTTTGAAGGTTTATCAAGTTTTAAGTGTCCAGGAGGGATCAAAGGACCTCATTCTACATGGTGAAAGTGATTGCGAGTCGATACAAACAAGGTTGAGCCCAGGATGCCCAAATTCGCTCCTGTCCCTCAGTCAGGGACCAGGGCGATATTTACCATATTGGCCAAATCCTTCAAAAATCACGCCAAGTCAAGGACGTACAAGGTTACACAGGGTCCAAGGTGTCTTAAGAAGATGATATACAAAGAAATCAAACATCAAAAGGTGATCAATTGAGTCAAGGAGACAAAATCGCTCCTGTCCCTCAGTCAGGGACCAGGGCGATTTTCACAAGATCATCCATTTTTCTTCAAAATCATGACAAGGCAAGGATACACAAGATCAAGGATATCGTTTGGAAGGCAATGAACAAGAAACAAAGGTTACAAAGCGACAAATTTAGGCTAAGATACAAGGTTCACTCCTGTCCCTCACCAAGGGACCAGGGCGATAATCCTCCAAGCATCAAGGTGCCTTGTTAACGACAAGTAGAACAAGCATGAAACGAAAGGATAACGTTGTTTCTTCCTCATGATGAAATTTGGTGATCATAGAAGCTAAGATCAAGGAGAAAACACCAAGATCGCTCCTGTCCCTCAGCCAGGGACCAGGGCGATGATGGTCACAAGAGGCATTCATTTACGAAACCAAGTTAATCAAGTTCGAAATTCCTTGCAAATATGCCAGTTTCAACGTGAAGATGATGGTTTTGAACGTCGAAAGCACAAGAATCAAGGCCAAAATGAAGTTCGCTCCTGTCCCTCTCCCAGGGACCAGAGCGATGGGGTTTGTATCTTTCCCTTCTCCCAATTTTTGGCGCTAAAACAATTTTTTAAATTTTATTAAATGCTAGGAAAAAATCGATAAATCAATTGATAGCATTTAAAAATTGCGCATAAGCATTAATTAATTAATTTTTGCCTATTTAAAAATCGAATTAATTAAAAAACGATGGCATTTAATTAATTAATTATTATTTTAAATAATAAAATGGGGCGCTTGGTGTTTATTTGTTTATTTTACAAAAGTCGGCCTTGTTATTTATTTAAAAATCATTTTAATTTCTTTATTTTGGCAAAGTCGGCCTTGAGGTAAATGAGAGGTGAGCGCTTATAAAAGGAGGGTGAAATTTTCATTTTCACATTATCATTTTATCATCTTCCATATGCGATTTTGGAGAAGTGCGATTGGTATTTAAGTGGAGCGAATTTCCATTCCAAGGAAGGCGCAAACATCATCAAGGGAGTGCGAACTTGAAGTTAAAGTAAGGCGAACTTGCCAAAGACATTAAAGATCATATCAAAGACCCCAAGGGTGGCGAATTGATAAGGAGGACATTCACTTGAAGAGGGATCACGTGGGAAGCTTCAAATTTCGATTGTTGCCTGGGCGAATTTTCTTTTTTTTTTTGCATTTTAGAGTTAACTCTCAGGCAAGGTATGGCGATGTGGTCCCTTGTTTTAAATTTTGAATTTTGATCGTCATAGCTTCAAATTTTGAATTTTGAATTTTATTCCAGTAGCTCAATCGTTTTTAGGAAATGATAACTCAAAGACTTATCATGAAGTTTCCTAAAATTAATTTCTAATCTATGTTATGCATTGCAATATCTAGTTACTTATTATGAAATGTTGTGTAGGTATGGCGACCCCGAAGGCGGGAGCATCCACCAGTCGTCCTGCTCTCATGAAGGAAGATCAAAAGACCGAAGAAGTGGAGACCAAGATCGTGTCTAAATGGAGCAACATTGGAGATACCAACTTGGGCAACTTCAGTACGAAGAAGTTTCGAGATGTCCCTTACATTGGCAAGCCATCACCTGTCGCCCGAAGGATAATTGAAAGTGGCATCATTAAGGCGGCCGGCTTCCCTCCAGCAGTACAGTGCCAGGAGTTGATGATCGAGTGTGCTCGTCATTATGATCCCCAGTCCAGAACGATCGTGTCCAAGGAAGGAAACACTTTAGCTTATCTTTCAGAGGAAGCTATAAGTGAGGCTTTCCATCTTTCAGAGCACAGAGATATGGTCTACAAGAGCATAGAGGGAGCCAGGTCAATGTACGAAGATGATCCAGATGCTTGCCTAAGCATCATCAACAAGAACTGGTTACTCAAGAGTCGTCCTCACCTGAGCAAGGTACCGAACACACCACACAGGATTGATTTCCAGGAGGAGTACAGAGATTTGATTACAATGCTCAACCGAGTCATAGGTGCACCTCAAGCTTTTTACTTTGAAAAATGGATGTTCTACTTCATCCAGGTGATAGTTCAGGGTAAAGGAACAATTCATTGGGCTAGAATGATTAGCCATTGCTTGGACGTACAGTTGAGGAGACTCAAGGCTACCAAGTCATTCCACATGAGTTCATACGTCATCTATGCCTTGATCAGGAGCTTCGAGTACGCAGGACTACCTCACAGAGGAGTGATTGGAAGAGGGCCCGGCGAGGTCAGAGTTTGTGATTCCTATGTTCACTTGCATCATCCACCAGGAAGCAACTACAAGTTAGTTAATGATACCTTCACTATGAACATTACAAGGACGTTGCAAGGCGGGATCCACAATAGATTATCTCAGGATGCACAAGAACTAGTAAAGAGGTACGGTGCTTGGTTTATCCAATTTCCGAAGTTTACTTATATCAGAGTTCATGGATGTCCTTCACCTCCATACATGTTGCCGAGATATCCGACAGACAGAATAGTGTTACTTGAGGTAACAAGACAGTTGGCAGCTTATGCGAAGGCATTCAGACACAGACATGGAAATGGAGTTCCGGTACCTATCATATTGGGCAATTCAGTTGAGGTATGTCCTAATGCTTTAGCCATGGATGACGCAGAGAAGGAGTTAGCTTTGTATTCTTTTTCATTCTTTGCTTTGAGGGAAAGCTTTGATCCACATGGATATATAGAGGAGACAGTCAGTAGGAAGTTTAAGCATGAGTTTCAGATAGAAGATTTTATGATGAATCTCTTAGACGATCTTGAAGTGAAAAGAAAGATGCATTCTAGATTGCCTTTGGATTTCATCAGGAAGTGCAAGATTTACAGAGTGGCCGACCAAGCCCAGGACAGTGGCAGACATCTCCAGTCATCCTATGATCGAGAAAGCAAATCAATAAGGTTAGATTGGAATGAGCCCGAGGTCATGGATCTAGATGCTTTGATGGCTCCAGTCTTGTCTTGTACCCGCAGATGGGTTGATGTGCAGCATCAGAAGTTGAGAGAGCAAGGCATAGCTATGACTTTCACTTTGGAAGAGAAACCAGCCGAAGGTGGAGCTAGTGTAAGCGAAGGTAATCCTAATCCCAGAAATACAAGTGAGGGCAACCTTCGAAGTGCAAGTGAAGGCGATCTCCATCCAAGAGGCTCGAAGAGGAAAGAGAGGCCTGGAAAGAGAGAATCTTCCAAGAAGAAACAAGAGGCCAGCCGAGATCGTTCATCCGGTACATCTTCTCGACAAGAGAAAAGGACACTTGAAGTGGAAGAGTCTATGGAGTCGATGGTACAGAATGATAAAGAGGGACAGGTACCTCAAGGGTCACCAAGTGGATCTCTCCAAGATTATGAGTTACATGAAGACAAGAATAATGACGAAGTAACATCTCCTCACAGAGAAGAAGAAATATTGCATAAGGAAATACAGGTCAAAGAGACAAGATCAGCCATCCCAGATTGGTTGAAGGAAAGATTAACCAAGGTGATTGTGATCGAAGACGAAGACAATATGATTGATTTAGAGAGCCTTGTTGGACATTCCCAGGAAGTGACAGAGAAGAGAAAGGCTACCAAGATGTCCAAGATGGTTAGAGATGAGACTGGATCCAGAAAATTACAGATAGCTACACCGGCAGTGGACAAGTATGAAGGTGAGATCTTAGCAGAGGAATATGATATAGAGACATTTGAGCTAGGTCCATCCACAGCCGAGCAGACATTAGATGATGCCACCGATTCGTTTGAGGCATTGAAGGACAAGCTTAGGGAAGAAATGGAGAAGAATAGGAAGCTTGAGAGAGAGGTCGGTGCATGGAGAACATATTTCAGCCATCTCAATCAGCCTTTAGGACGTCAGGATCCAGCGAGATCACCCATACAGGCACTTCCCCTTCAATCAATTGGTGAGGCAGAGAGATTCAGGAGTATGGTCCAGCGTATGAGTACTTGGATGGACAAATCTCATACAGTTGCCGTAGAATTTACAACAAGGATGATGAAGACTATTCATAGAGCTATTCAGGTTCTTGAGATCATCCATAACTTGATGATAACAGTGGCCGCTTTTGCTCATACCAAGGATGTTATCATTCCTGTCTTGAAAGTCATTAGACAAACATCGAGGAAGGTCTTAGCACAGGAAAAGATTATGGATGGAGGACCTCACAGTTTACTTCAGTGGTCAACCTTACTCCAGATGAAGGAAGTTCTCTTTGAGGACATTAGTACTAGATGCAGTCATGTTGAGGAGGTGATCAACCCGATCCAGGACAGAGTATTTGAGGTACTACGTACCATTCTTGGCAGGAGGATCGAAGTTGAGACAGATGTGGATTTGCAGGAATTGGAGGATAGGATCAAGGTCATCTTTTGCAAGGACGCCAATATCACAGATGAGCAACAGGACCAGATGTTTGCTACCATGCTCCTGATTGAAAAGACTAAGGAACTTGAACTTACATGGGACGCAGCTCTTCTAGATGCATTTGATCAGGTCATCCACTTGGAAGAGAGAATGAAGAATCTTCCCGAGATTCCAATTGTTGAGATCGAAGGAATCGTATCAAGATTCATTGCATATGCTAAAAAGGAGCATTGGAAAGGGAATAAGATTCTAGATGGGAGGTTGTTATAGATGACATGGCACCTTAATTGTCATTGGTCTATGTCTCCTAGATTTTCGTGCCAAATTTATAATTGGCTATGCATTTAATGTTGTGCAATAAAAGGGGAACTTTTGTAACAAACCCTAATTAGGGTTTAGGTGTCATGATCTTGACCGTTGATCTGCTTTTTGATCTGGACCATTCATTGTAATTGAGGATGCTATTTATACCCTCATTTCATTTCATTTTCATAATTAGATGTGAGAAGAAGATTAGATTATTGATGTATTAGAGAGATTAGAGTTTAGAAGCAATTTACTTTTGTAGCAAGATTGAGTTTTGAGGAAGGAATTCAAACAATTGTTGTACATGATGACTTTGGAATCAATGAAATATTGAAGTTATGGTGTTTTGTTGCAATTCTCTTGGTTATCTTCATGGTTGTTCATTTTCCTTGAAACATTCTCAATCAAAGTAGTGTGTTAATTCGAAGGACAAAGTGTTGGACTTGATCTTTGGTAGGATTCGCTTTCCAAACCACTAGCTTCTTGCTGATTGTAGGAACGCCTTGTGTGGTCGACTGGAGATATTGGAATCACTCAAACCTTCAATCATTGTTGTATCTTGGATATGTACCTTCGTGGTAGTGTCTTTGATCTTTGATGTGTTGAAAATCATTTGTTACCTTAGAAGATCGCATCAATTTCAATTGAGTTGTTAATTTATGGCAAAATTGAAGTTGGTAGAATCTCACCAAGTCTTGTTCACACCAAGTCATTCTTAGGGTTAGACTAGATTAGACCTCTTGCAACCCTATCCTTTTGTTATTTTTTTGAAAAGCTTGTTTAGTTTAGCAAAATCTTCGGCAACGTAAGGCCCCTTGATGACACAGCAATCACAACGACCACTGGTGCTTATCCACACGTAGAGACCCTATTAAAAGAACATTGGAGTCATCCTAACTGATCCTTCTTGCGAAATCTTCAGCAGTTAGCGACTTTATTCAAGAGAGGATAAGATGCCTTTGGGTATTTTATTCTGTATATGATTGTGTACAAAATACACGTCAACGGGTACCCTTGTGCTCCCTCGGCACCATCGGTCGTACCGTCACCTTCGGTCATCTCCCTCTGGTTGTCCTCCGAAATGGACAAGTTCTTTAGTAGGTCTCTGATAGCGTCGATCAGGTTTAGACTTCGCCTTGTTTGTTCCACCAACTCTTCACGACTTCTTACCCTACGGTGGTATTCTGGCGAACTCTAGAGTTCTCCTTCGGCACCCTCCATGACTCCTAGGTTCCCTTCGGGCAACCCTACGATAGTGTAGAGAGTGTAATTCTCTCCATCTCTGCCTCCGCAACCTCCGTGACACCTCCTAGGTTCCCTTCGAGCAACCCCTCGGTCGGTCATCCCTCGGCAAGCTGCCTTAGCCTACACCTTCGTTCTATTTGCTGTCTGAGATTCAACACTCTTTGTGCCACTTCCCATTCGTCACTTTGTATCTTTTTATTTTTATTCTTATTTAGTATATTTGGCATAAATCACTTCCGTACATAGCAAGCACACACCATGTACACAAAAAAAAAAAAAAATTATTTTTATTTTTATTTTCCCTTTCGGCCATAATTTATCTCAACATTGTGCCGGGATTATTACAGGGTTCAATTTCCCCTTCGCCTCTTGCCATCACGCTCTACGTCCCATGACGATTTTTCCGTTTGCGCGGCGTCGGCCTCTGGGTTAATCTCACCGACGGGTAGGCCCATCATGTCCGTACGCCATCCACTCCTTCCTTCCCGAGTATGTCTAGGCAACGGCGCCAAATGTTTGCCACCTACGAGTAAATGATTAAATGCAAAAAGTAAATGCACAGAACATAATTGATATATATTAAAGAACCAGTTTTTGTATTCATTCAACAGTCCATGTACATCAAGTGCTTATAACATTGCATCAGACACGACTATCATGATGATACTAAGAAGGAACAGTATGCAATATATAATACCCGAAGGGGTGCGACCAACCGTCGCGTCCAACTGCCCTTCGGGACGACTAACTAACTAACTGCCGTAATTCATTATTACCGACGACAACATAAACATAATATGACAACATAACATAATGATTATTCCCGGCAACAGCTACGATATGTATTATTATTCACGGCAATACTGAATGATATCTTCGTGCTCTATCATATTTGGAAACATATTCGATAGACACCTTCATATGTCGTGATACTTAGTTATAAGCAATCAAACATTTATCTGTTGATGTATACATGGTTTTGATTCTTTTGAAAATATGTATGCCACGTCAGAGCTTTCTTCTGAGAAGTATTCATTTGCTCAGATTCCTCTTAGTCACCGATATTTGCAATTATTCAGATCGCTCCAGTTATTCAGATCGCTCCAGTTAGCGCCACTATGTCACCGTTGCTGCTTGGTGTTTTCGTTTGCCAATACTCTTGCTGTGGAATTCCTGACTCCAAAAGGCTCCGCGATCACTCTTATGATTTCTTTAATTATCGGTTTATTTAACTAAACCAATTTGATCATTATCGGTTCAAGGCATTGGTTATTTAACTATCAATCATATTTGACTATCACCGATTCAAGGCATAATATGTGTCGATCAATATAATGGTTTGTTGAGCATGACCAAAGGTCATTACTAATCAACAGGCAATCATTTATTCCACCAGTCACATGAGCATCGGTCTATCCATGCATGGCTATTGATACCTTTGTTTTAGTGTTCTCCAATGTATATCGCACCTGATCGCTGTTGTGGAGATGAACACTGCCTTTGCTACATTGTTGACGTCTGAAAATGATGGATCGTTGTTGCTATATCCTTTCACTAATACATTATTTCCTTACATAGCCTTCATTGCTTCTTTTATCTTTTGCTATATTTTGCAATTTTGTCTCTTTTAGAGACTTCACAAAATTGAGGAATGCTAGCGATATAATGCCCAATTTTGGGGACATTACAAGCTCTCACAACCAAGCCCACCTTAAAACCTTCTAAACCACATAGACCTTCATGGGAACACCATTTTCATATTTTTCTGTAAATCCTAAATGGACATGTCATAAACCAAACAAGCATTGAAAGGTTCTAAGTTTTTTTTTAAAGAGTAACTAAAATGTCCTTGGGTATGTTAGGGGATGGCTAGCTGTCCCCGAGACAGATGGTGAGCATTTTCTAAATTTTGACCAAAAAGGGGGACAAGGGAGGGCAAGGAACGTTTCCTAGGCATCCCTAAAACATTCCCTAGAGTGGACAAGGGTAAAAAGGCAGGGGACACATCCCTCGGAAGCACTGATAATTATCCATTGACACTTCTAACTTATCCTGTCATGGATGATGGGAAATGGAAGTAATAAGATTTGATATGGTGTAATATAACTGATATATGTAATTATCAATTCCTAAATGCAAATTTTGGCTTATATAAGCTCCTACTGCATTAGATATCTTCAATCATCTTGCTCTTAGTCTATCATTTCCATACAATCTCAATTTGTCATCGAAAACTTCAAAGATACCATTACTAGGGAGAGTTGTGCTAAACTAAGACACATCCTATGAATAAACAGCTACAACATAGGACCACCCAGGTAAGAGGTGTTAGGATTAATCATTCCTTGGTTTTTAGAGTCCTAGAGCCATATGATAGATTTATTTCTCATATTTCATTGATATTCTTTCTCACCTTTTTTGTCTTTGGTAATATGACTAGGATTTTTATTAATTTGGATTACCCTACACCTCATTTGTCTTTTAGATAAAGGTTCCCCTCACTGAAACTCCTTTATTAGGTTTAACAATATTACTTACAAGTAAATATTCGAGTGTAACTCCATTTCCTTGCACACATATGTGCTCACCTCTTATCATGAGGAATAGTACACATGACACTGTTCCAGCATTCTGGAAGTTTATACCAGTCATATAAGGTAATATCCCAGTTAAAAAAAAAGTATATCAGACATTAATAGTGTTCTACCTGCCTTTGAGAGCATGAATAAATCGTTTTGAGTGCCTTATCAGTGGCTATATTTCACAACATCTGTCATTGTTCACTCGTGGCTTGATTTGGGAGAGAAGTAATTCTGAAAAAAAGTTTTCCAACTTGCACATCAGTGTTGTCATCATTCTTTTCATCTTGCAATTAGATAAGATCAATGTTCTTGCTGCTTTCATATTGATTTCTAATCAGATCCGAGCATAATTTAAAGTTATTTAAGGTTTTTTTGTGAAGTTTCCAACTTGGTAGTTGCAATCAGCATTTGTATTACAATTTTTAGTCGTTGTTCCAGTGGTGTGTGTTCTAGAAAAATCAGAAAATAACAAAAATTATAATAAGGGAACATTACGGCATGTTAATGCTAGGATTGCTCAAAGCAGTTTTACCCAGCTCCACAAATATTAGACTTGTACTCCTATATAGTTAGACGGCCTCTATAGTGTGCATACACCATAAATCTATCTACTTGATGATACTCTTAACTGCAAACACGACTGACTCTCGTGATAATGCAAATATTTGTTTTACTCATCAAAAAGTGACCTCCATTAAGTATCAAAGACTCTACAAAAGAAGTTATATACTCACTTCTAGTTCTTGCCTGCGAGCTTCTTCCTTGCGAGCTTCTGATCTGACACTCCTCTGTACTTCAAATATTACAGCAACACCCCCAACCTTGTGAAGTGAAAAACCCAAGTCAATCACATCAAGGAATAAATACAAACAAATATTTAAAAATATATACACTGAAATTCTGAAACCTGAGCTAGCTTTGGACAAGCCACAAATAAACGTTGACCTTCTGTTTCCATTATTCCCACTTTCATAAAGCACTTGGAAAGGAATCCTAAAATGCAATCTACATTGATATATGCTGCAGGAACCCAAAACAAATCTACTTGAATGATCATACCTACTTCAAGCTAACTCTTACTGTATGGATGAGCAAATAAACATTTGGTCCATAACTCAAAATTTCTTGAACAGTCATCCAAACACCCGATTCAACAAGTATATTAAAAAGAATATCAAACTCTTATTAAGTGAGAAAATATTACCGAAAAGATAAAAAGTTCTCCAAGAAGATCTGTGGCAGCCTGTACAGCTTTCTCCTCATTCAAGGGGTGAACTGCCACATCAGTGGAATGTCCATAAATTCGCCTTTGCAAGTTTGTGGAAAATTTATGATTTGTCTGCACAAGAGAGCACCACATTAAGGCAATATAAGAGCAAGGCCATCAAGACATGATGACAATGATTGAGTTGTTGGTAAACCATATGCAATTGATTTGAAAAATAGTCTATCAAATTATGACACAAATAACTCCCTTAATCAATAATTCTTTCTCAAGATGCCATTTCAAATTACAAGCATCTTGAAGACAGTAGAGATAAGAAAAAGATAGTCATGGGCCTATGGGGTTTTGTTTATAAATTGTTGGGCACATAAAAAGTAAATATACTGTAAAAAGGTCTGGAATAAGGAGGTGAATATCTTCTTTAATATGGATCCTAGATTCATGGCTGTCGGGTCCGCTCTAATCTAACCTCAAATGCATCTATGTCTACTGTAATAGCAAATAGTCAAGTTTATCACTATAATTATAACTCTGAAGAAAAGTCAATGTCATGTACAAAATTACAACTACAACTCAGCTCATACTGGCATACAACACATCATATAGCTAAATCTATATAGTTTATGAATGAAAATAGGAAAGCAAACAGATTAAAAGAGAAAAAAACATCTTTTTAAATTTCATTTTAGGAAGTTCAAGAGGTTTGGTGCAATATTAACAGGGTACACTCCTAAGTGACCCTAACAGAATAAACAAGATTCAAATCCCCCACTGCAGTGAGGTAGCCCATAATCTCAGTGGGCATGTGGCAAGGTTGTGGTGCAACTGTTATAGGGTACATATGAGTATAATGCATGTTTAATATGCTTAATAATATGGTCAAATCGTAACCCATACCCTGTTAAAGGCACGCATAATCTAAGCCAAGTTTTACCTAAGTTACTGAATTGGGATTAGGTATGGGTATAGTGTGCTGGTATGGCAAAGAAAATTTTGGGCCTGGGTACATGCTGGGTATGTCCATACAAAAAAAATATAAAAATAATATATAGTTATACACTGACAGCCTAAAAAAAGGAATTACGTTCAGAATATAGAATATCATACATATGTTAAATAAAACCATCATAAATATTACAAATACAGTATAATAATTCAATCAAACTTAAATAAACAATAAATTAATATGTTATATTTTAGAATTTTAGATAAACTTCAAACATATAAAAATCAGAGCATTAAAGATACGTGAGGTAATTTATTTTATATGTTTTGTTTTGATTGGAAAACATTTACTGTTTCCTGTGAATAGGAGTTAAGTGCTGATAATTGCAACAATGAGCTATGTTTTTCTTCCTTAAAAATATAAAGTTGCAAAGAATAAGAACCCAAGCTTTGACCTATCAAAATATGCCTTCTGTTTGAAACTCGCGTCTCCAAGTCTGCCAAAAAATTTCTTTGCTGCTGCAGTTGACACTCAAAATAGGTAAATTTTCCTTGAAAATTGTGATATCCCCACTTTGAAATAGAATTTAATCTAAGTTACCGGTTCAGGTTCGGGCACCGGTTGGGGTTCGAAGAACCCAGTATGCCGGAATGGCAAAATTTTGAAAAGGGGTTTGAGTTCGTTTGGGTTCGTTAGTACAAAAACATGTAAATTATATATATATGCAGCCTATAAGCATGAATTAAGATTAGCATGTCACATAGCATCATATAAACAACAAAACCAACATAAACTTGTAATCATGGCATCATGATCATACCATAATAGCATCATACACATCAAGTTTAATATCAAAATGATAAAATATTCAAGTATCATTGTTTCAACTTTCAACAATTTAAAGTTTGATCATCAAATGGATTCTCTAATGGGGGTTTGGGGCAATGCCCCCAGCGGGGTCAAGGGGAAGCGCCCCCAGCAGGGTCAAGGGGCAGAGCCCCTTGCGGGGTCGAGGGGCAGCGCCCCTCGAAGGGTCCCAGGGCAGCGCCAACACCAAATTACAACCTTCAAACCCACACGGAACTCCATGGCGTGCATCAATTTTCTGCTTTTTTAAGACGTCAGGAACAAGGCCAAAGAAGTCAAAATTCTAATCAAGGTGCATTCTCCCGTACGGGAATTGTGTTTTCTGACTTGTTCTTTCGTACAAACTTGTGCTTCTCTCTTGGTTGTACGATGCATAGGTGTGTGGCTTGAGACATAGGGTCATTTTAATTTTTTATGTGGTGGAATTCAAAAATAAATAAATTTTGCCAAAAAAAAAATCCATTTTTGGATTGTCAGACCCCTGGGTTCGACTTGGGTCCTCTTGGGTTCGACCCTAGGTCCTCTTGGGTTCGCCCTGGTTCGAACCAGGCCTGTGAACCACGAACCCTGTCCGAACCACAAGCAAACCGGACCCAAACCCTGAACCAAGACCGTACCGAACCAGTACCAAGGGTCTAGGGGGCCAAACCCGGTAACTTAGAATTTAATAATAAATAATTATAATAAAATTAATATATTAAAAATTAAATTAAAATATAAAAGAATATAATTAAAATTAATTAATTAAAATTTAATTAAGTTAATGAATGGTCAAACGACATGGAAGAAAAAGTTGTGACTCCCTCAACAATGAGATATAAAAAGGGAGAAGAGAACCGAATTTGAGAGGGGGACAATTTGGAAATCAGAAGTGCAGACCTGATTTAAATAAGAAGTGTGGATCTGATTGTGAAAGGTTGTGTCCATTTCAAAGGGCAGAAATAATGAAGAGTTGCACTCTTTCAAAGGGTGCTAATGGTGAAATGGTGTGCCTCTTGCCAAAGGGCATACATGATGAAGAGGTGTGACCTCTCCCTCACATTGAGAGATATAAAAGAAAGGGATCAAAAGCATCCAGTGAAATCACCATGGATCAGATTAGATAAGAACTGTTCTTAAGTTACAGGTAGTAACATCTTTGTTCTTGGTGGATTGCATGGGGATGTGCTTAATATGTATGTTTAACCTATGACGCGTGATAATGTTCTTATGCAGAATTTAATAGACATATTAATATAGACTGCAATATGTATGACAGTCATACGTAAATTCTCATATATTCATAATACATGAAAAGTTAGTATACTCATAGCCTAATCCTTGCTTGTTTGCTAATGCCTATGGAGGATGGGCTAGATTTGTGCTCAGGGAGAGACCATCTAATTCCAACCAATTAGGTAGTCCCAAGATGGGGTGAGGATCAGATTTTGTAAACCTTGAGGTTATAATCCCAAGATGGGGTAAGGGTCTGCATCCATAAACCTTGAGGGAGCCTGTTGTAGTGTGGCTTCTCAGTGCCCTGGCAACATAATCACCCCTTCCTCCCTTAGGGTTTGATAGTAACAAGGTTAAATCATAATATCAAAGGCTATGAATTAAGAAATATAGAATTAATTGTAAAAAGGCATAATAACTTGGTAATGCATTCAGCAATGTATAACAATTGTTGGAAATATGACAGCTTCCAAGTAGGGGACATCACAAAAATGTTGGGATTAAGATGTCTTAACCTTAGAGTCATAACATGTTGATTTATTTAATTATTTATTGAATATATTGTTATATCCTAAGTTTATAACTTCCTATTATCATATCACTCTGTGGGACCTCTTGGTGAAGTGGCATCCTACATAGAAGGTGAGTATATGACAAGAATTCCTATTATGATATTGCTATCAGGATTCAACTGTTTAGTTTTCAAGTCAAACTCATTGACTCATGAAACATGTGTCAATGAGTTTGACTCGAAAACTACATAGTTGAATAGTAGGCATGTAGTATGTGCTTGAATTTCTGGAAAAAACTATGTATGCTTTTAGAATCAACGTTTCAGATTGCACTCAGAAATCCATCATCAGGAAGAGGAAAAGTTGATTGCTAAGTGCAATCCAAAACGTCGATTCTAAAAGCATACAAAGTTTTTTCTAGAAATTCAAGCACATACACAATTGAATCCTGTTAGCAATATTATAATTTGACTTCTTGTGGAAAATATCTCCTACTTATCAAGAATTCCTATTTTCTAGGATGTTGGCGCCCACTTTGGAGTTCCTATTTTTTAGGATACTAGTGCCGTAAGATGCTATGTTTGGACTTTGACAATTTCCTTACATGACTATACAGGTACTAGTCTAGTGGAAGAGTCATTGTTATCACAAAAGCTTGTACCCTTGCTAAGCTATCAACTCAGCAACCTTGTGAAACATGGAAACAACCCCGAAGTGTGGGACCTTGCACAAGGGGGTTGAATCTCCGGAGAAGGCCGGCTTCCTTCTCTGTCTAGGTGCAGGTGTTGAACCAACTCAACACTTCAAAGCTAATTCCTAAGCCTACCCTAACAACTTGCAGAGGAAAAGAGAAGAGAGAAATTGCTTGAAATAAAAGGAGGTGATGCACCAAGAAGAGATAGTTCCTCTCACTACCTAAATGACACAAGTAATTAACTGAAACACCCTGAAGATGCACAACTTTCAGTTATATGAGTAACCCCAACGCATAGATGAAGGTTAGAATCCACTAAATGTCAAGAGGGGAGAAGGATTCCCACAAGTCACACTCAGAAAACCAGTTAACACAACATATATGAAGAGAAAGAGCCACAACATGCACCTATGATGAAGGTAAGAAAGCATACACAACATACATAGGTTAAAAGAAGGCAAGAATAGTGCTCTTCAATTAATCATAAGGCCAAACACCAATCTTACAGTTGCAGAAATGCAAAGATTACAAGTCTTCAAGAGAAGAGAAGAGCATAAGAAAGCTCAAGGCAGCAGGGAGAGAACCCTTTACAATGAGGCTTAACAGCCTTATATAGAAAAATGGGTTACAATGGTGATCATGACCCCTGCATGTCAGTCTCGAAGTGCAGAGAAGTGCATGCACTTGGCTTGTACATACAAGCAACCTAGCCATACCTCCAAAGGCAATTTTGAGGAAGATAGATTGACTAACCTTCCAAAGTCAGAGTATGCAGTCATGACACAAGTCACCAAGCATGGCCCCATACCTCTCTTGATGGAAATCCTACCAAAAACATTAAATGCACCCCTGTGGCTCCACAAAAAAAGTGCATAAGTCACCAAAACTGTCAGAGCATTTAAAGCCTTGAGTGTCGATCATGCCATCCGAAAGCATTGCAAGTCGGAAGTAGGCTTGGAAGACTTCGGAGACCGGACTCCCAAAGTGAGGAAGACAAGGGAAGGAGCAAGGAACTTCGAAACCTCAGGGTTCCGAAGTTCCGGAGGAACTAGGGAGAGAAGGCAAAAGGGGAAGGAACTTCGGAACCTCGGGGTTCCGGGATAGAGAGGGAAAGGGTTAAGAGAGAAGGGGAACTTCGGAGACCGGAGTCACCGTAGTTGGGGAACTTCGGAGACCGGGGTCACCGTAGTTGGACAAGGAACTTCGGAACCTGGGGGTTCCGGAGTTGGGGAAATTCGGAGACCGGGGTCATCGTAGTTGGACAAGGAACTTCGGAACCTAGGGGATCCAGAGTTGGAGAACTTCGAATACCGGGGTCACCGTAGTTGGGGAACTTCGGAGACCGAGGTCACCGTAGTTGGACAAGGAACTTCAGAACCTGGGGATTCCGGAGTTGGGGAACTTCGGAGATCGGGGTCACCATAGTTGGGCAAGGAACTTCGGAACCTGGGGCTTCCGGAGTTGGGGAACTTCGGAGACCGGGGTCACCGTAGTTGGGGAACTTCGGAGACCGGGGTCACCGTAGTTGGGGAACTTCAAAGACCGAGGTCACCGTAGTTGGACACGGAACTAGGGAACCTAGGGGTTCCGGAGTTCCGGGGTAGGAACTTGGGAACTTGGGGGTTCCGGAATTCCGGGGGAGGAGAAGAGAAGAAAAGCTAAGGGAAGGAAGGGAACTTCGGAAACTTGGAGTTCCGGAGTTCCGGAGCAGGAAAGAAAGAGGCTAAGGCAAAGAAACTCGGAACCTCGGGGTTCCGGAGTTCCGAAGAAGAGAAAGAGAGGGCCAAGGAACTTCCGACAAGGCAACACTTCAAACCATGATTTCACTGCTTTTCTCCTTGATCAACTGGGCAGCGCTGGTCCATGGAACATATCTCTGATCAGTTCTCACTGATGGACCAAGGGTGTCATAAAATGACAACAGTCATGAGGAGTTAATGTCAAGCAGCTGATATTTATTGTTGAGTTCCTTTTAGTAGGTATCTATGTGTAAGGGATACGCCTAATTATGGCTTTGGCAGTTTCTATGTAGTGGGTGTAGTGCATGTAGAAAGATGACCATTATGGAAGAATAAGGTGAGAGTGGTTTGAAAGTTGATATGTGCAACGTGGATATGATAACTTGCTGTTTTAGACACCACTTGACTACCTAGGCGTGGGAGTTGGTTTTGGAAACCATGGGCTCCCAGTGAGCTCTATAAATATGTTGGTGCCATAGTGTATTTTATGAGACAGGTTGATCATTTTCTAAAACACTGTTACTCTGTTGGAATTGCTCCAAAATTCTCGATGTTGTAACTATTCCTGTTGAGCTTTGGCTGTGTGCATTGTATTGTAACTATTGTTGCTGATAATACAATTGAGCTCTGTATTTTGGAGTGTGGGTTTTTTTCCCAAAAGGGTTTTCCCACATAAATCTGGTGTTCTGATTTTACTCGTTAAATCTGAAATTTATATGTACATCTAACCTGTAACTGCTTAAGGATTTGTAAGAAATTTTTGCATTCACTAACCTGATTGATTAGTGTTGGAAGTATTATTCCTCACTCAGCTTCCTTTCAGAAAAATTACCAGGTATAGTGTTTGGTGATAGTCATTTAGGGTTCTGCAGGTCAAAGAATCAACAAAAAATGCATTGAAAACTTAGCCAACTTCTGGACTCATCACATTGACCTCAGAATCACCCAGGTATGATCTATGACATTTCCAAACAATTCAGACTGCTACAAGTCGAACCCTGTGCAAACCTACAGTCAATTCCAAGCTGTCCCTAATTCTGGTAGAACGCATACCTGGAAACAGCTCATTTTCTAGACAATTCAGTAGTGTAGAGTTTTACCCAAGTCAGAGATAAAAAATGTGAGACATCATTCCATGAGTTTTAGAACATGTTATCAAATCCAGCCTATAAAGCATCCATTGATTCTTCAAAGCTAAGGCCACGGAATCCAGTAGCAATAGCTCAATTCCTCAACAATGACCAAGCTCAAACTCAAACATAAGAAATCATAACATGAATTTTAGAAAATGTTATCAAATCTAGCCTATCATTGTTTCTTCAAATTAGAGGGCTGCAGAATCCAGTAGCAATAGCCCAACTCCTCAATAATGACCAAACTCAAACACGAGAGATCATAACATGAGTTTTATAAATTTATTGAAAAAAATCGCAAAAAAAGGGGAAAAAAACTCAAATAAATCTGCTGTAATGATTTGTCAGGTATTCTTTTACTGATTACTATAATGCAACTGATTGCATAACCTTGCACCTCGTCATTTGTGAATCAATTAGTGTAACTGTGTACCTATCCACAACAAGTTAAGAATAGGTGCCTTCAAGGGATGTGACATCTCCGAGGCAAGAATGTGAATCCTTTGGGTGTATGTGTGAGGCAAACTTCAGTATGGTGTTTTTGCATGATATGGTAGTTTCATGTGGAAATCTTGTGCTTCTTGAACCATGTCCTTGATGCTGAAGGTATGTTGTGAAGGCTGACAAAGTTCATCAATGTGTATGAGATGAGCTGAAAATTTAAAAGGCTTTGTTTGCACATGCCAATGCCAGCTATTGAACAAAGTATTTATTTTATGGAAGATGAGAAGTAGAAGAAGTTTTAATTCCACAAAAAGGAGATTAAAGGAATGCAAATCCTCTATAATATGTATTGAACTCAAATTCATTTAGAGGTTGCACTTTTTTTGGGTATATGATACGTATTTAACTCAAACTTTGACTTATATATGATGGAAAACAGTAATATGTTCTACAAATTCAGTGTATACGTGTGTTTTCAAGAATATTTTAAGAATTATATATTTTCAAATGTTGGATAAATTTGCCGAGTCCCGAGTTTTCAAAAATTTTGGGCCAAAAGAGTTATTGCGGAGTAAGAGTTTTTCATCTTTGATCCAGCCTATGAAGCATTCATTGTTTCTTCAAAATTAGAGAGCCACAGAATCCAGTAGCAATAGCCCAACTCCTCAATAATGACCAAACTCAAACATGAGAGTTCATAACATGAGTTTTAGAAAACGTTATCAAATCCAGCCTATGACACATTCATTATTTCTTCAAATTAGAGGGCCACAGAATCCAGAAGAAACAGCCCAACTCCACAATCATGACCAAACTCGAACTCAAACTCAGGAAATAAAAGTTCAGTAAATAATGACCAAACTGAAACTCAAACTTAGGAAATAAAAGTTATAAACATTAAATTATATCTATACATATATTTCCAGTTTGCAATTTGCCAGTACTCAATGACAATGTTTTTATTGGTAAATTGTAGAACTCAAGAAGAGTTGTAGACACTACATTAAATCTGTATTTATTCTTTCGATTTGCAATTTAACAGCGTTCACCAGAAGTATCTTTTTATTCCATAAATTGCAACACTCACCCACTATCAGATAACTACAGGAAGTCCACCATTAAACAAGCCCGCATTTGTTATGCCCCTGCCAAGAAGGACCAAATCACAACAATAATTAAATTAAATGATCACAGTTTTAAGGAATTCATTGGTCGCTGCCATTTAAATCTAGGCGGATACATAAAGTGGCAGGGATTCCACAAAGTAGGTCGATTAAGAATAAAGGAAAGTGAGATTTCTGTGAATCACAAAAACATATAATTAAAATTAAATTAAGTGTTAAGACAGTGATGGGGTGTCACTCTTGCAAAAGGTAATGGATTTGATGAAGAGTTATGACTCCCTCTAAATTGAAGGTATAAAGGGGGAGACGTTTCATTGGAGAAGGGCATTGATCAGAAGAATTCATATCCAAATATCATTTAAATATATTCAGCAGCAAATACTCAATTTAAAGCAACAAGTCAGAGAATACAATCAGCAATAGTTATATTCCATTCAAGCAGAAATCTGTTATATAGCTTTCAAGAATTATTTAAATATTAAATTGCCAATCCATAAGCAATTCAAAGAATTCAGATAATCAATTGAAGAATAAATTCAGATTTTTAAAACAAGTATATGCAGCAGAAAATAATTTGTCACAGCCATTTGAGAGTAAACTTGTTAATTCATCAATAGGTACTTAGTTAGCAATAATCTAGCAGGAACTAGTTTTAAATTTGTGGATGTGTCTTGCAAATAGGAAGGACGAAATCCGTTCCAAGTTCATGAGAGACAAAAGGACAGCCCCCCTTTTATGCTCTTATCAAGTTGAACAAGAGTTGGAAAGACAGCCTGCTTCCATGCTCTTGGGCTTGATCAAGGAGGAGGGCAAGCCAACAAGGTGGACTGAGAAATGGAAGGGCGGCCCACTTTCCATGCTCTCGGCAAGTCAAGGACAACCAGCCTTCATAATTTCCGTTTGCAAGCATTTCCTAGGAATTCATGATGTAAATGGCTGAGAGGAATATGCTATGATGTATTGATCTGAATAATAATAATAATGCTATGATGTATTGATTTGAATATTATCATAATTTCTTGATCTTTAATATTTCCAATAACAGTTTTTAGTGATTAATGCTGTTTGCAGAATAGAAATCAGGAATATTCCCAATAGGGGCATTACAATTGGTATTAGAGCATTGGTCTTGCCAGCCTATGGATCAAAGGGAAGTATAGGCAATTAAGCCAAAAAGGTCAATGAACCCTGAAAAGAGAAAAGAGGAAATCTAGAGGCAAGTAGCAACCCAATTAAAGATAATAAAATGGGTGATCATGAGGTTAATTTAGGAAATGAATTAGGGCTTTTATGAAGGAGCAAGAGAAGACAACACAATTGCTTCTCCAAACACTTCAAAACATGAACAATACCAACAATACTTTAGGCCTAACCAAACCAATAGAAAAGATTTTAATTCCAACCATTCCAAATATAATAATACAACTCTATTAAGATCATCACCTAGATTAGCAAGGCCTACATTGTAATGTCCCTTAATTGGGAAAGCCCTAAATTTCCCTAATTCTTGATTACCAAGTGAATAAGTAGGTTTAGAGAATACCTTCTTCTTGATTAAAATCCAACTTCAGTTAATATGCCTGTTGTATATTGGATGCCTTATCAAATATATATACTCTGCTAGGTTCGATGATGTTTCTTTTGAATGGATTGTTGTATCTTAATTCCCATGATCTGCTTATATATCTTCTTTCAAATCTGCTTATAAGTCTGCTGCAAATCTTCTCTTAAATAGGAATTGTTTTTCAATTGAATTCATGCCCAAATGAATTGTAATAGCCTTCCTTTTATACCCTTCAAAAGTGCCTTCTCACCAAAAGAGGCAACCCTTCTAACCAGGTCAGCCAACTTATTATTATTATTTCATTATTATTATTATTTTATATTATTATTATTATTAGTTCTTTTATTTTTCCTTGCCCATATGGGCGCTAGAACCAGGAGGGTCAGCAAGGAAATGTTTTATTTAAACTAATTTAAAATACCCTTAAACACTAGGTTGGCCCTAGACCCAAGCGGGGCATGACATACATTCTTACCTAGAGAACAGCAACCAAGAGAAGAAGAAGAACCCGACATGGCAACAAATGACCTTGACGAATGTGTAGAAGCATATTCAAGAATTGACCCTGACCTTAGAAGACATATTCCATTTAGAGAATAGTGTGACGCAAGAACAAGAAACACCTCTAGAAAAGAAAGAAGGCAGCCCAACATAGATTTACGACAAAGAGTGAGTACGATTACTCTTCCCAATTTTGATGGATTAGGGAAGGTCACTGCATGAGCATGGAGCCAAAACCTAGACACATATTTTTCTCTTAGCCCCATGACAAAAGAAGATGCTATTAAAATTGTCATTCTACACTTAGAGGGAGTTGCAAATTGGTGGCACCATGGAATTGCCACACACGGGCATCAAAACATGGCAACATAAGATGAATCTACACAAACTCATAGATCAATTTGATCAAAAGCATCCTGAAAGACATTTCAAAGAGTTGACACAACCATAACAACAAGGTTTGATGGAGGAAATTGTGGCAGAATTTCAAAGAATTTCAGTCATGATGCTTGATGTTACTAAAGGAAGGCTCACATACCTATTTATTGAGGGATAAACAGAGTCACTCTATGGCTTGGTGAGCACTCTAAATCCTACATCCCTACAAGATGCAAACCAAAAGGGATTAAGGTTAGAAGTTACAACAACTAAGAACAAGACATATTCCAAGAATGTACAATCGAGGTTGCATGGCTTGGTGGGTGCTCTTGAATCTACATCCCTAGTAGATGCAATCTAAAAGGCATTAAGGTTAGAAGTTACAACAACTAAGGACAAGACCAATTCCAACAATATACCATTGGGGTCACATAAGCAACCCTCTTACAAGAGAAATTAGCAACCAAAGGCATTGCCTCCTCAATCCAACATAATAGAGGAATCCAAGAAAGGGTTGTTTTTTGCTTGTAAGAAAAGATGGAAACTAGGTTATTGATGTTCAAAAAGGAGACAAGTACACAAGTTAGAAGTAATAACACATGATGAATCTAAGGAGAGGGAATTTCAACCCAAAAGGGAAAATTGGAAAAAAGATGATGAAGAGTTTGCAAGTAGTACATTGGCCACACTTTCAAGGGCACCCAAGTATCATCCCTTTAGAATTTGTAGTGTTTACAAGGACAAAAAGTGATTGTCTTAGTGGATAGTGGTGATACCCATAATTTCATTAATGAAGGTTTCGTAATGAGGATGAAGTTAAAAGCTGAAAATTTTGAAGGTTTCAAGGTAGTCATGGAAGATGGATTCACTACCTCTTGCACACAAAGAATTCAGCAACTAAGCATTACCTTGGGCAGACATCAAATAATTGAAGATTTTTATGTAGTATGGGAGATATAGATGCGGTTTTGGGCATTCAATGGTTACATTCCTTAGGTAGATATTATCGATATTTTCAAAAGATGGAACTACATTTCTAGCACAATGACAAGGAAATAATTCTACAAGGATAATCAGATGGATCTCCAAGAGTAGTGTCATCAAAAACAATGAAAAAATCTTTTAGACAAGGGCAAGTAGAGTGGATGGCCAAATGTATGATCCTCGATAGATCTTCGTCCAAAGGAAGAACGACTATACATGTTGATATTCAATCGATCTTAGAGAAGCATAAGGGAGTTTTTCACAGTATTCCATCGAGATTACCTCTTAAGAGGGGTTTTGAGCACACCATTGAACTAGAAGAAGCCAATTCAGTAATTATCACACCTTACTACCACCCAAAAAGATATAAGGAAGAAATTGAAATAACAATTAAAGAGTTACTTGAGATAAGGCATATACAACCTAGCTCTAGCCCTTTTGCCTATTCCATAGTATTGGTAAAAAAGAAAGATGGCACTATGAGGATGTATGTGGATTATAGGGCTCTTAATAAAAAAACTAAGAAGAACCAATACCCCATCCCTAGGGTTGATGAGCTAATAGATGGATTCTATGGTGCAATATACTTCTCTAAGATAGACTTACCTTTTAACTATCATCAAATAAGAATGAGTGATGATATTCCTAAAACCACCTTTAAAAGTCATTCTGGGCATTTTGAATTCTCAATCTTACTATTTGGACTGACCAATATCCCAGCCACATTTCAATTATGCATGAACCATATTTTCAGCAAACAATCAAGGAAACTTCTTTTGGTGTTCTTTGACAATACATTAATTTATAGTAAAATTTGGGAGGATCACTTGAGACATATTGACGAAGTCTTGGGAATACTTGAGCAATAATCACTATTTGCTAAAGCACCCAAATGTGAATTTGGGATGGATGAAATCTTGTATTTAGGGCACAAGATCAACACCCAAAGAGTTAGTGTGGATGAAGAAAAGATCTAGGTAACAGTAGATTGGCCATGACCAAAATTTAACTTATTGGAGGGGATTTTTAAGACTACAATTATTATAGAAGATATTTTTAAAGGATTTTCAAAGTTAACTACTCCATTAATATATTTGACTAAGAAAGGTGTTTTTTCATGGAGTGAAGAGGCCCAAAAAGCTTTTGACAAACTCAAAGAAATAATGAGTTTGTGTCCAGTGTTAGCCATTCGAGACTTCTCTCTTCCATGTGAATTAGAATGTAATGTTTCCAAGGAAGATATTGGAGTTGTACTAATGCAAAATAAACACTCAATAGCTTTTGAAAGTCGCAAGCATAAAGAGATGCAAAAGAATTACTCTATCTATGACAAAGAAATGCTGGCTATTGTGCATGCCTTGGCCAATTTTAGACAAACTTTGTTTGTGCAAGATTTATCGTCAAGACCAACCATAACAATCTAAGATTATTTTTTGACCAAAAAGATCTAAATGATAGACAGCAAAGGTGGGTTAGTGTAATGTCCCCATTTTGCGAGCATCAGAGTTTGTAAGAATTAGCCTATCATTTGACCCTCGTAGGCTAACAATTATTGATAGAGGGCCTCGTGTGGCAGTTACTTGGTGATTAGAGACATTACTCTTCAGCTGGATTTAGGTTTTGGCCTTTGCACAGGTCTTTTGACTCAGATTGGCACACTTACTATTTATAGTAAGTTACTATTTTGGGAGAGTCAGGGTTCCTATTAATAGAAAGACACCTGAGCCGAGCTTATTGGCAGTGTCGACCTTGATTGGGCCTTTGCAGCTATTTCTAGACTGAGTTCCACATACTTACTATTTATAGTAAGTCACTATTCAAGGTTTCTATTTTTAGACAGGCATCCAATCACATGGAGAACAGGGAGAGTCGACTCTTGGCTCAGACGGCTTAGCAATCAGACAAGTACATCAAGAGATATTAAAGTTTAAGTGACTTAAGTGATTTATTTAATATTTTAATATTATTATAAAGTTCTAAAGTAACTTTATAATAATAAAGTCACTTTAATATAATAAAGTGCGTTAAGTGAATAATTTAATGTGGGAATAAATCTTTTATCCCACATTGGCCAGGAAGGTGTTTGAGCTCTCTTAAGGAAAGAATAAAAGGAAAGGCAAGAGTTCATTCTCGGCATCCAGTTGATGAATAGTATTTTGATTGATTTTTATTGTGGAGCCTAGGGCTTTCGCAATTTTCTTCTTTGATCATAGGAAACGAAAACTTCCTATTGATAGCAATTTTGAAGGTGTGAAATAACACCTGAATTATTGCAGTTGTGGGAAAGAATACTTCGGTTCTTTCATTTGTGCAAATTGGTGAAGTTTTCTACAAGGGTTTGAAGTTTATTGTTGAAGAACATTTATAGTTGGTTGTGAATCATCCTTCTTTGGCACATGGAGTTATATCATGCTTGTTGGGAGAGATTATCAACAAGTTATTCAAGGTTTTAAGAGCAGATTGCAAGTTTGTTCTTGCTGCTACAGTGCACGTGAACAGTGCCGTGAACAGTGCGCTACAATAGTTTGAGTTCTATAGAAGGGGATTTAGAAAGGTTGAACAGCTATATATATTTGACAAGGGATTTGCATATGAGGAGAATCAAACCAATATATCAAGGCAGCCATTGAAATACCAGGTTTTCTATCTATGGTCATTGTATTAGAAAATCATTACTTCATTGCATCATTTTCTATTATGATTATATCATGAATTACTTGGAGGTTGCATATGTTTAATGGAGATATAATTTGCATATTCCACATTCATGGTAACATTCAACATTGATCAGCCACTTAGCTTTCATGCCAATTGTTTGCTTAAATGCCTAATGGCTGTAGGTATACATTGGGATGCATGACAAGTGTTTGTCTTAATGTCAACTAGCTGTACTAGTTAATTTCAGTCATTACATATGTGTGGAAAAGTCTAAAACAGCTAGTATATCATTTCTATAACAACTTTGCATTGTTAGAAGCTTTCCATAACTTCATTTGCAGCCTACAAACCCAAAGAAGACAAATAAAGAATTCACTACAGCGGCTTCAAACATTGTATGCCAAATGTTTGACAATATTCCTTGGTGTTCATATAAGCAAAACAAGGTCAGATTAGCCAAGGGATATTACAGTGGTATCAGAGCGGTTTCCTGCCAACCTGTTGGGTGATGGTTGCATTCAATTGGTGGGAAAATCATCCGTGTACAAATCAGTTTTGATTTGGTTTTCAGTTGGGTAGTGAAAATGGGCTACATGACAACATTGTTCAGCGATAAACAGGCATTGAAAGAACTTGAACAATCACAATACAAGCTCAGCCGAGAGTTGTTGCGTTTAGAGCAAACGCTTTCAAAGTTTGGGTTGCCTAAAAGATTCAATTCACTTCCTACCAGCAAAGGTCGAACACCACAAAACAAAGAAGAAGAAGTGATTAGCATGTTTAAGGAGTATAGCACTCTTCCTCAAAAAATTAAGAAGGAACTTCCTTTCATGAGTTACATGGATTTGCACCCGAGTCCTTGCCATAAGACAGAGTTTGCAACGAAGAAATATCACACTATAGCTCATAAATTGTTTACACATGAAATGGATAGAGAATCTACACATAAGGATGATACAACTCTTCATCAAAATGATTTGGTATCTTCAAATTCCTATGAAGTATGCAGAAATTTATATGATGAATTTGATAGACATGCTGATTTGATTCAAGAAGACACTAGCACAGCTTTGGGTAATGATTTATCTACATCATCCTTGCAAGAGGTGACTCAAGAAGTTTCTAATATAGAGGCTACTTCTGATTTTCATGACAGCAATGATGAAACTTTGCATGAGCATGAGACAGCAGTGTTTTCACATGTGCAAAATGATCCTATTGAATTGTCACATGAAAGTACTCAGAAATTGGGTACTAATGATGCATTGTATGTGGAGGATTCATGTCATGGTGAGTCTGATTTTCCAGATCAGACCTTTGAAAACAAGCTAGAAGATTCATATGTTGATACGGAATCCCAAGATCGTGCTTTGGATGGGCATGCAGTTACTTTGAGAGTGGAGGTGTGTGAAGATACTGTCATACCAGCAACTTCTACCTTATCAGTTGAGCCATCCTTTGAGGTACAAAGCAGCAGTACCTTAGATGTTGAGGTGTGCATGGATGAAAGCACACATGATGCTGCTTATCATGTAGTGAGTGATGACGAATCAGCCTCATATCATAGTGCATATTGTGAACCGGAAAACTTGTATGGGGGTCATAAGCTACAGAATCCTCATCATTTGGTTGGGCAACTAAAAGTGAATGACAATATGATTGCCACAACCATTGAACATTTTGATGTTGCTCGTCAGATGTTGGCTACCTATGGTTGGAGTACTCCTTTGACAGATGAGCATGGTGATAGTGGTTTTTCCCTTGTAGAGATACATGCACTTCGAGAAGCAATTGGAATGATGAAACAAAATTACCTAAAACTACTTGCGGACAGGGATTTTCTTCTCGAGTGGGATTGCATTTGTTATGATGCATTGAAGGGAAAGGAGGAGCAGGTCGATGAGCTCACTCATGAGCTTGAGGTGACTATGGACTCATTGCAGAGTGCCGAGTTGGCTCTTCAAGAGTCACAGTTACAGGTTGAGAAGCTTACCGAGGAGTTGAGTTTGGCACAGTCTCCACCAACTGCAAATATAGTACAGTTATATACAGAGGCAATTGATGAGGATTTTATATCCACTGGTTGTAGTGAGGATGTGGTTACATCTATCACAGATATAGGTACGAAAGTTTCAGCTGGGATGAGTACCTTGGTTGAGAGCAGTAGAGAACCACTAGTTGCATCAAGTTCTCCTGAGGTCAGTACTGTGACAGTTGATGCAGGACAGTTTACTGGTAGCTCTTGTGTCACAATAGTGGATTCTCTTGAGAGTTGTGTGGTAGTACACAACGCTACTCCGTCCTCACAGGGCATTTGCAGAGTGTCATCTAGTTGGGAGTATGGCTCCCATGTTGATTTGTTTCCATCTCCTGGAAGCAAATCTGTCACTTCATCCCATGCAGCTGATTTTGGATGCCAGCTTGTTGTTTTTCAGAATCAAAGGGATCAGCTGATTTTGGATGCCAGCTTGTTGTTTTTCAGAATCAAAGGGATCAGCTGCTCGATTCAAGTGTTGTTAGTGATGAGCCATTGACAGAGGTTGGAGCATTTTACCGCGACTACACAGTGAGGAGTGCTCATCATTTTTCTTTTGATCCACACACAGAGGACTTGATGATGCATCCGTGTGGATTGGCTCCGAGATGCCATCCTTTGTGGGATGGGTATTCATCATCTTCAGAAGATGGGATTAGCAGTTGCGAGCGCCCGACTCAGCAGTTTATGGGGGATTACTTGCAGGGACAGCTGTCAGTTATACATCATGCTGATATGTATCCAACAGGGTTTGCTACTTCTATGTCACAAAGTTTTCTTATGGGTACATGGTTACAGGATGACTATGGTGTCAGTGGGCATGATGGTTTGGTTAGTTATCACATCCATGGGAGTTTACCGAGAGCTGTAGAGAGATATTGTGTTATAGACGCTTCCAGATATTTTTATCTCTATATGGCGAATGGATGTGGGGTTCCGTTGTTTTGGGATCCAGGAGGCGACAGGTTTGGCACAGTGTATTGGATGGGTCCCATTGGTTTGCTTCACCACTTCTGGCATGGTGAAGTTGAGATCAGAGTAGCGCAGAGGAAGTCAGAGGGTATTAGGCTTGGCAGACTTCCATTCCGGGTTTGGGATCCAGGGATATTGTGCGCAACTATGTTTATGTTGGTGCTACAGGAGTCGGTTAAGGATGTGTGGGACATTTCACAATTCTCCTTTTGGGCCTCCCGAGGATTGGAGTTTCTTTGCAATGGAGATTGCTTGGGGACAAGCAATTTCAGGGAGGGCGGACTGTAATGTGCCCATTTTGCGAGCATCAGAGTTTGTAAGAATTAGCCTATCATTTGACCCTCGTAGGCTAACAATTATTGATAGAGGGCCTCGTGTGGCAGTTACTTGGTGATTAGAGACATTACTCTTCAGCTGGATTTAGGTTTTGGCCTTTGCACAGGTTTTTTGACTCAGATTGGCACACTTACTATTTATAGTAAGTTACTATTTTGGGAGAGTCAGGGTTCCTATTAATAGAAAGACACCTGAGCAGAGCTTATTGGCAGTGTCGACCTTGATTGGGCCTTTGCAGCTATTTCTAGACTGAGTTCCACATACTTACTATTTATAGTAAGTCACTATTCAGGGTTTCTATTTTTAGACAGGCATCCAATCACATGGAGAACAGGGAGAGTCGACTCCTGGCTCAGACGGCTTAGCAATCAGACAAGTACATCAAGAGATATTAAAGTTTAAGTGACTTAAGTGATTTATTTAATATTTTAATATTATTATAAAGTTCTAAAGTAACTTTATAATAATAAAGCCACTTTAATATAATAAAATGCGTTAAGTGAATAATTTAATGTGGGAATAAATCTTTTATCCCACATTGGCCAGGAAGGTGTTTGAGCTCTCTTAAGGAAAGAATAAAAGGAAAGGCAAGAGTTCATTCTCGGCATCCAGTTGATGAATAGTATTTTGATTGATTTTTATTGTGGAGCCTAGGGCTTTCGCAATTTTCTTCTTTGATCATAGGAAACGAAAACTTCCTATTGATAGCAATTTTGAAGGTGTGAAATAACACCTGAATTATTGCAGTTGTGGGAAAGAATACTTCAGTTCTTTCATTTGTGCAAATTGGTGAAGTTTTCTACAAGGGTTTGAAGTTTATTGTTGAGAACATTTATAGTTGGTTGTGAATCATCCTTCTTTGGCACATGGAGTTATATCATGCTTGTTGGGAGAGATTATCAACAAGTTATTCAAGGTTTTAAGAGCAGATTGCAAGTTTGTTCTTGCTGCTACAGTGCACGTGAACAGGGCCGTGAGCAGTGCGCTACAGTGCCGTGAACAGTGCGCTACAATAGTTTGAGTTCTATAGAAGGGGATTTAGAAAGGTTGAACAGCTATATATATTTGACAAGGGATTTGCATATGAGGAGAATCAAACCAATATATCAAGGCAGCCATTGAAATACCAGGTTTTCTATCTATGGTCATTGTATTAGAAAATCATTACTTCATTGCATCATTTTCTATTATGATTATATCATGAAATACTTGGAGGTTGCATATGTTTAATGGAGACATAATTTGCATATTCCACATTCATGGTAACATTCAACATTGATCAGCCACTTAGCTTTCATGCCAATTGTTTGCTTAAATGCCTAATGGCTGTAGGTATACATTGGGATGCATGACAAGTGTTTGTCTTAATGTCAACTAGTTGTACTAGTTAATTTCAGTCATTACATATGTGTGGAAAGGTCTAAAACAGCTAGTATATCATTTCTATAACAACTTTGCATTGTTAGAAGCTTTCCATAACTTCATTTGCAGCCTACAAACCCAAAGAAGACAAATAAAGAATTCACTACAGCGGCTTCAAACATTGTATGCCAAATGTTTGACAATATTCCTTGGTGTTCATATAAGCAAAACAGGGTCAGATTAGCCAAGGGATATTACAGTTAGCAAGTTGCAAGCTTATGATTTTGATATTGAGTATATGAAGGGAAAGAATAGTGTTGTGACCCATGAATTATCATGAAGACCTCACCTACATTCTATGTTGGACATCTAAGAGGATTGGAAGAATTCAATACTTGCAAAATATGCCAAGGATGCATTGGTCAATGACATTTGGAAGGGAAACTACAAGATGATAAGTACAAGATGGTGGAAGAGCTCATTCTCTACAAAGATGGAATATATCTCATCCCAAGATCAAAAGTGAAAAAAAAAGATTATGAGAGCATACCATGATACTCCTTTAGCGGTCGTCCAGGTTACTATCAAGCATACAAGTAAGGGAGAGATTTTCTTGCAAAGGCATCCAAGGAGATATTTTGAAACATATAAGGGAATGTATGGTATGTAAAAGAAATAATGGAGAACACACATTTCTAGCAGGGTTGTTACAACTTACAACCTTTGCCCATACCAAATCAAAAATGGGAGAGCATTTCAAAGGATTTCATTACAGGACTTCCAAAAGTGCAAGGGAAGGGTTGTCTATTTATGTTGGTGGACGGACTAAGTATGCTCATTTTCATGCAATATCTTCTGAATATAGAGCACCACAAGTAGTCGATCTCTTCTTTAGAGAAATCTTCAAATTACATGGGCTACCTAATAACATTGTTAGTGACAGAGATAGTATATTCCTCAATTTAATTTGGCAAGAACTCTTCAAGTTGTCTAGAACAGGACTTACCCCAAGTACTAGCTACCACCGACAAACAAATAGGCAAACCAAAATTGTAAATAAATGGATTGAAGGATATTTGCAGAATTATATCACAAAACAACAGACAGCTTGAGTTAAATGGCTACATCTCAAAGAATATTGCTACAATACTACTCATCATCTATTAATAAGGATGAGTCCTTTTGAGGCCCTATATGTGTATGAGGCAATATCATTTGGCGATTTGGTTCTAACAGAAAGTAGTGTTCCAGGAGCATGAAACTTGGTGCAACAAAGTGTAGATGTATTAAACATGCTCAAAGATTGCATCACACCCAAAATCAACAAAAGATGTATGTCAATTGTCAAAGATCTGAGAGGACATTTGAAGTTGAAGACCTACTCTTCCTAAGATTACAACCTTATAAACAATCCTCTATCAAAAAGAGTGGAGCTGAGAAACTCAAGCCACAATTCTATGGGCCTTATGGGATTATAAGAAGAATCAGCGAAGTTGCTTATGCATTGGAGTTGCTAGAAAACAGTTGAATTCACAATGTCTTCCATGTATCACACCTCAAATACGTGCTAGTTACCCCTACTTGATGACAAAGGAAAATTATTTTTAAAACCTGAGGCAATCATTGATATGAGAGAAAAGAAATTAAGGAATAAGGTTATCCAGAATATTTGGTTAAGTAGAAGAATTTGCCTATAGAGGACGCCACTTGGGAAGGACTAGAAACTTTTTATCATCCTAATTTAAAATTGCTTGAGGACAAGCAACCTTGGGATGGTTGGACTGCCATGCCCCCACCAAGGAGGACCAAATCACAATATTAATTAAATGATCGCAGTTATAAGGAATTCATTGATCGCTGCCCTTTAAATCTAGGCAGATAAATAAAGTGGCAGCGATTCCACAAAGGAGACCAATTAAGAATAAAAGAAAGGTGATTGCAGCGATTCACAAAAACATATAATTAAAATTAAATTAAGTGTTTAGACAGCAATAGGGTGTGACTCTAAAAAAAGGTAAGGGATTTGAAGAAGTGTTATGACTCTCTCTAAATTGGAGTTATAAAAGTGGTGGCATTTTATTGGAGAAGGGCATCAATCAGAAAAATTCACATCCAAGTATCATTTAAAATTTTAAATATATTCAACAGCATATACTCAATTTAGAGCAACAAGCCAGAAATAAAATCAGCAATAGTTATATTTCATTCAGGCAGAAATCTGTTATAAAGCTTTCAAGAATTATTTAAATATTAAATTGCCAATCCATAAGCAATTCCAAGAATTCAGATCATCAATTGAAGAATATATTGAAATTCAGATTATAAAAACAAGCATATACAGCAGAAAATAATTTGTTGCAGCCATTTGAGAATAAACTTGTTAATTCATCAGCCATTTGAGAATAAACTTGTTAATTCATCGATAGGTACTTAGTTAGCAATAATCTAGTGAACTCCTTGAAAAATCAGTTTTGAATTTGTGGAATTGTCCTACAAATAGGAAGGACAAAATCCCTTCCAAGTTCAAGAGAGATGAAAGGACGGATCCACTTTTAAGTTCTTATCAAGTTGAATAGGAGTTGGAAGGACGGCCAACCTTCCATGCTCTTGGGCTTGATCAAGGAGAATGGCAAGCCTCCAAGGTAGACTGAGAGATGGAAGGGCGGCCCACCTTCCATACTCTCGGCAAGTCAAGGACAAACAGCCTTAATAATTGCCATTTGCAAGCATTTCCTTGGAATTCACGATGTGATTGGCTGCGAGGAATATGCTATGATGTATTGATCCAAATATTGATGATGCTATGATGTATTGATTTGAAAATTATCATAATTTCTTGATCTTTAATATTTCTAATATCAGTATTTAGCAATTAATATTATTTGCAGGCATAGAAATCAGGAAGATTCCCAATAGGGACATTACAACATTAACAAAGGGACCATGACAGATTTAATGTAATGTACAACATTTAACTCGAGTGTTATAGATACATTTTACTAATTATAAAATTACATCTGGCTGTGTACTGGCAAATTGCTTATTGAATTGATAATTATAGATTTAATTTAGTGTCTGAAACTGTTACTTCCTAAGTTTGAATTCGAGTCTGGTCATTGCAGAGGACTTAGGCTGTTGCAACTATTTCTGTGGCATTCTAATTTTTGTTGGGTATTACATCATTCCCGTATGGGTTGTTTGGTTTGTTTATTTGTTTGTAGTTTGATATGGGTTGTTAGTCTATTTAGGCACTTGTATTTGTTATTTTGTTAATCCCGTGAGTGCCAGATTAAGCACACTGTAGCAATCATACTCCTGTATAAATATCTTTCATAATGCAATATGATGGCATTCAATTGCTCTGCAAAATGCTAATAATTTTAATACAATAACGATCACCTTTGACCATATTTATTAATTAATTGAAGATTGGAATACAACAGCTTTTTAAATTTTCAATTAACTAATAAATAGATTTTGAGTTTGAACTGGCCTACATTTTCTAAATATCTATGATCAGGTCTCTAATTTGTTTTCCACCATTGAGTACATCTAGGGCGAGGATGCTTTTAACAGCATGATTTGACTATTCAGTCAGATACGGTGGAACTCAACAAGCTGGCACATTGTTTATTTTCACCCGTCAGATGCAATCCCAATTATGAATCGATAACTTCCGCCACAAGTGGATTGGTAAGTTTAATGCTGCAATTTTCGTATGAAAACTCGGGAGTCACTAAATTAGCGTTTCGTTTGGTGGTGAGCTAAAACAAACTATCATGACCTTCCGTTGTCGTTGTGAACAATATATCAGACTTCAATTTTTTGTGGGTATGGTGTTGATGCAATCAGATTCAATATGTCATCGTCCTCAGAAAAAAAAGAAAAGAAAAACAGCCAAGCCCTCGTGATCAATGCCCACAAGATCCTTACAAGTATTTGCATTTTTTGGTGTAATATTCCCCCATTTAAAAGTTAAACAAGAAAAGGTAGAGCCTATCATAACCCAAAAAAAAAAAAAAGGGGAGTGGAGTAACATCAAATCCAAGTTACTAACCTGAGCCACATTGATAATGAGAGAGCGAAAGCGTGGGTGGCGAGCGGCCTGTACTTTAAGCCTGGAGGCAATGGGCTTGCTTAGAGTTTTGATCAATAATGCTCCCAATTTCGCCAGAGGAAGAATCATGATTATTATGAAGATCTCCTCCTCCAATATGACTGAATGTTCTCCTCGACCCAACGGGCATTACAAAAAATTTCAGTTCATTTTATTCGTTTGGATGAATGAATGCCTTGTCAAACAAGCCATCATTTTGCCCCTTTCCACTTCAGGGAAATCTCAACCCACCAAAAAATAATTTAATCATTATTTCTTTCATAGCGACTCTTAGCGTGGAGAGAGATATTGGGAATCGCTTTTATAATTTATCTTAGCTGGCATTATTTCTTAATTTTTTTAGTTAATTGATTGCTGTTCCATTTTGGTTTGAATCTACAGCATGCATGTTGGGTCATAGTTTGAATGTTACTACTTGTAAGGTTTAAAATTGTAATTTTTCGTTTTGAAAGACGCTCATGAAGGTAGACGTGTAACATGAATTTTTGGGTATGACCATGTATTAAAAAAATAAAAATAAAAATAAAAATTCAAATTGGAAGTATTAAATTTATTAATCATATATATAAATAAATAATTGACTTAAAAAACATTTTAAGATATACATTTAGTGACTTTTTGTAGATGTAACATAATTGAGTTCATATTAGAAGTATAAATTCATGTTGTAGGCACTTAAATGGGGTTGACTTCAAATTTAAGTAATAATAATGTTATATAAAGTATTTTGAATTGATAAGAAAAAGTTGAAGTGTAAACCTAATTCTTAATTACATCATGTTTTTAAACTTAAGGTTGTAGTTAATATTCCACAAATTTAACCTTACAATAGTGCCAATGAATAATTGTGTTGACATTAATTTAGTTATTAGCAGTTAGCATTGATGTAAGGTTAGGGCTACAATTAAAGTTAGAATTAAGGTTAGAGTTAGGGTTGTGTTGATAAATTGTAGTTGTATACACTTGAAATTGACCACATCCATTAGATGTTTCTAACATTACATAGTCGTTCATCCTCCTAACAACACCTTATGTTATACATTTATGGTATTTTTTAAATTAATCAATTAAATAAGATCTTATTTAATTAATTAATCCATTTTTTCAAGTAGTCAAATTAATTTAAAAAGTTTTTTATTTAATATGTCATCTCACATCACCATTCCTCGATAATTAATTGAATAATTTTATTGTTGAGTCACATGACTAACTAAAACCTTGTCTAAATTCACTAAACTTAGACACTTGCCACAAAAGTCAAACTAACTAGCATATCATTCATTCACTTCATACTACATCTTCAAATCTCAATCATTCACACAAGGATGTGTTCTAATGCTAATCCTAAATTTAGCCCCTATCCTTCATGTAACACTTGTCACATGACTACAACTTTTAATCCAAACCCTAATCTTCATTAATATTATCCATTCATCAACCCATGTATCTTGGCTCTTGATTTTTTATTGAAAAATCTATAAATAAGAGTCATTTCAATGTATTTTTGTGTTGTTTGATTTTCTATTGAAGCTTCTTTCATTCTATCTTCTATCAAATCTTTCATCATCATGGGTAAGTGCACCCAAGATGGTGAACAGAAAAGTGGCCACATGCCAAAAAAAACTAAATTTTTCATAACCCGTGGAGGTTCTGAAAATTCAAAAACACCAAGCCTAGCCAAAAACAATTTAAAAAACAAAAAGTTCCTCAAAACTCGTATGGGTTTTGAGGAACATTATGTTTTTAAATAAAAAATCAAAAGTTCCTCAAAACCCGTACAACATTATATTTTTAGGTAGCCCACGCCAAAACCTGTGGAACAGTAGCAAAAGGAAGCCAAAAAACCACAGAACCTGCACGGGTTTGTAATCATTTCGGATTTTCCAGCATTAAGAGCAATTTTCAACAATGGCAGTGCCCCTTCGAACAGGTAAGATTTGATTGGTTTGATTATTTTTGTTTGCATTTTAATTGAAGTGGGATTTTTTAATTGATTTAAGTTTTGTTTATATTGATTTGATGTCAGATTCTTTAAGTAATCCCCAAAAACGAAAATAGACAACAAAGACCTCCTCTTGCACAAGCAACACAAGCAAACCATGTAAACATTGCACATGAGCAACAAGAAAACCCTCAAGACATTGCTCCACAACCACAAAATCCTCAAAATGTTGCTCCTCAACAACCACCAGCACCTCGAAACCCTCCACGTCCTCCATTAGATTGTGTAGATGCCACACAAGAGGATCTCATCAATTGCCTTACACAAAATAGTGCCCAAAATTCTATATTGGTGAATAGGTTGAGGTCCTCTAGGCTTGAGCACCACTCAACCCTCGCCACAACACTAGAAACAATGGCCAATAGTGCAAATGAGGTATCTAAGGAGGTTACGAAATGGGGTTCATGGAGGGCTCGATGTTGAACATTTTATGCGAATGGGTTGCCATATGATCAAGTGAAAAAAAAGGGCATACTTAAAGCTGACATATGTGCTCTTTTCACCAATCTTGTTACCAGTAACAACCTAGAACTAAATACGACTCAGTTTCCTATACATTGGTGTGTTCATGTTAGGCTAAAAGAAGCTTTTTGGGATAGGTGGTATATGGTCTTTGACCAACCATCTTGTAATAATTGGGAGGTGCCTCTATATTTTTTGAGAAAGTTGTATTGTGAGTTTATCCTTAGCGAGAAGTCGAATTACTTTGACATCCGATAATTTCAGGGTAGAGGGAGAGGCTCTGCGGGATATACCTAGGGCCCATAGGGTGGTACAACCATAGCATAAGAGGAGTACAACTCCTAAACCCATGGTTCATGTCATTGTCCCTATATCCTTGAAGGAGTCTATGGAATTACAGACTCTTTAGGTATTTGCATCACTGACTGATGTCATTCTTCAGCATGGCACACAGTTGGTCAAAGCAGAGGATGTACCAGCACCTGCGGCACCTCCTTCATCAGTGGAACCTCCTTCATCAACGTCACCTCATGCATCTTTTGGCACAAGCCAACCCATTCAGCATATGTGCACCACCTGCCAGGGTGTATGTTCTGTTGTAGACACTGATGCAGATGAGGATGGTTCGACATCTCATTTGTGTACGTGTTGTGGGAGTAGATGCCATGCTTTCACTACAGAGGATGTGGCCCTCACCGACAACCTGATCAGTATGTTGTTCCCTCGCTATTAGACACATGTGCATTTAATTATGTTTATGACATGTTATCAATTAAGTGACTAAATCTTATAAAAAGAGATGAATTTTTATTTTTAGAACAATTTAAAGTGACATAAATAAAATGCATTGCAGGGTGCAGCAGGTGGTGGGAGTACACCGCATACTTTTCAGTCGACTCCATGGTCACAAGTAGTTTCCCCACCGTAGGTAAAGATTTATAAATTTGTTAAAAATATAATAATATATTGGTTTCAAAATTTCCTTTGTTAATTATATGTATCATTACTTGGTGTTTTATAGGGCTTATCAGGGGCTAAGATGTCCCAACTTGATGATATCATGCTTTCGTCCATTGACTTTGGTCAAGATAGCTATGCATTACCATTTAGATTTATATATTTTTGACTTAAGTGATATATTAAATACATGATCTTTTCCCTTATGTTAATTTTTTTATGTTAGTTTACCCCACCTGCCTCGAGGACATCTCGTGTGAGAAAGCCATCCTCTAGCACTCTGAGGCAGAAAAAGATATCCTCCCTGACACCCAAACGACAGAAGGTAATTCAATACAATTTAAATTCATTTGTTGAAATGTATTATGATTAAACATGTATATGTAGATATTGATAAATGCACTTAATTTATTTGTTTTATATACAGAAACATATGGGGTTTACGGAATTAATGAACGCACCTAATGTCGATGAGGTTCAGTAGAGGGAAGAGGTGATATCTTCATATTCACTTTGGATTGCATTCTTCCTTGTTTGAAATAACTAAATCCTTTTATGTTTATATCATATGTTATCATTTTTCATACAGGAAATGGTAATAGCTGCATCAAATTCGATTAGGCCTCCTAAGGTTACGGGACAACTATACGAGGCTTCAGTGTGCATTTGTTCTACATATGTTAAAAATAGTTGTTCTATCTAGTTTGTCAACAACTTTGGGTTATTAACTTGTATAATTGTCTTTAACCTATTGCAGACCCCTTCCAAACTTCCTGCTGATGTTCTACCATTCCATTTCATTAGAAGTCCTACACATATAATATGGGATCCAACAAGACAAAGGGAAAAGGTATGTCTGTCTTAGATCAACTATTTTTCACTAAGTGCACAACGGAGTTGAAACCCTCTTGTTAACTCCTTCTGGATCACTTACCATGGATATAGGAAATGATCATAACCGATTCATCTATGACTTTACCTCCTGCAACCATAGCACATCCATCTAAGGCTCCGATATGCTTTAGTTTTTTAGTCTATTCATTTTTAGTTATTATGTGTTATTTGACATTGTTGGTTAACAGATTTGTCTTTCACACATTTCCATTCTTTGATCTCTACATGCCCATTAATTAAAAAACAAAACCAACCAACAGTTGGATAACTATTAAAATAGCTACCCTTTGTATATGGGTACAACTCCCTAAAAAATGGTTTTCAATAAGCTTCAAGTTATCACAATTTTTATGCACACTTTTTACCCGAAAGTATTAAAGGCATACAAGTATTCATTTGTCAACACAAGATGAATACGACAAATATTTAAAATACAAATTTTCTTCAAAGATCACAGACTTTCATTTTTTTAACAGCAAGATAGATTTTTCCAAGTTTTCTTTTGTGCATTCACATATAATGAAAAGAAAGATAACAAATTCTGGATTTGAATCAAATCTTCACAGAGATTAGCATTCAATATATTAAATACACAAATTTAATAAATGGAACTTGATGCAATTTCATTCACATATCATATTGTCCTTCTTTCAACAAATACATAACACTGCAAAAAAAAAAGCCCTTGTTCTATCTCGCTAAAAAAGTTTCAGAGCTTTCTAAAGTATCAAAAACATAGTTATATAGCCACAACCTGGCCAACGGTTATAACGGGAAACATGAAAAGCCAACAACTTCTGCCCCGCAAAGTCAGTGGAACTAGCATTTAAACAGAATAAAATTATCTTGCAACTAACAAGTGAACAGGACCTATCATCTACGGAAAACATTACTAAGCAGTTTTGATAACTGCTCCTTTCTTCCAATCCGCATGAGCAACGACAAAGTGTTGAATGGTTGTGTTATGAGGCAATCCCACGTGTGTCATTCGTTGCTTCCAGACCTCTTTTTCCCTGTGAACCTGTGCAACTTTGTCGAAGTGACTATCCAAATGTCCAATGCATAAAAACAAGAGCGATTCAATTTTAGCAATGATACTTAATTCATCCGGAATTAGACCCTTAGCTTCTTTCACATAATTGATTTTGCCTTTAAATGATTCTGTTATAACCTCAACCACTTCGAGGGTTCTTCCATCATCTTTCAGACATTTTATTCCAATGCACACAAGTTCATTTCTCATGGAGGTAACTAATTCTGCAAGTTAATTTACCAACTTCGCAATTCCTCATAAGCCTATTTTCTCAAGGAATTTCTCCATTCAATGTTCCTCTAACAAACATATAAAATGCTATCATCCAGGCCTACCACAGGTTTTTCAGCAAGAAACTTCATTACCCCATAACTCTGCACTTAGGATCAAAAGACATTGTAATCTGTGACAAAGGTTGAGGGTTTGGATCATTAATTGCCTCAATATACTCTGCCATCCTTCGTAACATTTCTTTCATCTGATGCTTATCTGTCTCATCTTTCCAAGTCCTGGTCATGATCTTCTTTGTTGAAGCCTCGAGATGAAGAACATCTGTAACTCGAGAAGCAGTTCCAATATTTACTTTTTCAATAGCAAAGCCCTGAGCTGTAGGGTTTTTTGTCTTTTCATCTGTCAACGGATGTGCTATCTCTGTAATCCAATTCCCACTATCTGCATCAAAATCAATTTTTGGCATAGTTTTTTACTTCTTCGCTTTAGGAGTTTTTCCCAGGCATTTACTCACCATGTCCTCTACTGGAATTGAGGTTGGAACAATGTTTCTCTTCTTGCTGCTTAATATATTTTCTAACCATATTGGTCCTGAAGGAACTTGAGACTTATCTGGATCTGTTCCTGTTTCTTTTTCATTTCTTACTATCATCGTAGTGACCACATTTAAGGCTTCTTGCACTTGTTGATTACTACTCTCATCAGCCAAACCTCGTTGTTCTTTATTCGAATCAATTGAGGTGGTATCCATCTCAAGGTCAACTATCACAATATCAACAGGCGAGGATCTTCTTTTGCTCCTTGCTTTGGAGCAGGTGATTCTAACAGAAGTTGACTCCTCTTTGCTTTGCACTGTCTTTTCTCTCTATCCTCCTTTACTCTGTTTCTATGAATAACCTCCAGCACAAGATGGAACGAGTGAATTAGATACTAGGACCTTAGTGGGTGAGGTTGAATCTTTCCTTGAGCTTCTACTCAGTCTTCGCTCTTTAAGCCACTTTTCTATTCTTTGAATGACCGAGAATGTCCTAATTTGAATCTTCTCTTCCTCATTCTTTTCCAGTCAATCTCTGGTATTACTCCTTGCTGCATACCATCAATAAATTGGGAATCAAGCAAATCATTTTCATCATCAACAACATTTGCAGTGTTTATCTTCAGACTATAATCCCTAATTTGTTGCACTGTGAATCTTAAGTGAGCTCTTCTTTGAACCTCGTACTCATCCACACAATCTGCCCAAAAGTCTTCTACACCTGGTACATGTTTAAAAATCATCCCTGAGTGTAAGGTGGGTCATTGGAAATCCTTTAATATCAAACTTAGTGTGAGGAATATACAACTAAAAATTGAACTTTTTGAACTCTAATTCTAAATTCAAAGCATCTGAAATATTGTTACAAGTGTAATATGTCAGTTCAATGGGAAAAGAAACCCCTGTTTGGTGTTCTTCCCTATATTTCTTGTCTATATGAGCAATTTTCCTGCACACTTCAATTAAAACTTGTCTGTCAAAGACATATCTCGACAACTTGTAGGGTTCACCTTCAAAACCACCAACCCTCAAATAAGTGAACCTGGAGAACTGGATATAGAAGCTACCATATATGTTTATAAACTGCATGGCTTCCTCAGTTAATCTCTCATGAATATCTCCTTTTAACTCAAACACTAACCTGCCAAGAAAAATATTATGAACCTTGTAATAATTTTCAGTGACTCCATGTTGTTGCAAATGCGGGTAATATTCATATATCCTCATGTCATTCTGCCATTTTTCATGATACAGACCTACCCATTGACGGGTGTAGGCTAAACAGTATATGAGGTAAGAGGATATATAGAATTTTTTGTTACCAAAATGACTTAAACCCTCATTTATTCTTTCCATAATTAACTCTGCCCAATCTATGTATCTCTGTTCACCAAAAATGACCTGAATAAAGAAATACATCCAATTCTCCAAATAAAAGGCTATTTGATTTCCCCGCATTCTATGTAGTAAAATGACTATATTCCTTACTTCTTGAATTAGATGCTCTCGGGTTAATGGGCTTGGCAGTCTAGAACCCCCCTTTTGTAACTTTTGTAACCAATTTCTAGCAATGACACTCCTATAACATGACTTCTTCTCAAAGAAAAGCCCTTGCGACTTACATACCATCCAGTCCTCATATTGCTCCTTCTCTGCTATTTTCATTACAACAGTAATAACCTACCGACTAATTGTAAGCAAAACCTTACCCTCTGCATCCCTTATACACCTCTTAGCAGGATCATATCTGGTCATACATTCCAAAACTACTTCTAGACATGACACAGCTGGACGAAATGTTGCAGCTTCTACCAACCCACTATCTAAAATTTCCTGTATTAAAGGGGAACCAATAGAATTATGTGCTCTTCCATGGAATTCCTCTAAGTCTACTAACGACAGAAAAGAATCCCCTATGTCAGGCAAGGAGTAGACTAACCAAGATTCCTGGTTTGTTTGAGGTACTTTAGGTCTCATTTTAGCTTTAGAACCAGAAAATGCACAGCAGGAAGAATTGATTGAACTGACTGAAGTATCAAATAACACTTTTAATTTATGAAAACTAGAAGGAAAAGAGGAAGAACTTGAGCTCACCTTTCATGCAGAACTGAGAATTCACAGAGTCGGGAGCAAGAAATATCGCCTGCACTAATCTTCTACTTACCAAATTGGGAAAATGATAAAACGCAAGTAACTTGTTTTAAATAAAATAGATCTTAGGGATTGGCCTAAAATATTGGTCGCACGATTCATCATGATTTGAAACTGCATACTTATCTGTGCCAAATCATGCCAAAAATATTTAATCCTGACAATTTATTAATAACAAGTCTTTTCCCTCCATATCCTTCTTTGGAATGATTATTCCCAAGTATGAACTTTCATCACAATTCATTTTCTCGAGGTTCATCTTTTAAATCCAAAATATTCCCTACATGCTGACACTTCTTCATTTTATCTCCAAAGTCATCGATCCTTGAACCATGAACTTTGAACCCTTCGAAAAGTAGTTCAAGGTTCAATTTCAAAATAACATTAGAGAAAAACATACGAACATACCTAAGCTCACACATTATAAAACATGACTTACACAAGACTTGCTTTGACATGTTGAACCGTGAACCTTGAACCACTAGAAAGTTTTAAAGTTCAAGTTCAATGAGCTATTACCACCAAGACCTTTAGCACCTTATTAAAAAAACAAAGCCATTATACCACATACCGCACCTGAACTTGAACCTTGAACTTTTGAAAAGGTTCAAACGACAGGTTCAGTTCAAGAAAAATTACAAAGAGAAAATTTGAAGGATGCGGAAAAACATAATACAAGTGTGGACTAACATTGGCTCTGACTGGGGACTAGGATAGTAAAGGACCAAGACATGGACTTCATAATCTCTGGTTATGCAAACAAGTCTTCGAAAAGAAAGGACTGAAACACAACAAAACAAAACCAACGACTAACTAAACACAACAAAACTTTATATACGAGACCTACAGGGGACTCCTGTTTACAATTGATATAATTTCAAATCCTATCCATTATAGGATAGGGGAAGAACGATACCATCCTTATATGCAAGTTTAAATGAATTTGGCCATTTTACCTCATGAATCAAGAACGGTCCTTTCCAGAGTGATTCAAACTTTCCATGTGCCCCTTTTAATTCCCTTCTGCTATCCCAAAGTAAAAATTGATCACCCTGCATAAATTTTCGTGGCCTGGCCCTTCTGTCAAATATTTTCTTGACCTGCATCTAATGCTCTATAATTTGATCAACCAATTTATCTCTTTCCTCTTCAATTCTCATTAAATGCATAATTCTCTTCTCCGAAGAATCTTGAAAATATGCATCCTCAACAACTGTTTGTAACTTCGAAGCCGCAAGTTCCAAAAGAAGTGATAATTGAGCTCCCATGCCATACACTAGTTCAAATAGCGACATTCCAATTGCTCTTTTTATGGTTGTGTGATCTGCCCAGAGAGCCTCATACAACTTTTTGTGCCAATCTTTGAAGTTCTCACTCACTAACTTCTTCATAATTTTTATCAAATTTTTATTGCTTGATTATGCCTGGCCATTACCCTGTGGGTAATAATCTGAAGAGTGAGCAAGAGAAATTCCATGGTCATAACAAAACATTGAGATCTCAGTGGAAGAGAAATTGGTTGCATTATCAACCACAATTTTCTGAGGAACCTCAAAACGAACCAAAATATTTTCGTTAAAAAAATTACAAACAACCTCAGACATTGTCTTCCTCACAGGAATGACTTCAACCCATTTAGTAAAGTAATCAGTGGCCCTCAATATGTGATTATGTCTAGTACTTGATGGAGGTGACAATGGACCTATAAAATCTAAACCCCACTGTTTAAATGGTTCATCAATAACTACAAGTCTGAGAGGTAATGTTGCAAGTTGTGGCCTCCTAGTGAATAATTTACATTTTTCACACTTAGCTACCCAAACATAAGCGTCTTTGAACATACCCAGCCAATAATAACAATTCCTCAGGATTTTATAAGCAGTTATTGTTGATGAAAAATGACCACCACAGGCTTCATCATGAAAAGTTTTCAACAGTGACTCTTGAAGTGGCTTATCTACACAACGCAAGAAAGTTCCATCCAACCCTTTCTTGTACAACACATCCTTAAAAATGACATATTTAGTGGCCTTTAATATAAGATTTCACTTTTCTCTCAGAGAGAGATGCGTTGGACAATCTCCATAAGTCAAGTAATAAGCAACATTTGCAAACCAAGTGTCTTGAAGTCCAACAAAGAAAACCAAGGGTAATTCCTCATTCCTTTCACTCTTACTTTCTGCAATTAATTTTCACAGGCCTTGTCCTCTTACTAGTTTAGTTGGTTTGATATCTAGATTGAATTCCTAGATCTTGGACACCCATGAAGCTCTATTTTTCATCCTGATATCCTGTTGTGTTAGAATACTCTTAATAGCGGAGTGAGGCACATATACTACTGCATGAGAATGAAGAATGTAGTACCTGAATTGTTTTACTGCTTTCACAACAACAAAGGCTTTCTTTTCCATCAGTGAATATTTGAATTCATGCGTTTTCAATGGGACACTCATTAATGCTATGTGAATTTCCTCATTGTTGTCATTCTTCTGCAACAAGATTCCTGACATAGTATGTTATGAGGTATAACAATAAATGATAGTCTTTTTTTAAATCGGGATTAACCAGAGTAGGTGCATGTGCTATAGCTTCTTTTATTGCTTCGAAGGCTTTCTTTCCCTCATCACTCCACTTAAATACCTGCTTTTCACTCATCAAGTTCACAATATTCCAAGTGATCTCTGCGAAATCTGGGACAAACCTTCTCAGAAAATTTACCTGTCCAAAGAAAGACCTAACTCTATTTCTATTAGATGGTAAACTTAATTGTTGGATTGTCTTCACCCTTTCAGGGTCTACTTTGACACCTTCTTTTGAAACAATGTGACCCAATAATTTGCCTTCGGTGACACCAAACACTGATTTTTTTGGATTCAAAGGCACTCCATGCTCCCTGTATCTTTGTAATACCCGCCTTAAGTCCCTTAGGTGATATTTTCTTCTTTTTGAAAAGACCATTAAATCATCAAGATATACGAAAATTATTTTATCCTTCAGGTGACCAAAAGACAAGTCCATTACCCTCTAAAAAGTTGCTCCAGCATTAATTAGACCAAATGGCATCCTATTGTATGCGAAGGTGCCCCAGGGGGTAATGAAAGTTGTTTAATGTTGGTCTTTCTCTGCAACACTAATCTGGTTATAACCAGAAAAACCATCAAGCATGGACATCATTTTTGAACCTGAGATTGTTTGCAGAATATTATCCATTGCAGGCAACAGATAGTTATCTTTTAGGCTGGCTTGATTCAAATTTTTTGAAGTCCACACATATCCTTATCTCTCCATTCTTCTTACAAACAGGAACTATATTAGCTACTCAAGTATAATGATGAATAGGATAAATAATCTTTGCTTTTAACATCTTATCAACCTCTTTAAAAATGGCCTCAACAACTTTGGGGTTAAAATTCCTCAGTTTTTGCCGAAAAGGGCTTGTTCTAGGCTTCAAAGGAATATGATGTTGAACCTTTCCTTCTCTAAATTTTTTTAAGTCATCGTAACACCAGGCAAACACGTCTTTGAATTCCATCAAGAGACTTATGAACCTTCTCTTTTCTTCAGGCGTGCAACATTTTCCTAAGTTAACATACTTAGGATCCTTCTCTGTTCCAATATTAACTCTTTCATATTCACCTGCATCCTGAGTTGCAAGAATTCGCTCATCCTCCTTTTTCCTAAAAGCATCATGGTGATCAAAGAGACTTTCCAAAGAGACTAATCCTTTAGGAATCTTATTTCCTTTTAGCTGTATTACTCCATCATTTGTCTCTTGACTTGGTTCCGGAGAAAACTTCTTGTACTCAGCCTCTGATCCTTCGAAAAAGGTGGCAGTGAACATTTATGCGCAATGCAAGAAATTCTTGATTTGCTTGTCATTTTCAAAGACCTGCCAAAATTCTAAATTATTAGGTACACTTGGTCGATAAATCAACTCTACTTGGTAAGTATCATCTGTGAACTCGGGATGAGGGACTAGAAGAGAAGTTGATACCGCTAAAGAATCAGCTTTAGAATTTTGCTCCCTGGGAATGGCCTCAATAGAGAAAGCATCAAAACCTTCAATTTCATTCCACACTCTATTCCTGTAATGTCGCAACATCTCATTCTTGACATTAAACAACCCTCTAACTTGTTTCACAATCAACTCAACATCACCCTTGGCCTGCAACAACTGAACTCCCAATTTCTTTGCCTCAGAGAGTCCTAATAATAGAGCTTCATACTCAGTAGTATTATTTGTGTTCTTAAACTCCAACTTGAAAGAAAAAGGAAGATATTTTCCAGAAGGGGGAATAAGAACAACTCCTGCTCTTGAGCCTGATATTGAACAACTCCCATCGAAATCCATAACCCAAAGTTCATTAGTTTCTTGTGATCGGGAAGCAAAGGTTGTAACTTCATTATCAGACAAAATTATGTAATTACCAAAATCACATTCTTGGTACAAAATTTGTGCTTTAGGATCATCAGATGGAAAGAAGATAAATTTAGACTTAGGTTCCGGTTGTAGGATGACCTACCTTTTCCCTATGGGAATAGTGGCTTGAGACCAATCCATCTTTATTTCTCCACCTAAATCTTTAAAAAAGGTACGACTAAGCAACATGCTATAACTTGTTGGGATATCGACTACTAGAATAGTCAATTTAACTCTTTTATCAGGGTGAACAACAAGAGCTACTTGGGCATCTTTAATTTTTCCTAACAGAGGAATTTTCTTGGAGTCCATGGAGTAACACCTACCAAAGGTTCTTGTCAAGGATAACCCCAGAGCTTTGGCAACGACAAATGACATGACATTATCCGAGGCACCAGAATCAATGATACAATTATTTAATTTATGTCCATTTATGAACAAAGACACATAAAAAGGATTAGGTTTAGGTTCAAGGATAGGCTCCACTTCATCAGTTTGATGAGCAACAATTTTAGGTGAAGCTTCAAGAACGACAGGACAAATTGGCATTTATTCTTTTGAGAGATACGTACAATTAATCGGTTGTTAAGTAACCTCTACTTGTACAAAAGAATTATTTCCTTTCACAAATTTAACTAATCTATCCAGTTCTTTAGGGTTCAATTTCAGATATTCAACTAGTGTAATTTGAATTCGAGAAGATTTACAAAATTCAACAATATCAAAAGAACTTTCTGCATCTACAGGTTTTAGCAACTGCATCTCCTGAACTCGTAAATCATTATTATAGGAACGAGAAAGGATCTCTTTACCTTTGAGATTTCCTGCCAAGGATGAAGAAGCACCGTGGGATTATAACAGACAAAGAGAGATTGTTGGCATTTCAATAAGGATATTGAGAAGGTTGTTGATGATTATGGATATAACTGATTAAGGATGTTTACTGTCTTAATATTATTATTTTGTCATTGATGTCAAGAAATTGATTTTCTAATTTAGTATGATGTTTCCATATCTTAAGAACTATGATTTGATGAGTATAAAGATGTTGGTAAAAGACACAGAAAGAAAGTGATGAATAAGGGGAGGAATAAGTTATTCAATGGGCAACTATTACCGAGTTAGACAATGATGAGATTATGATGTTTAGATTGTTTTGATATCCTACATATGTTATTGATTGTAAGGTTAATACTATACTATGTTACCGAGCAAAGAACCTAGTCGGTAAACCCTAAGGAACCTAGTCGGTAAACCCTAAGGTTATCGCTATCGGTTAATGAAGGCAGAATGTCTACCGAGTGAAGTTTAGTATTTACTGAGTTGCAACCGAGTAGTAACAGAATGCATTGAATGAATAAAAGCATTATTTAATGAAGGAAGCTAATGAGCTGGCTATGATTAAATGATGGGTATGTCGTGCATGAAGTTTGTTAAAGAATCTATGGCAAAGGAAAATCGGCAAGAAGATCTACAGCTTAGATTGAACCGCAATACCCTAGCACAAGTTCCAAGAAATTTATGCAAGTTCCAAGGCGGGGTAAAATGTTTTCAGATCGAAGGATACATTGAACCTGGTCAAGTTTGAAGATCTGATGGCTATGATTGATCATGGAAAATGTGATCAAGGAGATTAAGCGGTTGGTGAATTGTTTATAAATAAGGAACTGTTGATAAACAATGTATGCGGGCAAGTGTATGCACAGGGATGCTACATAGTGATTACCAAGCACATAAGCTTGAAGACCCATTTGAATAACAGAGTATAGAGCCCAGCAGATGGACAAGATTAGTTCTATGTCTAGATTGTATTGAGCAAATAAGAATCTGCTTTAGCATTTTTTGATGTGAAGTTGCAGATAGATTTTTATTACTGTTATTTTGTAAAGTGACAGAAAATCTCTTAATCAAGTGGACTTAACAGTCTTATTTGTAAAACCCTCTAGCAAGGTGACATTCTAATTGAGTGCTTGAAATCCTTTAACAAGGTCACTTCTAACAAGGTGAAGATCCTAACAGATCTGAGGGAAATCCCTTAACTGGGTCACATCTAACAATGTGTTTGTAATCTTTAACAGGATTTGCTTTTAACCGAGCATACTCTAGAAGAGTATATTTCTTAGTGGGTCCGAAATCCCACAGTGGTTTTTCCCTATTTGGGTTTCCACGTTAAATCTGGTGTTATGAGTGTTATGATGTTTATATGCTTTTGAGTTTGCATGTTTAGCAGTTTTGGTTATATTGTTGAAGTATATGTTACCGAGGTTGAATCTGTTGTTTTTATGGAAGATTAAGTTTGTATGATTCACCCCCCTCTCATCTTATTAGCTTGGCATCTGTACTTAACATTAAGTATCAGAACTATCAGAAGCACCGTGGGATTTAATATTTTGTTGATTTTTGGTCAGTACAACACATGAAGGATCTTCCAAGGTAATTAAAATGTCACCTCCTCTTTCTGAATCAAACTCGTACTCCAAGAAGTGGATTTCAGACTCGCCAGACTACCTAGAAGATTCTTCTTCACTTACTTCATTTAGTACCTCCTTAGAACTAATCAATTGAGAATAAAGTACCTTTTTTGGGCAGGAACTTCCATCACGGTCATCAGTAAGATGAAAAATACACATGTTAGCTTTTGGTGGAGGTGCCTCAATAGCTAGCCTTTGCTGCATGGGGAGTAATTATGGTGCTTTTCCCCCAGTTCCTGTTGATTGATTTGGAAATCTTCTAGGAATATCTTGATAGGGCTGTGGATGAGTCATATTAGACTTAGGCAATTGTCTCTTGAGTGTTATCATGTCATTCATCAACCTCTGAATCACAGGATCTGAGGAAGTTGCTGATGTTGATGCTTGTGTGGTAGGAGTTTGAACTTCTCTTTTCCACTTTTCTGTAGCGATTAAATCATCCTCCAATTCTATAGCTAAAGTCTTAGCAGCTGCTAAGTTTTGCACTCTCTACCTACAGATCAAAAACCTTATTTCTGGAGGCATTGAGTTAATAAAGAAACACTTCAAGTTATCATCAGAGGGCCTTTGATTGACTAGGATTTTATGAACTATCTTATCAAATTTAGCAACAAAATCCCTCATTGTTTCAGGAATCTCATTTTTCAACTGTGCTAATTGAGCTAAAAGCGAGTGTTCATCTTCAGCTAACTTGAACCTGGCTTCAAATTTTGTAATATCACCATTTCGTAAATGATAAAACCAATCTGTTGCAACATCAGTTAATGTTTGAACAAACAATCTTACTGCCACATCTTCATGTTGAATTGCTAATATACCACAAGCCACATTAAAGGCATTCAAATGCTCATCAGTCGTGACCTTCCCATCACCACTAAACTTGGGTAAGTGATCTCTTGAGCCTTTTGGTAAGGGATTTAAATTAGCTCCAAGAGCAAGTGGGCCTATAGCTGGACCCCAAGGATTATTAACAACCATGGGTAAAACAATGTTCAAAGTTGTAGGATAGATTACAATAGGAAGAGAAACACCATGCAAAGTTAGGGCGTGACAGATAGAAGATACATGTGAAACAGGAGAAGAACTATGAGGCCTACTTCTTTCACTTCTTCTAGGTGTAAAGGAAGCAAACAAATTTAAATTTTGCAATTCTTGAAATACAAAATCAAAAATTCCTTCACGCCTCTAGGACCTAGTATATCTTCTTGACTCCAACCTGTTTACAAAATAACCCTTCAATATGCACCAGGATGAATACTAAGGCTAATCACAAGACAACTCTATGCATCTCATAATTTTTTTTAATCTACTATTCGACTCCCCATCAGAGTTGCCAAAAAATTGTTGGTTAACAGATTTGTCTTTCACATATTTCCATTCTTTTATCTCTGCATGCCCATTAATTGAAAAACAAAATCAACCAAAAGTTGGATAACTATTAAAATAGCCACCCTCTGTATATGGGTACAACTCCCTAAGAAATGATTTTGAATAAGCTTCAAGTTATCACAATTTTTATGCACACTTTTTACCCGAAAGTATTAAAGGCATACGAGTATTCATTTGTCAACACAAGACGAATACGACAAATATTTAAAATACAGATTTTCTTCAAAGCTCACAGACTTTCATTTTTTTAACAGCAAGATAGATTTTTCCAAGTTTTATTTTGCGCATTCACATATAATGAAAAGAAAGATAACAAATTCCGGATTTGAATCAAATCTTCACAGAGATTAGCATTCAAGATATTAAATACATAGATTTAATAAACGAAACTTGATGCAATTTCATTCACAGGATCAAATTGTCCTTGTTTAAACAAATACATAACACTACAAAAAAAAAAAAACCCTTGTTCTATCTCTATCAAAAAGTTTCAGACCTTTCTAAAGTATCAAAAACATAGTTATATAGCCACAACCTGGCCAACAGTTATAACGAGGAACCCGGAAAGCCAACAATTTATGCCCTGTAAAGTTAGTGGAACCAACATTTAAACAAAAATAAATCTGTCTTGCAACTAACAAGTGAACATGACCTATCATCTACAGAAAACATTACTAAGTAGTTCTAATAATTGCTTCTTTCTTCCAATCCTCATGAGAAATGACAAAGTGTCGGATGGTTGTGTTATGAGGCAATCCCATGTGTGTCATTCGCTGCTTCTAGACCTCTTTTTCCCTGTGAACCTATGCAACTTTATCGAAGTGACTATCCAGATGTCTAATGCATAAAAACATGAGCGATTCAATTTTAGCAATGACACTTAAGTCATCCAGAATTAGACCCTTAGCTTCTTTCACATAATTGATTTTGCCTTTAAATGATTTTGTTATAATCTCAACTGCTTCGAGGGTTCTTCCATCATCTTTCAGATATTTTATTCTAATGCACACAACTTCATTTCTCATGGAGGTAACTAATTCTACAAGTTAATTTACCAACTTCACAAATTCCTCATAAGCCTGTTTTATCAAGGAATTTCTCCATTCAATGTTCTTCTGACAAACATATAAAATGATATCATCCAAGCCTGCCACATGTTTTTCACCAAGAAACTTCATTACCCCATAACTCTGCACTTCTCGCATCTATGTTGCTTTTGATGCCCATTTAGCTTCCTCATTTTTCCAATTGATGATTTCAACCTCCAACTCCTTCATCACTTCTATCGCTCGATCATATACTCTGCTTAAATTAACAAAGTACTCAACACCGGACTTATGAATTATTTCTAACCACTCCATCACAGTTTCTGTGATCAACCTACATTTTTGTATTTGTTCCAGAGTCTTCTGATTTGTAGGAGACTTAGGATCAAAAGACATTGGAATTTCTGACAAAGGTTGAGGGTTCAGATCATCAATTGCCTCAATATACTCTGCCATCCTTCATAACATTTCTTTCATCTGATGCTTATCTTTCTCATCTTTCCAAGTCCTGGTTATGATCTTCTTTGTTGAAGCCTCGAGATGAAGAACATCTGTAGCTCGAGAAGCAGTTCCAATATTTACTTTTTCAATAGCAAAATTCTGAGTTGTTGGGTTTTCTGTCTTTTCATCTGTCAACAGATGTGTTATCTTTGTAATCTAGTTCCCACTATCTACATCAAAATCAATTTTTAGACATAGTTTTTGACTCCTTCACTTTAGGAGTTTTTCCCAGGCATTTACTCACCATGCCCTCTACTGGAATTGAGGCTGGAACAATGTTTCTCTTCTTGTTGCTTAACATATTTTCTAACCATGTTGGTCCTGAAGGAACTTGAGACTTATCTGGATCAGTTCCTGTTTCTTTTCCATTGCTTACTATCATCCTAGTGACCATATTTAAGGCTTCTTGCACTTGCTAATTACTACTCTCATCAACCAAGCCTTGTTGTTCTTTATTCGGATCAATTGAGGTGGTATCCATCTCAAGGTCAACTATCACAATATCAACAGGCAAGGATCTTCTTTTGCTCCTTTCTTTGGAGTGGGTGATTTTGACAGAAGTTGACTCCTCTTTGCTTTGCACTATCTTTTCTCTTTGTCCTCCTTTGCCCTCTTTCTATGAATAACCTGCAGCACAAGATGGAACAAGTGTGTAGGATTTTGCCAAGATCAAGGGCACAATGAAAAGCATAAAAGAGACAATAGAATGACAAGAACAAACTGTATTCTCATCAATATGCAAATGATCAACTGGATTAACCAATACAATGAATAGAGGCCTGCATATATAGGCAAGGCCATATGGATGTATGAGCACACAATTATGACATGTGGCTCAATGAGAAACAAGGGTAGGTAAGAAATACTAGGGGTAGGTAGGAGAAATAATATAATATTCCACAAGAGGTGGATGACCCACCGAATGTGGAGTGTAACAGCAAAATAAGACCACAAAAGGTGGAATTTCTCCTACAAGCTCTATTCCTATGTGCACACTTCCCTAAGTGTCTCAAATCCAAACTACGAAGAGATGCATTATCCTAAGTTAACTTAAGTAAGTGTAATAATATCCAAAATGAATATTTATTTACACCAACACCCCCCCTTAAGTGCAACTTAGGGGAATGAAGACTCAAGTCAACAATGCAAGATGGGTCCCGGCTACAAGGTCATGATAGGTACCCATGTACAATATGCAAATGCAAGCAAAACTATGCAATGCCATCTCTCACAAACAGAGAAAGGGAGAAAACCCAGTGGGGAAAAACTCCCCCCCAAAAGAGAGATGAATGTACAAAAGACTCTCAAAGAAGAAGGACAAAACCTCAAAGAGGAAAAAGTCCCCCCCATAAGAGAGGAAGGAGAAGTCAGCTGACCCCCCCTAATGACACATCCTGCACCCCCAAGAGAGCTCGCAACTGCTGGAACTTACTCTCGGTGAAAGGTTTGGTGAATATGTCAGCAACCTGCTCTGCTGTAGGACAATACTACAAATCAATGACCTGCTCCTGGATGAGCTCTCGGATATAGTGCATATGAATCTCGATGTGTTTGGTCTGCTGGTGCTGGACCGGGTTCTTCGAGATCGCAATAGCACTCTGATTGTCGCAATGTAGAACTGTCGGTCGTGGAGTGGTGAATCCAAACTTTGTGAGAATCTGCTGGAGCCAAATGGTCTCAGTCATTGCGTTAACAGTGCCTCGATACTCAGCCTCAATCGAAGAGAGAGCAATAGCATGTTGCTTCTTGCTCTGCCAACAAATGGGGCCCAAACCAAGGTGAAAACTGTAACCAGAAGTAGACTTACGATCAACTAGATCACCAGCCCAATTAGAGTCTCTGTAACCAACCAAGCGAAGTCTTGTGCCTGCTGCATAGTGAATCCCATAGTGATGTGTACCTTGGATGTAATGAAGGATGCGTTTGGCAGCTTTCCAATGAAGCTCATGTGGTTCCTGCATGAAGCGGGAAACCATGCCAACTGCAAATGAAATATCAGGGCGTGTATGAGTCAAGTAGATGAGACTACCCACAAGCTAACGATACAAAGTGGCATCAACGGGTGGAGAAGAACACTGAGCCTCAAGCTTGACTCTTGAAAGAAAGGGAGTCGGAGCAGGCTTACAATCAGCCATATGAAAGCGTGCAAGTAGATCAAGAGCATACTTGGGCTGCGATAGTGTAATCCCGGAAGGTGACTGTGAAAGCTCTATCCTGAGAAAGTAGTGCAAAAGACCCAAGTCAGTCATAGCAAATCTATCATGCAAAGCAGATTTGACTCTGCTAATGATGGATGAAGTACTCCCTATAATGATCAAGTCATCAACATAGAGCACAAGTATCAAGTGAGAGTCATCCTATCTCAAAATGTAGACATTCGGATCAGAATGACACCTGGTGAACCCTGCGGAGAGAAGAAAGGAATCTATCTTGGCATACCAAGCCCTGGGGGCCTACTTAAGGCCATAGAGAGATTTCCTTAGTCTGCAAACCAAGGAAGAATCCTAGATGAAACCCTGTGGTTGCTCCATATAAATCTCCTCATCAAGATCACCATGAAGAAAAGCACTCTTCACATCCATCTAATGTACAACCCAACCATGAGCTGTAGCAATAGCAAGTGTCAAACGAATGGAGTTCATCTTGGCTACGGGTGCAAAGGTCTCAGTATAGTCAACACCTGCAACCTGCGAGAAACCTTTCGCAACAAGTCGAGCCTTATACTTATCCACACTACCATCCGCTACAAACTTGGTCTAATAGATCCACTTACATTGAACCATCTTTCTCCCCTTAGGGAGATGGACTAGATCCCATGCGTTGATCCTCATCAAGGAACTATACTCTTCCTCCATAGCTTGGTCCCACTCAGGAACCCCTGATGCTTCCCTAAATGTCTGGGGATCGGAAGTGGTAGCAATGAATGCATGTGGAAGATCCTGATGTTGTGATCGAGTTCTCTGTGTATCTGAAGGATCCCCAACAAGAGAACCTGCGGACTCAAGTGTCTGTCGAGCCCAACGAGGTCTAGGTGGAGGTGGAGAATGAGGCTCCTCAACTGCAAGTGGACCCTGCGGAGGTGTAACCCTGCGAGTCAGAGTTGAGGGAGTCTCATCATCTGAATCACTAACATCACTATCCACAATGGAGGAAGGTGGAGGAGGTAGAGAGGCTAAGCTAGGAGAGCTTTCCTCAAAGTGAACACTCCTCTCAATGAATACCTCATGTGTCTCTGGATCCATCAATCTATATGCTTTAACACCTTCAGGATATCCAACAAATATGCAAGGCTGACTCTGAGGTTCCAATGCCTTACGTTTCTGCGGAGGAATGCGAGCCCATGCTGGACACCCAAAGACTCTGAAATGTCTCACAATAGGTTTCCTACCAGCCCAAGCTTCAAAAGGAGTAATACCTTGCAAAGCTTTGTGAGGAACCCAATTCTGGATGTGTGTGGCACAACTGATAGCCTTTGCCCAAAAGGCGAGATCAAGAGAACGTGCATGTATCATATAGCTAGCCATTTCTTTGAGAGTTCTATTCTTGCATTCTGCAACCCCGTTCTGCTATGGAGTGTATGCGACAGAATGCTAAAGATCAATCCCCTCAAATGTACAAAAATCCTCAAGTCTCTTGTTCACATATTCCCTTCCATTATCTGTGCAAAGAATCTTGACCACTTTCCCTGATTGCTTCTCCACACGAGTCTTGAAGTCTTGAAATCTGTCAAATACTTCACTCTTATGAATGAGAAAGTAGACCCAAGTGAAGCGGGAGTAGTCATCAATGAAGGTAAGAACATAGCGGGCCTTACTAAATGAAGGTGCTGGAAATGGACCTGCTACATCACTGTGAACAAGTTGAAGAACTTCCAAAGCTCTCCAAGTTTTCCCTTTATCAAACTTCTCTTCGGGATGCTTGCCCATGGAACAACCTGAACATACACCCTCTGAAAAACTGATTCAAGGTAGACCTGTGACCATGTCTTTAGTGCTGACCTGCTGAAGATAGCGGTAGTTGAGGTGACCAAACCGCTCATGCCATAGCTTACTTTCTGAATTTGAATGAGTAAGCAAGGCCCTAGAAGGTGAAATTGGCACAAAGTGGGAGAATGAATAAAGCCTTGAGTTTTCATTGACTTGTCCCACTGCTACCAAGGCATCATCATCAAGTTCCTTTACAACAACTGAATCTGGTGTAAACTCAACCTTTTTCCCATTCCCATAGTGAGTGATTTGGTAGATGGAGAGAAGGTTGGTAGACAAGTTAGGAACATAGGGAACATTCTCAAATGTTCCATCATCCATGTCAACTGAACCTTTCCCTTCAACCTCTACTTGTGTGTCATCACCTATGTAAATGTGAGGTACCTTAGATGGCTCCAATGAAGAAAACTGCTCCTTTGTAGAACCCATGTGATATGAGGCACCCGAGTCAAGTATCCATTGCTATGAAGAACCTGTTGTAGCCACAAATGCTTGTCCTTTTCCCTTAGACTGTGAGGAAGAGGAAGGAGATGAATCCTTCTTTGTGTAGGCGGATGGCAAGTTGATGTTGTTTTTCTTAAGAAGATTGGTTAACTCATCAACTTGCTTTGCATGGCATCGATGCTCATCATGACCATACTTCTTGCAATATGCACAAGTTGGTTTATCCTTCTTAAGTGGTGTCCCCTTCTTGGAAGAGGATGAAAAATCGCCTTGTGATGGAGAGGATGATTGTCCTTTTTCCTAATGTGGCTTAGACTTAGATTGCTTCTTCTTCTTGTTGGAATCTTTGCCTTGACTTTTTTGATTCCCTTGATTAGCCACCAAAGCCTTGGACTTTGAAGACTTGAGAAACCCCATGTTCAACAACTTAGATTGTTCCAATATCAACATTTTTGTGAAAGCATCAAATGAAGGCATAACATAAGAACTCCCCACTGTCAAACGATGCGTTTGGAAGCTAGATACAAATGCTGCATATTCTGGTGCAAGCTTGTCCAACAAGTTGAATATCAACTGAGCATCCTTTTTGTCAATTCCACAATCCTTAAGCTTTTCTCTTAGCTCATTTGCTTTGGTGACATAATCTTGGATTGTATCAAAACTCTTGGGATCCAAGTTGGTGAGCTCATTATCAATCTGATAGCCTCTGATTTCATCAACTTGTCCATACAATTTCTGAAACATATCCCAAGCCTCCTTGATTGTTTTACACTTCTCAATGTGAAAAATGAGGTCATCTGATACATACTTGCGTAAGGTTCCAAGAGCCATGCAATTCTTTGTGAGCCATTCTAATTGAGTAATTGGATCAGCCTTAGGATCAGGTGGTGCTGTAATTGTTCAATCTATGTAGTGTGTGAGACCCTTTTCCATTAGTTTACTCCATACTTTAATTTTCCATGATGCATAATTATGTGGAGTTAAAGGTGGAAATTTATTAGGACTCATTGCAACAAAAATGGAAAGAGCACAAAGAGAGGCACAATCACACAAGACACCCCCCCAAATTCACTCATTCAAAGAACCCCCCCCAAATGTGATGATTTTGGCACTTTATAAGTAGTGCGTATACAATGGGCCACTTGCAAAAAATGGCAAAGTGGACTTCTGATTTACAATTTTACAACTACCTCAATAAGGCCAAAAGAGTCTCAAACTGATAATGCAAGAGATCTAACTAAGATCCAAGCAATTTACAAGTACCTAAGAGGCCAAATAAGACCAATATCTGAAAGTACAATTTCCACTCAAAATCTCTGAAATCTGATCATAGATTATGAAATTAGATGAAAAAATAAGCACTTTAAAAAAAAACGGCACTTGAAAAGGAGATCGTATGAGCTCAAACAAAGCCTTTGAAGTTGCAGAATTGAGGATTGGACAGGTACAGCTGAGAGAATCCAAAAATTCTGAAAAAATTGTCCACCAAAATCAGAAAATAACCACACCACTACAAAGATCACGAAATTTTAGCCCATTTCAAAAAAAATTGCACCAAAAAAGGAGCAAAAATGAGCAAGATATGGCCTTTCAAAGTTGGATTGCAAAACTGAAAAGCCCAATGGAGAGGGGTCAAAAAAATTTCAAAAAGTGCTGATGTGGCGCTGATGTTAGCAAGTCACTGTGTTAAATTTGACGGCTGTATGACCGTCGCAAAAACTTCGCCTCCCTACTGACTGGGTGTCCGTACTGTACAGACTGCTGACTGGGCAGGTGACTGTGCCGACCGTATGGATGACGTGGCAATCTGATAGTGTGTATGGAGGGCTTGCATGGCATGGGTGATGTGGCATACAGACGACTGTTTGAGAGCCATGTGGCGGGGTCCTGGAAGCCGACTGGGCTCCTGCGTGGCGATCGGGGTCGACTAGGTGGCGTCGGAGGTCTTTGGCCGGCAACGGCGCTGGGTAGACGGGCGCGGTGGGCTGGGAACCGAGGCGGCCGATGGGAGGGGGCTGCGGTAGCCGGAGGAGACACAGCAGCAGCAGCGGGACTCGGCGGTCTACGGTTGCGTCGGGCTCCGAAGTGTACACTGCAGCGGCGGCGGCACGGATCTCGGCAGGTGCCGGCACGGGTGGCGGCGGACAGGTACGCTTCAACATCAGGTACCTGCAACACTCGTATAGCGGGGGGGGGGTCAAAATAGGTCAACTTTATAGTTGAAATTCATGGAAACGGCCTCCCGGATTCAACGGTGATGTCCAAATCGCTGTATGACGCCCCCCAAAAATGAAGATCCCCAAATCCAAAAATAGAAGCCTTCCACGATGTCTCCAAAAACCGATCAATGAAGCCCCAATAGCTCTGATACCATGTAGGATTTTGCCAAGATCAAGGGCACAATGAAAAGCATAAAAGAGACAATAGAATGACAAGAACAAACTGTATTCTCATCAATATGCAAATGATCAACTGGATTAACCAATACAATGAATAGAGGCCTGCATATATAGGCAAGGCCATATGGATGTATGAGCACACAATTATGACATGTGGCTCAATGAGAAACAAGGGTAGGTAATAAATACTAGGGGTAGGTAGGAGAAATAATATAATATTCCACAAGAGGTGGATGACCCACCGAATGTGGAGTGTAACAGCAAAATAAGACCACAAAAGGTGGAATTTCTCCTACAAGCTCTATTCCTATGTGCACACTTCCCTATGTGTCTCAAATTCAAACTACGAAGAGATGCATTATCCTAAGTTAACTTAAGTAAGTGTAATAATATCCAAAATGAATATTTATTTACACCAACAAAGTGAATTAGATACCAGGACCTCAGTGGGTGAGGTTGAATCTTTCCTTGAGCTTCTGCTCAGTCTTCTCTCTTTAAGCCACTTTTCTGTTCTTTGAATGACCGAGAATGTCCTGGTTTGAATATGCTCTTCCTCATTCTTTTTCCAATCAATCTCTTGTATTACTCCTTACTTCCTATCATCAACAAATTGGGAATCAGGCAAATCATTTTCATCATCAACAACATTTGCAGTGTTTATCTTCAGACCATAATCCTTAATTTGTTGGACTGTGAATTTTAAGTGAGCTCTTCTGTGAACCTCATACTCATCCACACAATCCACCCAAAAGTCTTCTAGACTTGGTACATGTTGAAAATTCTCCCTGAGTGTAAGGTGGGTCATTGCAAATCCTTTAATATCAAACTTAGTGTGGGGAATATACAACTGAAAATTGAACTTTTTGAACTCTAATTCTAAATTCAAAGCATCTAAAATACTGTTAAAAGTGCAATATGTCAGTTCAACTGGAAAAGAAACCCCTGTTTGGTGTTCTTCCCTATATTTATTGTCTATATGAGCAAGTTGCCTGCACACTTCAATTAACACTTGCCCGTCAAAGACATATCTCGGCAACTTGTAGGGTTCACCTTCAAAACTACCAACCCTCAAATAAGTGAACCTGGAGAGCTGAATATAGAAGCTGTCATATCTGTTTATAAACTGCATGGCTTCCTTAGTTAATCTCTTATGAATATCTCCTTTTAACTCAAACACTAAGCTGCCATGAAAAATATTATGAACCTTGTAATAATTTTTAGTGACTCTATGTTGTTGCAAATGCGGATAATATTCATATATCCTCATGTCATTCTGCCATTTTTCATGATACAAACCTACCCATTGATGGGTGAAGGCTAAACAATATATGAGGTAAGAGGACATATAGAAATTTTTGTTACCAAAACAACTTAATCCATCATGTATTCTTTGCACAAATAACATTGCCCAATCTATGTATCTCTTTTCACCAAAAATGACCTAAATAAAGAAATACATCCAATCCTCCCAATAAAAGGCTATTTGATTTCCTCGCATTCTATGTAGTAAAATGATTATATCCCTTACTTCTTGAATCAAATGCTCTTGAGTTGGGCTTGGTAGTCTAGAACCCCCCTTTTAAAATTTCAATAACCAATTTCTAGCAATGACACTCCTATAACATGACTTCTTCTCAGAGAAAAGCCCTTGCGACTTACATACTATCAAGTCCTCATATTGCTCCTTCTCTAGTATTTTCATTACGGTAGTAATAACCTCCCAACTAATTGTAAGCAAAACCTTACCCTCTGCATCCCTTATACACCTCTCAGTAGGATCATATCTACTCATACATTCCAAAACTACTTCTGGACATGACACAACTGGAGGAAATGCTGCAGCTTCTACCAACTCACTCTAAATTTTTCTGCATTAAAGGGGAACCAACAGAATTCTACGCTCTTTCATGGAATTCCTCTAAGTCTACTGATGACAGAAAAGTATCCCCTATGTCAGACAAGGAGCAGACTAACCAAGATTCCTGGTTCGTTTGAGGTCTCATTTTAGCTTTACAACCAGAAAATGCACAGTAGGAAGAATTGACTGAATCGACTGAACTATCTAATAACACTTTCAATTTATGAAAACTAATAGGAAAAGATGAAGAACTTGAGCTCACCTTTCATGCAAAATTGAGAATTCATAGAGTCGGGAGCAAGAAATACCGCTTGCGCTAATCTTCTACTTACCAAATTGGGCAAATGATAAAAGGCAAGTAACTTGTTTTAAATAAAACAGATCTTAGGGATTGACCTAAAATAACGGTTGCACGATTCGTCATGATTTGAAACTGCATACTTATGCGTACCAAATCATGCTGAAAATATTTAATTCTGACTGTTTATTAATAACAAGTCTTTTCCCTCCATATCCTTCTTTGGAATGATTATTCCCAAGTACGAACTTTCATCACAATTCATTTTCTCGAGGTTCATCTTTTTGTAAAGCGGAAAAATCGAACCCTAGTCGTTCTCCCCTCCCCAACTCCGAGGAGAGAGAAGGGAGAGTCACTAGGGTTGATGGTTTTCACTTAGGAGGGACTTTACATTCAAAAGAGGGGTTGAAACCCACAAGATCCAATCCCACGCAATGCAAGATTGGATTCTATATGAGTTTCAAGGGTTGTGATAGCAAGCATACCCTCTTTTGTAAAGAAATGTAGATGGAATGATTGAACTAGGAATGCATGTAAAGTAGGAAAGATTCACTTATAAACTGAGATAGGGATATGATATGAAGCTGCGGACCTGGAATTAGTAGTAAAATGTCGAGACGGTGCTGTTTTGCAAATTTGAGCGAAAGTTGACGGGACGATGGCGCCCGGTGTGCACACGGTCCTCCGAAAAATCCGCGAAATGAAGGGGGATCTGTTCGTCTCTGCACAAGGATTCCAGATCTTCAATTTCAGCCGCGTACCTGCAACCTACACACAGAAAAGCGAAGACGATTGGGGGGTTAGGGATTAGGGGTTTGCCCTTAGGTCAAACCCCGGTTTTGGAATTAACCAAGAAATGAGAAAAGCTGTAAATGTAATGTAAAACAAGTACTAATACCTTGTTGTAAGGATGTTTGTATCCTTATATGCGAAGGTATAGATGTTGTTGTTTGTTGTATGTTTGTATGTTGTAGTATGTGATCTCCTCTTCAATGGTTGAATCCTTGTCTTGAATGCAACACCTAGCCTTGAATGGAGACTTAGAATGATCAATTGCTTGAAGGAATGCTTGAATGCTTGAATGCTTGAATGTTTGAATAGAGTTTCCACGTCTTGTACACATATGTCCTTCCTTCTCAAAATGGGAGAGGAAATGTAGTTTATATACTTGCCAATTAGGGTTGATAGACTGATTTTCCCGACCTTAGGCCGACCAGGAAATGTTATTTTCCAAATTGCAAACAAAAAGACCCAAAGTCCCATAGGAGACCGGGCCCAAAATAGGGCCAGGGACCAGGGCGCTGGGCGCTCTGGTCCCACCTCCCGGGACAGCAGGGTGCAAGGAGGATCAGACAGGGTGCTGGAAAAATGCAGTTTTTGGTGTCATGAACAAGTTTCGGGGTCTCCATTCAGGTTTAGTGTTGCATCGCCATCGTGAAGACCCAAATGCAGTCGAAATTGCAAGTGTCGCAATTTTAGGACGCTACATTTAGCCCCCACTTTAGCGGGAGTATAAGCGTACGCTCATACTTCCGGTAAAGTACAAGGAAACAATATTGAAAAACTTTCACCACGTCAAGGAGGCAAGATACACCAAGCCCCCAGTGGACTAAGGATCTTACGACTTCGATTGACAAAGTAAAAGGGAAGATCACGAGGGAGAACCATGACTGTCAGTAGTAAGGTTCCCTCACTATGAGTCATGCAAGAAAGATATCAAAAATTTTCAAGGCAAGGCTAAATTTGCCAAGAAATTTTCAAGTATCTTGAAAAGATATGAACGGGATGTATGCCCCCCTACGTTAAAGCGATCGCACACGCCTCACCGGGGGTGATTGCTTTAAGGTAGTGATACATATAAGAAATGAGAAAGGAGTACGTTATCACAAGGATTTAGCCCCCAAGTGTGAGATAAACCCAAGGATAATAGACACAAAACACAAAGCACAAGGTGACTTCACTTTCCTCGGGGTCAGTATGTTGTATGATAATTCATGTATATCATATGTATGTATGCATAATTGTTCTTCATTCCCCAATCAAGGAAGGTCACCTAGAAGAAGGGAACACATGTGTCTTTTGAGTCAACATGAGAGAGATCGAGAGATCTCAATGCTTTGCATCGTCCTCAAGTAGACAACACTGAGGACAACAAATAGAAGAATGAGAATAACACATAGAAGAAGTAACAAAAGAGAGGAGGAGAGAATCTGCTATGCTAATGAAACTAGTCTAGCACGTCATCTACCCCCCGATCTTGCTGATCAATGTTTCGGGAAGGTAGGGAACACGCTAGAGGAGGAACATCCAACACAGCAGATGGAGCTATCACAAGATCCAAACAAGGGCTATGTTCATGTTCCAAGCCACGTTGTTCTTGTCTAGGAGCTAGGATAAGTGCTTTAGAAATTTCATTAGATAAATGGTTATCAATATCCACAAGTTCATATTTACTATCAGAATGAACAGGAGTAACATTTGCATCATGAATAACATTTTCATCTATATCATCATCAAGATTTATAAAAATAGGATCTTTAACTCGCACAGGATCAAGACCATCATGCATCTTATGTTTAGGAGATTTCGGCTCAATCGTCGGCTGAGGAGAAAATGGAATAATGCTTGTTGAAGGTGTTTTTGGGGATTGCAAAGTTTGAGAGGCAGCTGCCTGAGCTCTAAGATGACGCTTTCGTCGGCGTTCACGTGCATAACGATTTCGTCTAGTCTTAGTAGGAAGATTAGGAGATTGAGGAGGAGGAATGTTCTCATCCTTATCACTTGGGTGTTTAGGTTGTGGTCTCTTAGGTTGAACAATAGGAGAAGAGGAAGGTCTCTTCTCTCCATAAGAGGAAGGAGGAGGAACTGCTCCATATAAAGGAGGAATATTTGGTTTAGGAAGGAGACCAAGCCCATCATGACGAGGAGGTATAGGTCTACCTTTAGAAAGTTTATTAGACATAGGCATAGTTACATCCATAGGGATGGGTTGGGAATCTTCTTGAGGAAAGACATTGGTTTTATCTTTCAAAGGAAGAACTTCCTTCTCAAGAATGATAGGAATATCAAGTTTGGGTGTTCTAGGTTCACTTAGAGATAGGATCATGTCTTTTTTCCACTTTTGATAAGATTTGAAAAGATGATCACTTCGCGGAGGAAGAGATTGGAATTGTTTAGGCCAAAAGTAATCCATAGGAACGCTAGAAGTTCTTTCAGCTGGTTTAAAGAGACTATGATTGACAGTAACAACTTCACCATTATGGGGAAATTTCAAACACTTGTGAATAGGAGAAGCAATAGCTTTCATGGAAGATAGCCAAGGATAGCCTAGCTTCACATGAAATTGTTCAGATGATGGAATAATAGCAAAGTCCACATCAAGGGATTTGTTATGGACCTCAATAGGTAATGTAATAGAACCAATTGCAGGAGAAGAAAATGCATCAAATAATTTCACAACCACATTTGTTTCATCATAGATCACTTGATTCAATTGCAAAGTAAAAAGAAATTCTTCAGTAATGACATTAACCATACAAGAAGGATCAATAAGCACTCCACGACAAGGTGTATTCTTGACTTTTGCAACTATATATAAAGGACCATCAGGTGCCCTGATAGTTTCACTGGAATCAAATGTGATGGAAGGTTCTTTAGGGATTTTCTGCTGTTCCACAAAGTTAATCACATTAGGAGTCATAGACACAAGATCATCAGGTGAGACAGAGGAATCAGTAGTATCAATCGCATTAGAGGTATGAGAAGGCAATGGATCAGTAAAAATCTGAAGATCTTGGTTAGGAGGAGCTACAGATGTGTTGCCTTTATCATTCACACCAGAAACAAAGATAGTATTATTATCAATCAAATCTTGAATTTTCCCCTTTAAAGCAAAACATTTTTCAGTATCATGCCCAGGTTGACGATGAAATTGACAAAAAGATTTGTTATCAAAATAGGGTGAATTAATTTTTGCAGGATCAATTTGCCTTATAGGAGGAAGAGTAAGCACATTTTGTTCCAATAACTTATTCATAATACTATGCAATGATTCATTAAAAGGAGTAAACTTTCTTTCTCTCTTGAAAAACTTAGAAATAGGAGACACACTTGATGCTGCATTCACATTGTTGTTGATGATGTTTTCATTGAATTTAATGGACTCTCTGTTCGGTTTAAACTTCCCAAATGGTTGTTGACTACTATCACCCTTATCACTCGGAGCCATAGGATGTGATTGTTCCATTTGACTCACAGTCAGTTGATAATTGTGAAGAGTTGCGCACAACTGTTGGAAAGAAGTAAACTCAGAAAACAGGAGTTTTTCTCTAATGTCTTTTTGTAAATTAGAAATAAAGATTCTTTGAATATCATTGTCAGGAACTGGAAAGGAAATTTGAGCATACAAATGCTTATATCTACCAATGAAATCAGTCCCTTTTTCTTTAACACCTTGTTTACAATGCATTAAATCAATCAAAGTAACTTTAGGACTTATATTGTTTTGAAATTGTTGAATGAAAGCATTTGCAAGTTGTTCGAAAGAAGTAATAGAATAGGAAGGCAACGAACAATACCATTGTAGGGCTTTATCTCTTAATGTTCTAGTAAACAGTTTTGCAAGCAACCTTTGGTCATAAGCAAAATCAGTACATATTGTTTGAAAGGTCTTAACATGTGTTAGAGGATCACCCTTACCATTATAAAGCTCCAAATGCGGAATTTCAACATGTTTAGGGGGAATAGCTCGAACAATATCAAGAGAAAGTGGGCTCGCAACATCAAATGTGGGCACACTAAACTTAGATTGATTCATAGAGGCAATTTGTTGCTGTAAAGAAGAGATAGTTTGTGCAAGATTGTTAATGGTCGCTTCAGTCGAAGAGTTCATATTAGGCGTGTTAGATTGTGATGGAGGTGTTATGTTATTGAAAGAAGGTAGAGAGTAAGGTGGTGGGACACTATGATAGTTAGTCATAGGGGATGATTGGACAGGAGGAACACTACAAGGAGGAATGGAATGGTTAAATGAATTGCCCCCTTGCGTCATGTTCATTTGTGGAGATATAAGAGGAACACTCATTGAAGGAATGAATGAAGAAGTTGGATTGAATGAAGGAAGAGGGTTAATTGAAGAAGAGGGATTGCCCCCATGATTAGTGATCATAGGAGGAATGTCTTGTATTGAAGTAGTCATTATGTTTGATGTAAGAGTAGGTATACTAGCAATAGGAGTCGTCAAAGGAATAGAATGATTGTCTTGAGTAGGAGGTTGTGTTTAACCTAAGGTTTCGGCACAACTTTTCATAGGCATCACATTTGAAGCCACAATGTGTGCAATACCACGCAAAATATCAATTCCATTCTTATCACTTTGAAGCATACGTTTTAGACCCTCAATTAAAGGAAGAGCTTGACTATCAGGGTATTCTTGAGACATCCATTGTCGAAAATCATCAAATTGGTTATCCAATTTTGAAAGTTGTTCTACAGAAACCTCATGGAGAGCTTCTTCATCATTAAGAGGATTAGAGGAATTACCCATGTCCTCGTTAAAAAGGCCATTCAAATTAGGTTCCATCTCCTCAGTAATTAAACCTTGGAAAGACTTAATTCTAAGGCTTCATCTAACGGGAATAGTGTAAGTAGGGCTTATTGTTGTAAAACTCATGCACTAAAGAAAGAGAGAAGATTTTGAATTTTAGAGGTAGCAAATTTCAGTAAAACCAACCAATCTTCTAGATTTAAGCTGTTAAATACAATCAGGACAATCTCCCGAAATTTCGGAAAAAATGTCTGGGACCGTGGCACTCGGGGTGCACACGGTCCTCGCAACTTTTTTCGAAATTTGCAGGGATGAAAGTTATGATGATTTTAAAGCTAATCTGAAAAAATTGAGTGATTTTATGATCTGTAGATAGGCCAAATTAAAGTTGCAATCTCAAAATTGAACCCTACCAAGATTGTTGAAAAATGTAAATTTTGAATTTTGAAAAAGAGAGGGAAACTGAAATTTTGAATTTTATGATTTTAGAGGGAATACTGAAAGCAATGCAAGTTTTGAAATTTGAAAGTTGACTCAATTTCACGCAAAATTCAATTTTGAAAGCGGAAATCAAAGTTGTTGTAATTAAGCACTTAATTTCAAAAGTCACAAATTGCAAAAAATTTGGATAAATCACTGAAATTTCGAATGAATGATAACACACTTTTCAGATTTAGGACTGTAAGAAACACAATTTTGACACAAATTTCAATTTCAACAATTTTTGAATGATTAGAAGCCTCAATCCAAGCAATCACTAGACCAACTTTGACTGTAATTTTGAAAGTGTTAAAATTGATAAAATCAACCAAAATTCTGGATTTTAGCAGAAAAATACAGTAAGATCTAGCTCCCGAAATTATGGAAAAAATGTCGGGGACGATGGCGCTCGGGGTGCACACGGTCCTCGCAACTTTTTTCCAAATTTTCAGGGATGAAAGATATTGTGATTTTATTGCGGAATCCAAAGTTATAGCTGATTTGGAGATGTTTTGATCAGTGAAATTGTCGGACAAAGGTTGAATCAAGAGGGCTTCAAAAATTAGGGTTTTGACACTTAACCACTTAATTTTCAAAATTAAAGCACAAATATGAATTGATAATTTGTAATAGAAGGGCAGATCTGAAACAAGCATTAACAATTAAACATTTCACAAGTTTAATTACTTAAAAAGAAAATTTAGGGTTTTTTATACAATTAACCTCTAAAATTTTGCAAAAGATCAAACATGGAAATGTAATCAAGGAATCCAATTTTCAGATCTAACTATGAATAATCAGAAAGGATGTTCACGTTGGGTTCACCAAAATGTAAAGCGGAAAAATCGAACCCTAGTCGTTCTCCCCTCCCCAACTCCGAGGAGAGAGAAGGGAGAGTCACTAGGGTTGATGGTTTTCACTTAGGAGGGACTTTACATTCAAAAAAGGGGTTGAAACCCACAAGATCCAATCCCATGCAATGCAAGATTGGATTCTATATGAGTTTCAAGGGTTGTGATAGCAAGCATACCCTCTTTTGTAAAGAAATGTAGATGGAATGATTGAACTAGGAATGCATGTAAAGTAGGAAAGATTCACTTATAAACTGAGATAGGGATATGATATGAAGCTGCGGACCTGGAATTAGCAGTAAAATGTCGAGACGGTGCTGTTCTGCAAATTTGAGCGAAAGTTGACGAGACGATGGCGCCCAGTGTGCACACGGTCCTCCGAAAAATCCGCGAAACGAAGGGGGATCTGTTCGTCTCTACACAAGGATTCCAGATCTTCAATTTCAGCCGCGTACCTGCAACCTACACACAGAAAAGCGAAGACGATTGGGGGGTTAGGGATTAGGGGTTTGCCCTTAGGTCAAACCCCGGTTTTGGAATTAACCAAGAAATGAGAAAAGCTGTAAATGTAATGTAAAACAAGTACTAATACCTTGTTGTAAGGATGTTTGTATCCTTATATGCGAAGGTATAGATGTTGTTGTTTATTGTATGTTTGTATGTTGTAGTATGTGATCTCCTCTTCAATGGTTGAATCCTTGTCTTGAATGCAACACCTAGCCTTGAATGGAGACTTAGAATGATCAATTGCTTGAAGGAATGCTTGAATGCTTGAATGCTTGAATGTTTGAATAGAGTTTCCACGTCTTGTACACATATGTCCTTCCTTCTCAAAATGGGAGAGGAAATGTAGTTTATATACTTGCCAATTAGGGTTGATAGACTAATTTTCCCGACCTTAGGCCGACCAGGAAATGTTATTTTCCAAATTGCAAACAAAAAGACCTGAAGTCCCATAGGAGACCGGGCCCAAAATAGGGCCAGGGACTAGGGCGCTGGGCGCCATGGTCCTGGGGGACCAGGGCGTGCCCTAGTCCTGAAGGACCAGGGCGCTGGGCGCTCTGGTCCCACCTCCCGGGACAACAGGGTGCAAGGAGGATCAGGCAGGGTGCTGGAAAAATGCAGTTTTTGGTGTCATGAACAAGTTTCGGGGTCTCCATTCAGGTTTAGTGTTGCATCGCCATCGTGAAGACCCAAATGCAGTCGAAATTGCAAGTGTCGCAATTTTAGGATGCTACACTTTTAAATCCAAAATATTCCCTACATGTTGACACTTCTTCACTTTATCTCCAAAGTCATCGATCCTCGAACTTTGAACTTTGAACCCTTCAAAAAGTAGTTCAAGGTTCAAGTTCAAAACAATGTTAGAGCAAAACATACAAACATGCCTAAGCTCACACATTATAAAACATGACTTACACAAGACTTGCTTTGACATGTTGAACTGTGAACCTTGAACCACTAGAAAGGTTTAAGGTTCAAGTTCAATGAACTATTACCACCAAGACCTTTAACACCTTATTAAAAAAACAAAGCCATTATACCACATACCACACCTTAACTTGAACCTTGAACTTTTGAAAAGGTTCAAATGACAGGTTCAGTTCAAGAAAAATTGCAAAGAGAAAATTTGAAGGACTCGGAAAAACATAATACAAGTACGGACTAAAAGACATATATGTTATTAACTTTTATTAACGTTGTTTTACCAGTTACAACCCCCTTCAGGACATCCCACGGATCCTCAACCTCACCCAATTTGCAGAAGACAAAGATGAGGTAATCAACATTTCAACTTCAAACAATTTAGAGTTCAATATTCAATTATTTTGATGTTATATTGAGAAATATATCTGATTCGACATTTTAATTGTCTTTTTGCAGCCACCTACAGAGCCACATACTTCTTCGAAGAGGCTCGATTTTGATGATCCGCCACAGTCATAGATATTGATAGAGACATATAATTGTAGTTGTGGTCATTGAAGGACCAATTTTTTTTTATATATTCGACATTTGTATATGTATATATCGACTATGACAAACATGGCATATGCCACACTTTTGTAACTGTTATTGATTTGGCATCTATGCTATTTTTTGATATGTACACTATTATTGTTCATTTTGATATATATGAAACTTGATATTCGATCCAATTTGTTCATTGACATATATGAAACTTGATATTGTTGAAACTTAGTTATTTTCTATTGAAATGTGATCAAACTTGTCCATTGTGTATATGTCTTCAAATGTGATCCAATTTGTTCATTACATGTAACTCATATGGCGTATACTTTTAAACTAGGTTCCTCATATTATGTATACGCACGTACACAAGTACCAACACTGATAATGTTGATATTGTGTATTTTGATTGAGTGAATTTTCTTTGAGTCCTTTTGAGGATTGATGAAAGTAAGTTGCATGAGTTTGAACATTTGAATGTGCAATGAAGTAATCTTTAGCTCTTTAATAATTTGCCTCACCTCTGAGTATGTCTTGGATTTCAAAGTTTTACTTCATGACTTCAACTTTGGAGTGAAATTCAAGTGTGAGAGTTTAGGAGTGAACTTCGGCTTCAAGCAGCTAGGAGTGAAATGCATATTTGAGGTATCAAAAGAGTTGAGTGAAGTTTTTTGCTTCATGAATCGGTGTTTATGAGTGAAGTTGATAAGTTTAAGAGCTGCAAGCTTCAACTGAAATTCTTTACTTCATGTTTGACCTAAGAGGAGCGAAATCATTCACTTCAAGGGTTGCTAAGGAGGAACAAAATTGTTACTTCATGTGTTTGAGATAAGGAGCGAACTTCGTGCATGAAGAGATTGGAGTGAAGTTATTATTTCATAAACTCATGCTTCGGAGAGAAGTTTTCATGTATTGAACAAGGAGAGCGAACTTTTATTACTTCATGAGTTGACAACAAATAAGATAACTTCTGGAGTTGACATTATGGAGCGAAGTTCATCATTTCAAGAATAAATTAAGACAAGATTTGAGTGCCCAAAGCAGATTTGAAATTTACCTAAGGATGAGTTGGCTTAGGTAAGGTTTTCATTTAAATTTTATTCCAAAACAAATCATCCTTAGGGTAAGAGACACACCTATTCATCCAAATCGCCTATAAAAGAAGAGTTGAAGCAATGGTTTTAACATCAAATCAAACCAATTATCTCTTCTTTCGTAAAAAATCGTCAGTGAGAGGTGGCAAAATAGTGCATCTTTCATTTTGCTCATTAAGGAAATGAACCATCCATCTGAGTACACATGGGTGGTCAGGTTTATGCTAGGTGTGCCCTTGTCTTGCTCCCAAAGACGTCTGATCGTTCTAAGCCACCTCGTAGCGATGCTTTCCCTTGGTCGCTTAAAGTGGAAAAATGGTCAAACTTTGACATCGCGTAACTCAGAGACCGTGGTACATATGGATGATTCATTTGAACCTATGGGGTCATGTTGTCTCTGCCTAAAAAAGCCTCTCTCAGTTTTGGACAACTCGATTTCATTTTCTTGTGGTGTTATTTTTCTGTCGCATCAAAAATCGTAAAAAACCATCCGTGAGAGGTGGCAAAATAGTGCATCTTTTGTTCTGCTCATCGTGGGAACAAACCTTCAGTGCAAGTGCATCTGAGTGGCCAAGTTTATGCTAGGTGTGCCCTTTTCTCACTCCCGAAGATGTCTGATCATTCTGAGCCACCTCGTAGCGACACTTTCCCTTGAGCGCTCAAAGTGGAAAAAATGGTCAAAATTTGATGTTGCATAACTCAGAGACCGTGCCACTTAGGGATGAGTCATTCTAACCTACAATGTCATTTTTTTTCTGCCTAAAAAATCCTCTCTCAGTTTCAGATAACTCAATTCCGTTTTCTTGTGGTGAGATTTTTTCTGTTGCATCAAAAACCATCAGTGAGAGGTGGCAAAATAGTGCATCTTTCATTCTACTCATGGTGGGAATGAACCGTCAGTATGAGCGCATCCAAGTGGCTTCTTTTATGCTAGGTGTGCTCTTGTCTCTCTCCCCAAGACATCTTATCATTCTGAGCCACCTCGTAGCGACGCTTTCCCTTGAGCGCTCAAAGTGTGGAAAAAATAGTCCAACTTTGATGTTATGTAACTCAGAGACCGTGACACTTAGGGATGATTCATTTGAACCTATGAGGTCATGTTGTCTCTGCTTAAAAAATACTCTCTTGGTTTCGGACAACTCGATTTCATTTTCTTGTGGTGATATTTTTTCTATCACATCAAAAACCATTAGTGAGAGGTGGCAAAATAGTGCATCTTTCATTCTGCTCGTCGTGGGAATGAACCGTTAGTGCGAGCACGTCTGGGTGGTCAGGTTTATGCTAGGTGTGCCTTTGTATCTCTCCCCAAGACGTCTGATCGTTCTGAGCCACCTCGTAGCGACGTTTTCCCTTGAGCGCTCAAAGTGGAAAAATGGTCAAAATTTGACGTCGCGTAACTTGAAGAATATGGCACTTATGGATGATTCGTTCAAACCTATGGGGGCATGTTGTTGCTGCCTAAAAAATCCTCTCTTGGTTTTCGACAACTTGATTCCATTTTATTGTGGTGATATTTTTTCTGTCGCATTAAAAACCGTCAAAAACTATTAGTGAGAGGTGGCAAAATAGTGCATCTTTCATTCTGCTCATCATGGGATCAAACCGTTAGCGTGAGCACGTTCGGGTGGCCGGGTTTATGCTAGATGTGCCCTTGTCTCTCTCCCCAAGACGTTTGATCATTCTGAGCCACCTCGTAGCGACGCTTTCCCTTGACCGCTCAAAGTGGAAAAAATGATCAAACTTTGACGTCACGTAACTTAGAGACCATGGAACTTATGGGCGAGTCATTCAAACCTACGGGGTCATATTATCACTGCCTAAAAAATCCTCTCTCAGTTTCAGACAACTCAATTCTGTTTTCTTGTGGTGAGATTTCTTTTGTCACATAAAAAACTATCAAAAATTGTTAGTGAAAGGTGGCAAAATAGTGCATCTTTTGTTCTGCTTGTTGTGGGAATGAATTGTCTGCACAAGTGCATTTGGATAGTCAGGTTTATACTAGGTGTGCCCTTGTCTCTCTCCCCAAGACGTTCGATCGTTTCGAGCCACCTCGTGGCAATGCTTTCACTTGAGCACTCAAAGTGGAAAAAATGGTCAAACTTTGACATCATGTAATTCAGAGACCGTGACACTTATTGATGCAGAGCCTTGTGCCTTCTTATAATCACACTCAATTTACCTGAAGATAATCAAATTCCAATCATCCAATACTAGGTTTCTCACCCTTTCACACTTTGTCTCAATGCACTCTCAAGGCATCACCCAACCACTCAAATGAGGTTTTCAACTTCAACGGCTTAACCAAACATAACTCAGGGGTTTAACACACCTATGACACCCTGACACAAGGTTCCACATGCCCAAGTTGATTGTTTCACTTTCCAATACACAAAGCTGCACTTAGGAGGCTTATTCCTACTAGCCCTTGAAATCGGGCAATTCAAAAATAACTCAAAACTTTCCTAAAACACTTGGAATTTTTTTTTGCATATTAAGATACCCATTTGAAAGTTATTTAACATATGTCAGAATTAGGCACAATTATTTATAATCAAATAGTACAAATTTATAATCAAATGGTACAAATTTATTACAAATGTATTTATAATCAAATGGTACAAATTTGGGCTCTCAAAATTTGCAAATCAGCCCCATGGGCACTTTTATATATAAAATTTGGCATCTAATATAAATGATAAAGCTCATTACTGTTAATTTTGCATCTAAATATGCAAATTACAACTCATTTTTTTATACAAAAATTAGCATCTAGATATGCATATTACAACTCATTGATGTTTTTATATACAAAATTTGGCATCTACATATGCACATTACAACTCATATGCATGTAGAGAACATCCAAAAAAGTGAAGTTACAACATTTTGCAAAAGATATATACAAAATTGTCAAAACTATTCTACCATATTGTAGAATTATTCTTCTAGATGGCCCAAAATCAATCAAGTGAACCTTCTAGATCAACTCTAACCCTTAGTGTCTCAAGTATTGCCTCATGGTCAAATTCACAAACTTTCCACAAATCCTTTTTAAGAGCTCTACCACAATATTTAATCAAATGAATATTTGTTGCAACAAGAAGGTTTGAGTAATGAAGAATATGTCTATGTGTCTCAAAGTCCTCAAACAACCAGGCATTAGAATTTTTGTTAGGGTACCTGCATTTTATAGAAGGATAAGTTAATACCAAAATCAATACAACGACTGATAAATAAATGAGTTTAAGAGGTCTCAATACAACTCGACACAACAATGGTACCTTCTAAGCCACGTCCTTGTCACAACAACAGATCCTATTGGGTACTCAATACCCTCTCCATCAACCACTATAGAAGTCAATTTCTTTTTGGCCTCAATACAACGACACAAAAAGTAATATGTTCCTTCTTTGTTGTTCTCATCCGCAATAACTACATATGCATGACCCGCATTTAATAGAAGGATACAAGTTAATACCAAAATTAGCATAAGTTAATACTAATAAATTGAGCTTAAAATTGATTTTATCCAAGTAACAAATTGCAACCCTTTACCTGGTTCAACTATGTCTGATACATGGTCAAAATCCATTGATGCTTCAATCTGGTTCATTTGTAGTGCTCTAAAAAGTTGATATGTATCTAGGGTTTGCAAAGGTCTACAAGACCATAGGTCAACCCACTCTTTGTATTCACATTCATCCCACACAAAATGCATACACGAAGAGCAAAAGCATGCAATCTGTCTAGTATAAATACCAGTGATGCTGCATTTGAACTTCTAAATGAATGCATGTCACTTGATCTTGTAAGTGTACAACAATCTAGATACTTTTCAATGTTAGATTCACGTATTAACCAAAAATATCTAGAAACCATAGACTTTCCTGCATTACCTGATCCCATCATAGAGTTACACCATTGCACAATTGTTTATGCATCTATTAACATTGCACCACCTTCGTACTTCAATTCCTCTCTGGTAAGAGCTCTTTTCACACATGCTCCCACACCATCATGCTCTCCTTTTCCATGCTCTGCCTCAATGAAATTCCAAAAATGTTGCACACCACTTGTCACATGCATCCTAGTCAACCAGTAGAACATCCTTGCATTCTTTAATTGTGTGGTGCAATTGTTTGATCATATTAAGTGTTGGTTGTATCTTATATCTCTTTCCCTTAAACTATCATAGAAGACTGTAAATCATCCTTGCACAAACTTTGAGGAATGAGTATGATCATCGCTGATATAGAAGTGATATTCTCTTATAACCTTTATGTACTCCTCGGTGCTATCATGTGCATGCATGAATGCTACGTGTTGTAACTTGTGTAGAGTGGCAATACATAGATTGTACTTCATTTTTGCGGCTTTAATGTATAATTCTCAGCAAAATCAACGACAGAGACAGTAGTGCCGAGGGGGAAAGTGTCCTTACACAACTTGAATTGCTCATCTAACCACCTAGCTCTATGTGTGTGACCTATGTACTTATACACTAGTTTCCCTTGAAACATCTTCATAAAATCAGCTACACATATATCCATTTCCACTAACTCACACCTCTTTAATCCTTTTCCATCTTTAACACCATATGTGACTAACTCAAGTATTTTCCAATAGAAACTAGTTCCTTACCAATTTCATGTGTGCTATCCAGATGTAGGCATCTATGCAACTATTGCAAACTGCCACATGTAGGACAAAAACCTCTCAAACACATCATCTTATAGTAAATGCACCTGTCATCTCGTCTACATAGTACACTTGAAATAAATTCTCTCGGTGACTTAGGAGGTGCTTGTAGACCACATTCCTGCAAAACATCGTTAGTGTGCAAAGTATAACATATATAGCGATAAATATCATAATGCATGGAAAATTCAACATGGACCCTACAACAACATGTAGTATGTGCATGATTGATCTTAAAATAAAATGGTTTTGTCATCTCAAAAAATCTTTGAATAATTTTAATCTAAGGAAAGCTTTGAAGAAACCTTTCATAAAATTGTGTTTGAGTTGTATCTAAATAGTGTTTTGGATGTGGCTCACAATTTCTAATTCCAATCCCCCTTCTAACAACATCTCTTTGGTTGGGCGAAACCCTTGTCTTGGCATGCCAATATTTCTCAATTAACATTCTTAGTGCATCAACAACAACCTTGTCCTTGTGTGGGAGTCTACTTGAGAATGCCCAAAGAGAATTATTGTTAGGATCCTTGATTTTCTCTCACCTCTCTAAGGCATAGTGTAATGTGGTTCTACTTATCCTTAATGGCTTGCTTGTTTTGCTTATTAAATGAGATTTTTCATTTTCTTTCCCATTATGGTTGATGTGAGGACACGACGAGTAACATTAGCATCTTTAATGCATGATTTCGAACCAATGGATTGGTATGCATAAAAAATATTTCTCACAATGGTTCTTTCACTATTATTTTTGGATGTTCTTAACCCCAAAATTTTCATTCTCTCTAAATTTCAGTTTTTTAATCATTTCAACAACTAATTGGCATCTTCCACTTTGATTTAAGTTTTCAATATATTTATAAAAAATTCTTCTAACCGTTCTTCTACAAGTTCTTTCCAAAATTTTATCATGCATTGGATTCATAATATTTTCATCAATGTCTATTAGGAACTTTGGTTTTCTATGAATCATTCTAAGAGGTGTTAAGATTGGTGCATGCTCTTCATTTTCATTAGGTGCATTATGTGCATTGATCATATCAAATTCAAATGGTATATCTTCTTCAATTTCATTAACATGTGCATTCACTGAATCATTTTCAAATGGTGTTTGTTCATTGCATTAATTAGGTGGATTCATCGTATGCATTTAAATTGGTGTACCTTGATCATTTTGATTTGGTGCATTCATCATATCAATTTCAATTGTTGAATGTTCATCACTTTCATTAGGTGCATTAGTTGACGTACCTTCACGTAATCTCCTCATACACTCCCTTTGTCTTTCCTTTGTTGCCTCTCTTTGTTCATTCGTTCCTCTCTTGTTCTTTCCCATTCTCCTACACATAACATCATGATGACAATCCACAATCAAATAGCAAAAAACCAACAAATGATCATCATTTTGTTATAATCTAAAGTAACAATAATAACTTAAAAAAAGACCAAAATACAAGACAAATCAATCATGATCAAAGCTAAAAAACAACAAATGATCATCATTTTGTTATAATCTAAAGTAACAATGATAAAAAAACTTCAAAAACAATCCAATATACGAGACAAATCAATCATTTCAAAGCAAAAGTGACAAAAAAATATGAAAACCTGTCTGTTACTATCCCAAAAAATCATGTGCAAAAGCAGTGGGGCCTTCAAACAACTTGCAATGTTGGTTTTTAGGCCGTTGGGACTAAAATATATTAAGATTTTTCCATAACTCGTACGAGTTATGGAAACCTAATGTGAACGTTCACAATTTCTCATAACCTGTATGGGTTATGTAGAACTAGAAGTTTTGACCTTAGTTCTACATAACCCGTATGGGTTATGTAGAACTAGGAACCAAGTAGGAAGTGGGGAGAGAGATAGAGGGAGAGAGAGAGAGAGGGAGGGAAAGAAAGAGAAGGGACAAGTTATGTAGAACTAGGAACCAAATAGGAATAGGAAGTAGGGAGAGAGATAGAGGGAGGGAAAGAACGAGAGAAAGAGAGAGAGAGAGAGAGAGAGAGAGAGAGAGAGAGAGAGAGAGAGAGAGAGAGAGAGAGAGAGAGAGAGAGAGAGAGAGAGAGAGAGAGAGAGAGAGAGAGAGAGAGAGAGTAGGAGGAGAGGGTGAGAGACATGAGGTAGAGAGATAATGAGAAGGCGAAAAGGGTGAGAGACTCGACAAAGAGAGAAGTGTGAGGGTTAGAGAGATGAGATAGAACTCAAGGAGGATAATTAGGGCTCAGAATAGATAGAGACGGTGATGGGGGAAGGAAGACGAGAGAGAGAGGAAAAGAAGAAAGACATGCATGTATACAAACATATATACATATATCTATATAAATATATGTATATATAACTATAGATATGCATATATACATACATAAACACATATTATATATGTATTTCTATACATATGTGTAGTAAATGCTAAGTTTACAAGCATACATTATTATGTCTTCATAACCCGTATGGGTTTTGTGAAACACTAAATAATGGTTTTAGTTCTACATAACCTATACGGGTTATCTAGAACTATGAATAGTACTTTTGTTTTTCAAAACCCGTGCGGGTTTTGGTTTGGTAAGAGGGTTGGAAAAGGACTCTAAGGCTTGCAAGCCCATTTTCCCCCCATTTTTGTCCCTTTACACGTTTTTTCATCGTCCAACATGATTTATCGACTTCATCATCATCAAGTTTACAAATAATCAAGTGGGTATCTCTAAAATTACCTACCATAATCTCACACGTCTTCTCAGTTTTCTGACCATATAATTTTTTCTATTTTTGGACAACATTAGCATAGTAAACTTTAAATTTCTTTACCAGTGCCTTGATAGTCCTCACAAACATATGTCTACCATTTAAAAAATTTTTTTTTTTATATACTTTACCAAATTCAAAATAAATTACATATTATTATTCTACACTGGATTCTATACACTTTAAAAAAAAAGGTTTGCATTTTTTATTATTTTGATGCAAGTTATGCCCAACGCACGAACATGTACCAAATTTTTAGGATGCGGTCACTTCAAAAAAAATAAAAAATACTCAACGGAAAATTACAAAAAATACACAACTTATAGATCTCACTCTTACCTATCATCCTGCCAAAGGGTTTTGAAAAATAATAAATCTAACTATATATTTTGTGTACCACACGAAAACAACTATGTTATGTTTTTCTAAAAAAACCAGGAACAAGTTTTCGTACGTGAGAGGTTTGACCCTCTTAATCTTATCCAATTTTTAAAAAAATTAGTAGTTTGGAAACTAGATTCAGATTACTACAATTCTTATTATTTTCTCAACTCCTAGTTTTGAGTGCATGACCTTCAAATATCTCTTTGAATTTCAGGTTTACCTGTTTTTAGAAAAAAAAAAAGAAAAAAAAGAGTGGCCACTTATACCCCCCTTTTTGTTCACCATCTTGGTGCACTTACCCTATTGTTGGTTATCTTATTTGTGTTCCTATTGATCAGTGGTGTTGGATTTGGGTACATATGTAATGCTATCTTATTCAGCTAGGTTATGGGCCAGTTTATGTAACACGTTGGTGGATGATCCTGATGCGTTACCGGTTGGGTTTGTTGATTGGATTATGTTGTTTCGGTCTCAGGCCGACTTGGTTGATCATTAGATTTCGGGTTTATGTTATGAAATTATTGTATTATCTTTTAGGTGGCCAACCTAATTGTTTAGGTTGGTATAAATATGATGTATGATCTCTTTGTAGATCACGGGGATTTCATGGGATTAATGTGGTTATAGATTATTTGTGTGCGAATAAAGTTGTAATCATATGCAGAGGTTTTTGGTCGATCATAGGTGATCAAATTGGGTTGGTGAAGATTAATCGGAACTGTACTTAGGCATAGGAGATGCTATTCTTGCAGTTCATTCCTCTTTAGGATTGTAGTCTAGATTTATTTTGTAGTCAATGAGGCTCCTTTTGTGATGAGCAGTGTGCTCTAGGTTGTAGGCCTTCCTGCATGTGCATGCCCCTCTTATTGTAATAACATACTTATTGTAGAAGTATTATCTAACTGTGGGTAGGCTTCCCATCGTGGTTTTTCCCTTTATCGGGTTTTCCACGTACAATTCTTGGTGTTATCTTTTGTGGATGATTGGTAAATGTTTTGTGGTTTATATTTGTGCTTAATTGTTATATCTGTTATTTCGGTAATAAGGTTTTAATGCTTAAAGTTCTATACACAACACAACAAGGATCTATCAAGCCTTCTTCACTTCAATCTCCACCTAACTTAGGAGGGTATTCCTATCTCAGACTTGCATGCTCAATGTGTTTCTAAATGTTGCAATCATACAGGTTCACAACTGGTAGATTTTTCTTAGTTGTAGGGGATTTTTTTTACAATTACCCTGTACCCCTACTCTCACAAGCTTTGAAATCCAACTGAGAGAACAATACATGCATTTTTCAAAGGGTACAAGGGGATACCAAGCACACATACTAAAATTTGCCCTTTAAACATTTCATGAAGAAAGAAAGAAAGGGAAAAACAAACATTTCTTTGGAGATGCTTCTAAAACGAATTCCTAAGCAACATTTGTAGTCCAGTGCATATCCAAGGGAACAAAGTCATACCGACAAATTCAAAGAACAAACCCACATTGCAAGACCATTGTAATTAGGGAGTTTTCATAGTATTAATGCCTGACATTAATACAACTCCATCTTCTTATTGCATCCATTATTCTTATTAATCAATTATGCAGTTCCAGAATTCATTGTAATATGTAAACAAAATTTAATTCCTTCCTTGAAGGAAACCCATGAACATGATCACACAGTGATAAAAAATACTAGGACGAACTAAAATATCCTTAATAACTTAATTCATGTAAAATTTGAAAATACAAAGGGAGACAATCTTAGCAACATTTGAACATTATGCCTGTTACAAAATGGAAAGAGAACACTCCTTTGTGAGACCACTTGAAACCCTAGATTGGCATAGTTCTACTTCTACCCGCCCAAAATACAATAATTTCAGGATCCCCTTCTTACAACCTTGGTATTCCTTTTTATAACAACCAGGAATGCTATAAGCTTTAGGCTGTTTACATGTGTCCAATTCTTTTTACCTAATTAGCCCATTTGCAAAAATATGACCCAATGGAGTCAGTTGCCTCTATTTTGTCCTGAACTAAAACTGCCTGACCGGTTATGCATGAAAGCCTTCGTGCCCATATTAGAGTGCTTCCATGAAAACCAACCATCCTATGAGCCAAACTGCCAACGAACAGGGGTGGTTATTGATGTAGAGAAAACCACTTTGTAGGATTCTCACTGTTCATCCTAGTAATGGATACCTTTGAGAATTTCCAATGAGAAGAATTGTTGGGCTTCAAAACCGTATCTCCTGTGTCTTCACCCTTTGTTTTCTCCATAGCTCTTTTCTTCCGAAGGGAAAATTTGGTTGCCAGGGAGATTGTAATTATTTGCAAACTACAAAGCAGTCTTGCAAATGCACTTTGATCTTCTTGTTCCTCTATGGCAATCGTGTGCGCTTCCAATACCCCTTCGGCTACACAATAGACTCTTAATGTGTATCTCTTCAATACTCCTGCATATTATCTGCAACACGATCCATTTCATACATGTTCTCCTAGGCCAAGATATGACTATATCTATCACAAACTTCATCTTGCATCTTTCTGGGCACAATTTGACAATCACATGTTTATCTTCACACCGATTTTGTATTTATAACATCATCACACTATTTTGGTTGAACACATTGCCTAAAAACACTCAACGGTGATGACCAATTGTCAGGATCCAATTTGCATATTACATTGTTTTGTGTGAATTAGTCTTTCAGCTTTTTTGCATCAGGAAACTTGTGTGAGCTACTCATAGTGACCCTAACTTTCTGACATATGTTCATGACTCAATAGCTATCATATCCCTCGCATAATTTTTTTAAGACATTCTTGCAAGTTTTGACGACATGGTTAATAATTTGGGCTTGCCTTGATCATTAGGACCTCTTCACTCAAAACTCACCACATACCAAATTCCATTTGTCAATCCCCCTCCTCTAACAAGCAACCACATATAACCCCCAACTGATACACAACACTATGTGGCAACTATTAATTCATTGTGATCCTTTGGAAAAAATAGGATATTCAAAATTGACCCTATTTGCAACCTTCACAAAGTGGCATGTCCCTTAATGGGAACCACTTTGAACTATATTTTTGTTGGCCACATTCACTCACGAAGTATTTAACCAATTCTGCATAATCATAATGGTAATGCGGGGTAACCCATTCCTTCTATCTTCTCCCACACACCCACACATTTACTCTAACATCATGTTGCTACTTGATGGGATCACGAGGTAAACGTACTTTCTACTTCTTTATCCCCACATACCCGCACAATAATGTTGAGGAAATAAGTTAACATCATAGGAAGATGAATAAAGTAAATTGTAATATAAAAGTAAGGCGCCATGAATTCGAATCATAACAGAACACAATTAGGTCCTATAAAGAAACCTATTCAACTAGTAATAGCCTTTTAAGAGCATACAATGGGGCCGGTTTCAAATGATTATAAGCCCCTAAAAATATAACTTAAGGCATGGGTAACCGGGGAAAGAAGTCACTGGTGAAATAGAACATACCCACGAACAAGAGGCTTAAATTTTCATAGGAACATAATTTTGATCTCCCCATTGGGCCTTAAAAATTTGTGAAATTTTAAGGGTCCCAATACAATCATTGATCCTATTAATAAAGATTTTGATGATGTGTTTCTTTGGAAGAGTAATCCTAGAGGTAACTTCACTGTTGCCTTAGCCTATAAAAACACTTTTACTCAGATCAGCAACCCAATATGGGTTAAAATTTGGAATAGAGTTCTTATTCCTAAAATTAACATGTTTTTTTGGCTTGCTACTCAAAACAGGATTCTTACTATTGATAATTTGGACCATAGAGGTTTCATGTTTCCTAACAGGTGTGAGCTATGTCAGAAAGAGGAAGAATCAGTGGATCACTTGTTTATCCATTGTTCCTTCTCTTGGGAAATCTGGAGTAAATTTTGGGTGAAATGGAAAGTTGATTGGGTCATGCAAAATAGTCTCAAGGAAGTTATCTGGCAATGGATCTTTCCCACTAAATTTCCTCTAATCAAGAATCTCTAGTCCTTGATTCTTCCCATGACCTGCTGGTATATCTGGAAGGAGAGAAATAACAGAATCTTTAGAGGAGCTAAGTGCATGTCTCAGGTGGTTTTTGAATTTTTTTGTAGGGCTATAAAAGAAAACATTAATATTCCTCACAAAAACAACAAGCAATGGTTTTTTGCTGACATGAATGATATTGAGAAAGGTATCCTTACTGAATGAAGTTTGATTCACAAGGTTTGCAAATCTGACAATAAGACTAGGATTGAAAATTTTGTTTGGAGATTTCTCGATTATGACTGGGTCAAGGTGAATTTTGATGGGGCTGCCAAAGGTAACCCTAAGAAGTCAGGAGGAGGAGGAGTCATCAGAAATTCTCAAGGTGTCTGTATTGCCGCTGTTGATTCTCCCTTTGGAGTTCAAAATAATCATGTTGCTGAAGCTCAGGCCATGTTGAAAAGTCTCCAGCTTGCTCAGGGCTTCAAATTTTAAAAAATATGGTTGGAAGGGGATTCCCTCAATATCATTTAGGCTCTTAAAAGTACTAGCTCCTCCTATTGGAATATATTCAATATTATTGAAAGTGCCAAAAAGCTTTTAAATGATTATGATAGTATTCTCATATCCCATACTCTAAGGGAAGGTAATAAGGTTGCAAACCTTTTAGCTAATGAAGGGGTCTATTTAGAGGAGGACGCTAATTATATTGGAGAATCCCAATGTAAAAAGAATGTTCGGGAGCAATTATTATTTGATCGTGTTAATGGATCAAGTTAAAATCATAATTACCTCCTTGGGTCCGGATATCAAAAATAGAGATTGCGGTTATGCGAAGTGTCAGTTAATGGTTTTTTTAGGCATAGTTATTATGATCACTGGTTTGACGGGGCTTATCATAATAAGTGCTGGATCTCTACGACCATTATTATTTACCTTTTTAAATTCAAGAAAGGCACTCTGCTTTGTGAAGCCTGTATTTTGCTCAAGAGCCTGTGATTAAGTCTGGGTCTGCAGATTGTGAGTTATACTGTTGAAGACTTCGACCTGCATTTCAACATGGGAGGTAACCTAAACCGGAATGAGCCCTCTGGTTGTGAGAACTGGAAAAGTGAGCGGAAAGTGTGGAGGAGGCTCCATAGACATGGGTTTACAGATTACATGGAAAAGTTGCATGGAAGCAAAAATTGGTGTCTCAAGGCTTTGCTAAAGGCTGGAATAACAACAAAGTTACTTTGTTTGGGGAGACTTGGAAGATTGATGAGGATCTGGTTATGGAGGTGACATGATTACAGAAGGAGGGCACCAAGTTCTACAAAGATCGAAAGTTTGCTGCTGAAGCCATTAAAAACTTCTCAAAAAATGATGATGAGAAGGCTCATCTTGCCAAGAAAGAAAACGTCTCTTACTACCTCCCTCATCAGGTAAAGTCCTTCTGGCAGAAGATGCTTAGGGTTTTGATGGAATTCCTGACTGTTGATGGTAGATTTACAAAAGTTTATAATTATCACTTTGCTATTCTTAACCATTTCTGTCATGGGGTTAAGATTTCTTTGTCATTTTACTTAGCTTCATCCCTGAATGAGAGCTTGGCAGACCATGGCAAAAAACTGAAATCTTATCCCATAGCTCATCAGGGGCTTATTCTTCTCATTTATGAACACTAGAAGAAAAAAAATAGGGTTAGCCAAGATGATCATCTGGTGACAAATGCTCAAATTTCAGATAGTTATAATGATTCTGAGTCTGATGATGATTTATCAAACGCTCCTATCCATAAAAAGGGAGGGTTGATACAGATAAAGTGGACATGGATATGGAAGCTAGTATGGAGGAGGAATAAGGGAAGGAGGTTGATAATGAAGTGGAGAGTGAGAATGTTGGAGAAGAGGAGGGGAAAATAGATGTTTATGCTGAAAAGCCTGATTCTAACCCTATGGTCTCAGATAGCAGGAATGTTGTCCAGAATTCCACAGAGGAAGCTAACCCTAAATCTATGAGCTCTAAGCAGGGAAGGGATACGACAGACTCCATTTTGAATGTAGCCCAAAACTGTAGTCTGGAATCTTTCAATTTTCAGAAATGGGTTGTTGAAAATATAACCAGTATTAAGAGTAAACAGAGAGATCTGGAGGATGAGATTCACAATTTGATTAAGGATACTAATTCTGGGAAAAAGATTGCAGAGGTGGAAACCAGCGAAGCTGAGGATGAAGTTGAGATGCAGGACTGGTCAGAAAAATAACTTATAAAAGGTGATTTGAAACATTTGGAAGATGTGATCAAAATTGTCAAAGATAAGGTTGAGGTTGACAATGATACCATCATCAACCGGGTTGCTAAAACTGAGAAGGCTTTGAATAATTTTATGAATCATAGTCTTGAGGTCTTGAGGACCTCGTCTCAAAATATGAATGCCCTAGTGGATTGTTTGGAGAGGAAACAACAAAATAAAGATATGGTAATCACTGATGATATGTCGACAATTTCCAGGTGAAGGACCAGGTAGATGACCTGTGATTTGGAGACAAAGACGAAAGACATTCAGCTGAAGCAGGAGAACAAAGATTTGAGAGAAGTTGCAAAGGCTATGATGCTATTGGTTAAGAATGTAGAGGAGTCCATAAAAGTTTTTATTTGACATGTAATGCTGGTCTTTGGTTGCCAGCCTCTCGTTGGCTCCGTGCTATCTTGTTTCTAGCTGCTGGGTTTTCTGCTGTTTGGGGAGACTTGGAAGATTGATGAGGATCTGGTTATGGAGGTGACATGATTACAGAAGGAGGGCACCAAGTTCTACAAAGATCGAAAGTTTGCTGCTGAAGCCATTAAAAACTTCTCAAAAAATGATGATGAGAAGGCTCATCTTGCCAAGAAAGAAAACGTCTCTTACTACCTCCCTCATCAGGTAAAGTCCTTCTGGCAGAAGATGCTTAGGGTTTTGATGGAATTCCTGACTGTTGATGGTAGATTTACAAAAGTTTATAATTATCACTTTGCTATTCTTAACCATTTCTGTCATGGGGTTAAGATTTCTTTGTCATTTTACTTAGCTTCATCCCTGAATGAGAGCTTGGCAGACCATGGCAAAAAACTGAAATCTTATCCCATAGCTCATCAGGGGCTTATTCTTCTCATTTATGAACACTAGAAGAAAAAAAATAGGGTTAGCCAAGATGATCATCTGGTGACAAATGCTCAAATTTCAGATAGTTATAATGATTCTGGGTCTGATGATGATTTATCAAACGCTCCTATCCATAAAAAGGGAGGGTTGATACAGATAAAGTGGACATGGATATGGAAGCTAGTATGGAGGAGGAATAAGGGAAGGAGGTTGATAATGAAGTGGAGAGTGAGAATGTTGGAGAAGAGGAGGGGAAAATAGATGTTTATGCTGAAAAGCCTGATTCTAACCCTATGGTCTCAGATAGCAGGAATGTTGTCCAGAATTCCACAGAGGAAGCTAACCCTAAATCTATGAGCTCTAAGCAGGGAAGGGATACGACAGACTCCATTTTGAATGTAGCCCAAAACTGTAGTCTGGAATCTTTCAATTTTCAGAAATGGGTTGTTGAAAATATAACCAGTATTAAGAGTAAACAGAGAGATCTGGAGGATGAGATTCACAATTTGATTAAGGATACTAATTCTGGGAAAAAGATTGCAGAGGTGGAAACCAGCGAAGCTGAGGATGAAGTTGAGATGCAGGACTGGTCAGAAAAATAACTTATAAAAGGTGATTTGAAACATTTGGAAGATGTGATCAAAATTGTCAAAGATAAGGTTGAGGTTGACAATGATACCATCATCAACCGGGTTGCTAAAACTGAGAAGGCTTTGAATAATTTTATGAATCATAGTCTTGAGGTCTTGAGGACCTCGTCTCAAAATATGAATGCCCTAGTGGATTGTTTGGAGAGGAAACAACAAAATAAAGATATGGTAATCACTGATGATATGTCGACAATTTCCAGGTGAAGGACCAGGTAGATGACCTGTGATTTGGAGACAAAGACGAAAGACATTCAGCTGAAGCAGGAGAACAAAGATTTGAGAGAAGTTGCAAAGGCTATGATGCTATTGGTTAAGAATGTAGAGGAGTCCATAAAAGTTTTTATTTGACATGTAATGCTGGTCTTTGGTTGCCAGCCTCTCGTTGGCTCCGTGCTATCTTGTTTCTAGCTGCTGGGTTTTCTGCTGTTTGGGGAGACTTGGAAGATTGATGAGGATCTGGTTATGGAGGTGACATGATTACAGAAGGAGGGCACCAAGTTCTACAAAGATCGAAAGTTTGCTGCTGAAGCCATTAAAAACTTCTCAAAAAATGATGATGAGAAGGCTCATCTTGCCAAGAAAGAAAACGTCTCTTACTACCTCCCTCATCAGGTAAAGTCCTTCTGGCAGAAGATGCTTAGGGTTTTGATGGAATTCCTGACTGTTGATGGTAGATTTACAAAAGTTTATAATTATCACTTTGCTATTCTTAACCATTTCTGTCATGGGGTTAAGATTTCTTTGTCATTTTACTTAGCTTCATCCCTGAATGAGAGCTTGGCAGACCATGGCAAAAAACTGAAATCTTATCCCATAGCTCATCAGGGGCTTATTCTTCTCATTTATGAACACTAGAAGAAAAAAAATAGGGTTAGCCAAGATGATCATCTGGTGACAAATGCTCAAATTTCAGATAGTTATAATGATTCTGAGTCTGATGATGATTTATCAAACGCTCCTATCCATAAAAAGGGAGGGTTGATACAGATAAAGTGGACATGGATATGGAAGCTAGTATGGAGGAGGAATAAGGGAAGGAGGTTGATAATGAAGTGGAGAGTGAGAATGTTGGAGAAGAGGAGGGGAAAATAGATGTTTATGCTGAAAAGCCTGATTCTAACCCTATGGTCTCAGATAGCAGGAATGTTGTCCAGAATTCCACAGAGGAAGCTAACCCTAAATCTATGAGCTCTAAGCAGGGAAGGGATACGACAGACTCCATTTTGAATGTAGCCCAAAACTGTAGTCTGGAATCTTTCAATTTTCAGAAATGGGTTGTTGAAAATATAACCAGTATTAAGAGTAAACAGAGAGATCTGGAGGATGAGATTCACAATTTGATTAAGGATACTAATTCTGGGAAAAAGATTGCAGAGGTGGAAACCAGCGAAGCTGAGGATGAAGTTGAGATGCAGGACTGGTCAGAAAAATAACTTATAAAAGGTGATTTGAAACATTTGGAAGATGTGATCAAAATTGTCAAAGATAAGGTTGAGGTTGACAATGATACCATCATCAACCGGGTTGCTAAAACTGAGAAGGCTTTGAATAATTTTATGAATCATAGTCTTGAGGTCTTGAGGACCTCGTCTCAAAATATGAATGCCCTAGTGGATTGTTTGGAGAGGAAACAACAAAATAAAGATATGGTAATCACTGATGATATGTCGACAATTTCCAGGTGAAGGACCAGGTAGATGACCTGTGATTTGGAGACAAAGACGAAAGACATTCAGCTGAAGCAGGAGAACAAAGATTTGAGAGAAGTTGCAAAGGCTATGATGCTATTGGTTAAGAATGTAGAGGAGTCCATAAAAGTTTTTATTTGACATGTAATGCTGGTCTTTGGTTGCCAGCCTCTCGTTGGCTCCGTGCTATCTTGTTTCTAGCTGCTGGGTTTTCTGCTGGTCTTTTTGCAGCTTTTCTATTTTTGTCATGTCTTCTCTTGTTTCTTTCATGCTTATCCTCCATTTTGTAAGCGGGTTTTGAGTCCCTTAAAACCTAATTTTCCTTAATAAAAAACACAATCATTGATCACATTGCACATATAGTGGACCAACATATAAATCGACTCTTCCTTTGGCCTTCATGCCCTCACACCAAAGGATGCGACTTTCATATGATTTATGTTATGTTTGCAATGAGTTGTTTTGACTTCTATAACATACTACATGGGTCTTTTTAATTTTGGGGTCATGGGATGTTCACATGGTAGACATCAATTAGATCTAGAGACCATGAAAATAATTTAAATAATACAAGTGTAATAAATATTCTAATATACATTTTTATTTAATGAAGTCTAATGGATCTTCTTACATTTTGATTTCAAATAGGTGTTTTCATGATCACTATATTATATTTATTTTGTACATTCAAATTTTAGTTTTGTATGAAAGTACAAGGAGAATGAACATATAATTTGTATACAAAAATAAAGTGAATATTTGGGTTGAAACATTATAAATATGTCTCTCCAATAAGTTGTTTTGTTAAAAAATGATTGAAATGATGGTTGACTTACTAATGTCATTAATTAATGATGTTGATGAAATATAAAAAAAATCTCAAGGCCAAATTTTGAAAAAATAAAATAAAAAAATTGCCTCTTAAAATGTCATCTTTTATTAGGCAAAAAAATTTCTTGTAATCATGTTGCTCAATAAGAATAATTATATTTTTCGATATAATATGAGATGCATTTTTTCTCTAAAAATACAAATTAGCAAGGGAGAGATACTATATTTACCGAAACTTGTTGATTGAGCATAAATAAGTTTCCCATCAAGATTTATGTCTTCTAGTATAACCTGTAAAACTGATTAGTACTAGCCTAACTCGCTTTGACACTATGTTAGAATTTGGGATCTTAGGATACTAATCATTATAAACAAGATATAAAATAAATGCATTAAGAATCATCCAACCATAAATTAACATATTACACAATATATACATGGAGGAAACCCTTTCGGGTAAAAAATCCCCATAAAGCATCATTTTATTGAAACACTTACAAATGTAGTCTATCATTTAATAGACTAGAACTTGGGCAGACTTCTTGAATGCTTCCACATGACCAATAATACCTCTTGTGCATAGTGATACAACTCACCATAAAGCTTCAAATTCACACACCTCTCAAATGAGAGAGAACCTCCTTAAAAATAGGAGGAAGGGTGGCTTCACTAGTGACACCTTTTCAATAACTCCCATTCACAAATAATTAATAATCTAATAGTTATTAGATTATAATGATTCCAAATGGGATATTCTTATAAAGCATATAATTTTAATTGGAACGAGATTGGACAGACTTGGAATCACTCCTATTTTTCTTTTTGTTTTATGTGGGAAAGCATATGAAAGCTTAGATAATTTATTACTTAAATTGTGTTTTTTCTCAACAATTTTGGAGTTGGCTTAAGTCAATGTTGGACGAGTATACCTCTTTACATCATAATCTTCTAGGATAGTTTTAGTATTAGCCTTTTCTTTTATAAAACCTTAACATATGCTTGCACCTGGAATTGAGTCTTTCTATCCTCATTTAGATCATTTGGTTAGAAAGGAACATCATAATTTTCAAAAAATATTCCTCCTCTATTTGGACAGTTATTCATAAAATTGAAAAGTCTAACTTAAAATTTACAATGACTCTAGTTTTCAAAAATAATAGTAGGAAATTTGTCTTTTCTTCTTGGGAAAGAGCCCAGTTGAAAAATTAGAAACTTCTAAAACCTCCTCCAATTCAAGGGTATTTACCAAAATAGGACTTGAAGCTCTTGCTAAAGCAAACTAAATGGCATCCACCTCCTCGTGATTGGTTAAAGATGAACTTTGATGGAGCCTCACATGGCAACTCGGTCTTATCTGGCATTGGAGTCATATTTAGAGATCTCAAAGGCATGATTGTTCAAGTGGCATGCAAAGACCTCCCAATTGCAATCAATAATGTGGCAAAAATTTCTTCTTTGAGTTTTGGATTATCCTTGACAATCAAATTTGGTTTCAAAAGATTACAAATAGAAGGAAATTTGATGATTATGATCAAATCGATTATTAAAAAACTAGCATATTCATAGAATTCAAAATACATTTTTTATCAAGTTAATCCTCTTCTCAATAAGCTATAAATTTTTGAAATATCTTATTGATTTAGAGAAGCAAATAGATGTGAAGATTCATTGACAAATAAGGCAATTGGTGGAGCTATCCACTCAGGATCTACTTAGCTAAGGACTTTCTACATGACCAAGAGCTTCAAATTTGTCTAGAGCATGATCTCCCCTTAATCATATGTCTTTGTGGTGACTTGAGTTAGAATTCACTACCTATACTGCTAATTGATCTACCCCTGTCCAAGGTTTTTGGAATTCACTCACAGATGTATCACTAATACATATGAACAAATGATATATTTTTTTTGTTCTTAACAACCCACATGTGTGACACTTCTTTTCAAAGCCTTGGCATCACCTCACCATGGATTCAAGACATGATTTTTTTATGTTATTTGTAGATTACATCTAATTGTAGAGTATTTTATCTAATCCTTGTTGTCTTGTCAAAAGTTTGTAAACATACATTTTTTCACACTTGTGGTGGACATCCTCCAATATTTTTTAGCACATTCATTGTTTAAACATTCTCTTCACCTGAATTAGTGTGTGCACAACTTATGTTCATTTTTTAGCTTGTTATTTAATAATGTTTTGGTTGATATCCTTTCAGAGTTTGTTATTTATGGGTTTCCTATCTCTTGATTTCACATTTCTCCTTCCTAATCCATTTTTTTTTTTGGAGTGTGGGCTTCATATGGTAGTTGAGTGGAGTATATCACTTCCATGATGCTTCTGGTAGTGAAGAGACCCAATGGATGTTAACAACGAAAAATTGGGATGAGTTTTTATAATTTTGTGTGTCCATGTGGAGATTGATCTTCATTATGTAATTGGCCAAGAATGTCTTCTTGCCAACCCCTTATTTTCTATTTTCAATGGTGGCATCCTGGTTTCCCTACAATTGTATGGATCTACTTCTTAATGCTACAACGATTTTGACCATAACAAACATGTGTGTACAACCTTCCCTATTCACTCTGACTAACCTTGAGGCTAATTTGTAATCATACTGCTTGGATTTGGGTCCGTCCCCATTGATGATTTTCTTGAGAAGGTTCATTTGGCAGTCAACCCAATATGTGCAGACCTCCTCTTTGTACTACATGTTGGGCTATATTATGTGACACCTTTGAAGACACCATGTTGGACTTTGATTAGTTGTGATTGGCTCTTAGGGAGCAAACTTTGGAGGGAACTTTCGATGAGTTTACTGCTATGCACTTGCTACTTAGTCACCATGTTCATCTCTCCATTCCTTTGCTTGAACCGAACCCCCCACTGGAAGATCCTAATTCCTATGATGTTGTTCCATGAACTAATGGTGATGTTCCAAGTTCTAGTGGTCATGCCAATGGAGATGCAAGTTCTTTGACTTCAATTTTTGAAAGCACTGGGTTTATTGCCTTTTCCTTTTGACTATGTCAGGTTTACAATCTTTACACATGTTTGGATTGTTCTTTTTTTGGGTTTTTTAAGCAATTCCTGAGCTATTCACGTTTTCATCATCATATGGGAATGGTGTTTGAAGGTTAATACTTGTATGAGATCGATACACATGTTTGGATTGTTCTTTTTTGGGTTTTTTGTTAGCAATTCCTGAGCTATTCATGTTTATGCATATATGTTTTATATTTTGAGGGTTTCATCTTTATTAGTACTTGTCGTTAGCCTAGTACTATTGCAATCGTTTGGACCAAATTTTTATTAACTCATTATTATTAAATTATTTTTCTACCAATTATATGTATGAATTTTTCTTTCGATGGTTTTATTTTTATTTTTCAATAGTCAAGATGCACGATTTTTAAGTTTTCAAATTATAGAAATTGTTTTTCTTCAATCTAATTGGCTCATATAATTTGCATCTTATTACTGGATTTCTCGGATCCACTTTCTACATGAGTTTTTTAAGACAAATTTTTATATCACTAAAATAATATTTAGTTCACCTAATAATATTTAGGTCATTAAACTTTTAGGTCATGAGTTATAATAATATATATTATGCCTATTTCATGTTAACAAAAATATTTATACCATAACAAATATATGTCATTTCAATAAAAAAGCATAATGAATTTTACCTTCATTATTGAAATCATTTCCAGATCCACTTTCTACACAAGTTTTTTAAGGCAAATTTTAAGGTCATTAAAGTAATATTTAGTTCACCTAATAATATTTAGGTCATTAAATTTCATTAAATTTTTAGATCATGAATTTCACCTAATACTCATATGTGTTGATTTATTTGGTTCAATAATAACATAGTAAATCAATTCAACTAATAATATATAATGCCTATTTCATGTTAACAAAAAATATTTATACCATAACAAATATAAATCATTTCAATAAAATAGTATAATGAATTTTGCCTTCATTATTGAAATTATTCCCGGATCCAATTTTCAAAGCAAAATTTTAGGTCATTAAAATAATATTTAGTTCATCTAATAATATTAATAATATTTAGGTCATGTAGTTTCACCTAATACTCACATGTGCTGATTTATTTGGTTCAATATAACATAGTAAATCAACTCAACTAATAATATATATATATATATATGTTAACAAAAAATATTTATACCATAACAAATATATATCATTTCAATAAAATAGCATAATGAATTTTGTCTTCACTATTGAAATTATTGAAGTTTAATAAATGATGAGTTCTTGATATACTTTAAACTTTTGCAAACTATTTTATACATCCATGAAATCAATCACCTTATAGATTTTGGTGAATTTTAGATTACAATTCTTTAACTGTATGTGAATATTCATGATGATTGTGTCATTCTCGCCACTTATTTTGTAGCTTCCTATTTTGCATGCCCATTTTAGTAATTGTGTCATTCTCACGTTTCTTCCCATCTTTCCATGTTAAAAGGTAATAATAAACCAGTTCGTCCACATATTTCTTGCCAACACTTACAAAGTCTATTCCCCACTAATCCACAAATTTGGACCACAATGAATGAAATTCGTTTAAACTGTGTGACAGTTTTACCCATTTTTTTTTGCATCTACAAAAATAACGGACCCGACGAAAAAAAAATAAGAGTAGTTGACAACTATGCTAAATAGTACTATATCAAAAATATAATTACAACTTCTGAAAATAATTATGGGCTGGAAAACTTCTTAACTGAACATTATGTATGGTTAGTTTGTTCACTCCTTGCTCTTGCTTATCATTATGTGTATTTAGTTTGTTCACTCCTTGCTCTAGCATAATTCCCATTTGGAACATGATGGAATTTTTTTAACTATTAGTGATTATTTAACTATTCACTGCCCCTTTGAATGATTGATTAACTATCTATTAAGTTGTTTGTAATCTCTCACTAAATTCTCTGACCTTTTCTTCTTCTCTCTATATTTGGTACTTCTTCATTATGCTTTAATTCAAACCCCCTACTCATTTTTTTTAAGCTTGACTATAGTGTCTATGTTTTGGCAAGGTATCTCTGTGATGACAAAACAACGATAACTCCTC